>NC_083228.1:98829202-99132233 GCF_032191835.1 Heteronotia binoei | reverse complement strand
AAATGTGCTTGCTTTTTTTCTGGGACCTTCTCTGTGATCACAGACTCTGCATACTGTGTATTGGGTGTGTGGACAGTGGTCACATGGCTACGACTTCCAGTTGTTCAAGAGGTTGTTTTCCCCTCAGACAGCTGAAGCATGAAAGATCAGGTGTTTTTGCCATTTGTACATCCAACCACTGTCTCTTCCCCTAATATCTGAAGCTACGTTTGTTTCTGATTCAGCTTTTCTGATGAAGTAATTTTCCATCTTTGGTCAATTTCCCAAGCCAACAAAGTCATCAGCACCTGGCCAAGGATACTTGCTTACTTAGGAGGAAGCTGAGGATCTTAGGTGGTGATGCTTGTTTTAAACCCTCTGCCTTTCTTTTCAGAAGCTTGACGTCACGTACTGATGAGTCACTGCTTTTAGCAGGGTAGCAAGCAGAGGCTGCCAGCTTTGTTTGCAGCATCTGCTCTGTTAGTCATTCACAAAAAAAAGCTTGGAGGAAGCTCAAGGGAAATGCTTGTGTGAAGAAGTAATTACATTTCTATTTTCATTGTAAGAGCTCATTTGATTTAGGTGCAGAGCTGAATATAGAAAATGAGTTGATAGAGACCTCTCTCTCTACACCTTTATAAATAATTTCTGTTGGACACAAATGATGGTTCCATGCCAACTGGTTTCATAACACAGACTTAATGAAAGCTGTTGTCTCATCCAGAACTATTGGTCCATACATTTGATTCAACCTTGGTTGAACAAAGACAGCTTTTAGGCCAGGTTAAAATTAGTATAGGCCCATCCAATCCAGTGACAAAAGTACTGACTTTAGTGGAATGAATAACACACAGTCTTGACACATTTGGGTGCAACATGAAGAAATACCTGCCACATTTACCTCTAAGTAAGCAGCTCTAAATGTTCCTCTATAGAAGTAATGAGAAAACGAAGTGGGGAAATTGGAGGCTGTCTAGAATAAAACGGGACTGCTGGTTGAATGAGATTCTGCAAAAGAACTGTATAGGATGATGATAGGAAGTTTTGTGTACAGCAAGGACCTAGCTGGGCAAAACACAAAGGATAAGGTGCATGCTCCTCAAACACATTCTGATGACTGAAGGGCAAGTTTTCTTAAAAGGGGAGGTGATCCACCGACCACCACAAACAGACTGGGGGTGGGCAGGCTTTGTGGCCTGGTGGAAGGAGGGAATAAATGAAAACCATCACCCTTTCTTAAGGAAACTTAACAGCATGATTTTTTTTTGGCTCTGCATTTATAAACAAACCTTACCATTTAATTTACTCTTTTTACTTGTCTTATGAGAGATGGCTAAATTTAGTATGTGATGAACTTAAGTTTATTCATTTGTGTATGCAATAAACCACAGAAACCATTTGATAATTCCAGGATTGTGGTTACAGTATTACTGTGAAGTGAAACTGTGGAAGCATTACTATTGGGTATGGTTCATATTTTCAAATAAGGATATTTTATTTACTTTTTAAAAGCAGAACACAGTTCTGGAAGGAAGATCTGTATGTAGAAGCAACCCTTTGTATTTCAAATGTGGTAGACAACTGGATAAAATAATTGGTTGGGTGTGTCTTTTGATGCATGTTGTGTATCCGTGCCTGGGGCCAGTAGTTACTACTTGCATCTAGATGCCCACTGTAGAGCTCAGTGTCCTAGTTGTCATAGCTGAGAACTGAAGACAAGTTTGCAGTCATGTGAATGGAAAATGTGTACTGAAATCTAAAGAGAGAGATTGAAAGGAACATCTTTGACACCTGTATAAAGCCTTAGCTGAACTTTTGTTTTCCCTTCCTGTTCCAGGAATAAAGTTCAGGTGTGGTGGCTGTGGCCAAAGGCATGAACCTTTGGTACAAGTCAGTCAAAGAGGCAAGAGCAAAACAGCTCATGGCTTGAGCTCTGTGGCCTTGGATGAGCCAGCCCATTGAATCCAGGACCACACCAAGCTATAGCTTCTTGTTTTGTTTATATTGTACTTTTATAAGCCATTTAGGCCCCTATCAGGGCAAAAAGTGGAGTATAAATAAATAAAATTATATGTGGTCCCAGATATCTGTATATCAAATGAATCGTTGATAAAATGCATAAGCAGTCTTAATGATATAAATGGGGGAGAGAGTTAAAGAAGCACAAATCTTTCTGGTTAACCATGCAGGCATTTCTTTAGACTTGACAGTAACCATTCCCCAGATTAGGAAAGGTGCTGCCAAGTCTAAAAGCATGTCTGCATGGTTAATGACCTACATGAAGGAAACCATGAAAGACAAAAAGGCTTTTTTTTTTTTTAAGGGAAGTCTGCCCCAGTGAAGTGAAGAGAAGGGACCACAGGCTCTGGCAAAAGAAGTGCAAATTAATAATTAGGTTTGCAAAAAGATACTTTGAGGAACAGATTGTTAAAAGCATTAAGACAAACACTAAACATTTCTTTCAATATATTTGTGTGTGCAGTGCCATCAAGTCGCAGCTGACTTATAGAGACCCCAGCAAGGGGCTTTCAAGACAAGTGAGGAACACAGGTAGTTTGCCATTGCTTTTCCTCGGCAGTCTTCCTTGGAGGTCTCCCATTCAAGTACTAACCAGGGCTGACTCTGCTTAGCTTCTGAGATCTGATGCGATTGGACTGTACCATGCTGCTGCCTCCCCTCCCTCTTCAAATACATACAGAGCAGAAAATAGCCAGAAAAGCAATTGGACCTTTGTATGACCAAGGAATAAAAGGACTGCTAAAAGAAAATAGGAAGAGGGCAGAGAAACTAAATGAATTCTTTGCAGTTGTGTTCACTGTGGAAAGTGTGGAGCATGCACCCATGCCACAACAACTATTTCCAGGAAAGGAGTCTAAAGACCTGAGCCAAACTGAGGGCCAAACTAGATGTGAGTGTCCTCATTCTTGTGAGACAGGATGTTGGAGAGACCTGTTTCAGCAGGGCTCTTCTTATGTTCTTATGTATCCCAATGAGCTCTATGGAAATTAAAACTGCTTTTCTGTGGCAGAATTGTGTCCTAAGTAAAGGAAGATAGATACTATTAGATAAATATTGAAAGAAATGTGAGTCAGTCTTTCTGTGAAGTTCTTTGAAGACACCAACAGCTGATGAGGACATAGGCAGCCCAGTCCTGAGGAATGCCACATCAGTATAATACCAGTGTGACCTGCAGCTGCAATCCTAACCATTTCATGGGTGTAAGTTCCACTGAATAAAATAGACCTGCTTAGGACTGCTCCCAGTGTTCTCACAGCAGGAAAATGACAGAATTAAAAATGTCAGCCCAATAGCATTGGGAACCTAGCAATAGTTGTAGTTGTCATTTGTGGTCTGTACATCTGTCAGTCAGAGATATGTTTTATGTGAATAAGCAGGATTTGCATAATCTCTTTTCCACCCTTTCTTGACTTCTCTTCTGGCAGGAGCTGCTGACTTAAGCTTTAATGGCTGGCTAGCTAATCTAAATGTCCAGCTTTTATCTTTGACTGCCACTCTTTGTTTTTGGAATTTTTTTTGGCGGAGTGATGGAGCTCCAGTGTAAGGCTGGAATAAAGTTGGAGACATGGAAATAACCAGAGAAAGTTTACTGAAGTGCTAGAATCAAAGCACAAGAATGCAATCAGAGTACTATTCAAATGCACAGCTGTATACAAGTACTAAGGAATACCTGTCCTTAGTCCCAGCACTCACAATAATAATGCAGTGTGCATCTCAAAGAACAGTCTTTCTTTTGGGTATTTTTGTAGTGTGTGTGTGTGCACACCTGGAAGTCATGGCGACCTCCTGTGACTGACCCCTACTTGGGGTATGGAGAATATTCAGAGAGGTGGTTGAATAAAGCCTGTCCTGCCCTCTGGCTTTCAAGAAGGTCTCCCATCCAAGTACTTGTCAGAGTAGACCCTGCTTAGCTTTTGAGATCTGATGAGACTGAGGTTGCCTGGGCTCTAAGAACAGTCTTACGGATGCCAAATTCCGGGTGGGACCTGAGGATTCCCTGAAATTACAGCTCATCTCCAGACTATGAGATCAGTTCCCCTGGAGAAAAAAAGATGCTTTGTAGGGTGGACTCTATGGCACTGTACCCCACTGAGGTCCCTGTCCTCCCCAGCCTCCATTCCCAAATCTCCAAGTGTTTCCCAACCTGGACCTGGCAACTCTACCCCCACCCCCCCATAATCTGCCAGTGGCCAGTCTTGAAGATAAGGGACAACAAGGAGAGTAGATGGAGGTATTATATATCTTTTCAATGGGTTACAGTATGAAGATCTGATAGGACCTGTATACAAACTCAGAGGTTCTGAGTTCTGGGGAAGATCACTTGGCTAGAAAGCCAAGTAGGGATGTGCAAAAAAAAAAAAAAAAAATCGGTAGTACACAGATTCGGAAATATATGGGGGGGGGGGGGGAATACGGAATCATGTATATTTCTGAACTCCGTAGTCGGAATAGCCGCATATACGGTAGATGCGCTATTTCCGAATATATGGCCCCATTATACCCTATGGGCCATTGAAATCAATGGCAAATAGGGTATATTTGAAGCTGCCTGGAGGGGAGGGGGTTTGAGGGAGAGCCCCCAAATTTGCAGGGGACCTGCAGGGGACTCTCCCCTACAAACCCTCCAAGTCCCAAAAAGATTGGGCCAGGGGGTCCAATTCCTGGGGCACCCAAAGCCAAACCTAACTTCACACCAGAGAATCTCTATAGGACCCAAATGCACTATATACATCTATCTACTGTATGAACCCTGCCACACAAAACACAATCTGCTCAAGGTCTGCTCTGCAGACCTGGCTGCAGTGAACCCAGATGCCAGCTCTCCAGCCCTACCCCAAAGAACACGGGGAGAGCTGGCCAAGCACAACAAGCATTCTGGCTCTGGGTCTCTCACCAGACCTGGCTGCAGCAAACCCAGATGCCAGCTCTCCAGCCCTGCCCCAAAGAACACGGGGAGAGCTGGCCAAGCACAACAAGCATTCTGGCTCTGGGTCTCTCACCCAGGTGCCAGCTTCCCCCCCCCCCAAAAAAAAACAGAACCAGGAAAATGGACAACAGGAGAAGGTCAAGAAACTCAACTGTTAAAAAAGTGGCCTTTTAAAGAATGAAAATTAGGCCAAACAGCCCCCCCCCCAAGAACCAGAACCAGAAGAGAAAAGGAACAACAGCAGCACAACACAGCAGCAACAAATCAAACACAGAATCCTTTTAAAACAGTAAAGAACTTAAACTTTTAACAATATTGGAACTTTACCAACCCCTCCCCCCCAAAAACCCCCTTCACCCTAACCCCAAGAAATCCAAGCCACCCAAATCAGGAAAAGTAAAAGGACACCGCACTTTTAAAAGTCTTCTCACTAAAGTAAGATATGGGCAAATTGGCAAACCCCACCCCCCACCCCAGGCCCCCTCCCCCAGCAGAACCCCCTAACCCCAAATAAGCTACCCACCACCCAAATCTGGATAAGTAAAGGGACTCTGAGTCTTTTATTTTAGTTGGTAAAAGTTCTTTTACCAACTAAAATAAAAACAAGAACCCCAAGACTCTTCAGCTGAGGCTCACCTCATTCTTTTGGTAAACAACTCATAAACAAGGTCAGACCATTCTGGGAGGACAGGTGGGCTAGATGCAGGTCAAATATAGGGTAGAGACTGGAATCAACAAAATGGAGGCAGAATGGTCATAGCAACATATTGGAATCTATAGCAAAACTGCCAACAACCACCAGTCATGGAGTTGAATGGCAAAGATGCCCTATGTTATACATACAGGGAAAGAGTTATCTGGGCATAATGTGATGTCTCTGGGCATTGCTCTGTGATGTCAGCATGCTCAGCCCTACTCACAAAAGAAAACAAAAGAAAAAAAATCAAGACTGCGCAGTACCCTTACCTCTGGACAGGACTGTGCATGATAGGAATTCTATAACTACCAGACTAGGGTTGCCAAGTCTGACTTAGGAAATATCTGGGAATTTGGGGAGTGGAGCCCAGAGACTTTGGAGGGTGGAGCTAGGAGCATGGTTGTGACAAGCACAATTGAACTCTGAAGAGAATTCTGGCCATCACATTTAAAGGGGCTGTGCTCCTTTTAAATGTCTTCCCTTCATTGGAAACACCTTCTTTTGTGGCTCATAGAATTGGACCCTCTGATCCAATCTTTTTGAAATTTCATGGGTTTTGAGGAGAGGTATCAGATGCCATGCTGAAAATTTGATGCCTCTACCTAACCCCCCCTCCCCCTCCCCCAAACTCCAAACACCCACAGATCAATTCTCTATTATACCCTAGGGGATCAGTCTCCATAGGGTAAAATGGAGTGCCCAGCAGACATTCAACCCCCACTCCTGCTTTCTGAAAACCCTGAGGTGGGTGGAGAGCCTCCAAATCAAGGGATCCCCTGCTCCCAACTGGGGGTTAAATTATACCAACTCCCAAAAACTGTGGGAAATTAATAAAAAAATCTAAATATATGTTTATAAATGTTATGAATGTAGACAACGTTATTCTGAATTACCTTATACAAAAATACATATCACTTAGCAACATACAAAATATCACAGATTCAAAAGTCCATTGTGAGAAGAATAAAGTTACAAAGTTGTTATTCCATTCATCATTTCAATTTCTGACTTCAAGCACATGTAAACCCATTTGCCCGCATCCACAGGTAAATTAAAGTGCCAGTGCTATAAGAATTCTGCATGCAATTAGTTCTTATTTTTTGTTGGTATTTCTTCAGTTCCTTTTTTCAAAGTTGCCAAACTAGAAGCTTCACTGTTTATGAAAAGCTTTTAAAAAGTGGGTACCCAACAACCTCCGACAGTAAAGCTCACCTATGTTACTGTTTCTGTATACACCTTTAGCAAAGAGACGTACCCCACTCATCACAACATCACAAAACACTTCACACAACACTAGCCCTGGAGAAAAATATCAACCTTTTCTCCAGGGCTAGTGCTGTGTGAAGTGTTTTGTGATGTTGTGATGAGTGGGGTACATCTCTCTGATAAAGGTGTTTACGGAAACAGTAACATAGGTGAGATTTACTGTCGGAGGCTTTTGGCTACGCACTTTTAAAAAGCTTTTCATAAACCGTGAAGCTTCTAATTTGGCAACTTTGAAAAAAGGAACTGAAGAAATACCAATGCAAAATAAGAACTAATTGCACACGGAATTCTTATAGCACTGGCACTTTAATTTACCTGTGGATGCGGGTGAACGGTTTACAAGTGCTTGAAGTTGGAAATTGACATGATGAATGGAATAATAACTTTGTAACTTTATTCTTCTCACAATGGACTTTTGAATCTGTGATATTTTGTACTTTCGTATAAGGCAATTGTCTACATTCATAAAATGTACGTACTTTCGTATAAGGTAATTGTCTACATTCATAACATTTATAAACATATATTTAGATTTTTTTTCATTAATTTTCCAGTTTTTTTGAGTTTATATAATTTGTCTTTCACTGTGGTACTCTAGTTTTGCCCTCGTTGAGGGTTGGCAACCCTATCTAAGACTCTTGAAATCTCTAGAAAGGGTGCTTCAATAACTGGCATTGTAAGGGTCAGGGGAGCATGCACAGCTCCAGGCAACTGTTGCCACAGCAACTGGAAGTTGTAAAGAGAGGAGAGCAACATTGAATGGTCAACATGGGGAGTAACAGTTGAAAAGCAAAAGGAGAAGATAACAGGGAAACGGAAGAAAAGCGTGGAGCTGTGTGGAACAGAATGGAAGACCAGCAGTCTCCCATGTTGAGTTTTCATGGGAGCAGCACAACAGTATGACAGCAGGTACCACTGACGCACCCAAAGGACTTTGTTCTGCCATATAAACTGTATATATATATATACATTGTTTTAGGAGGGGAACCAAGATTTTGTGGTATCACGCATGGAAAGCTAGTCAAATGAAATGCTTCCTTTAAAAAACAAAAACAAAACTTTAGTGTGTGGATTTCTGAACACCCACTCCAAATCCTGCTTACGGGAAAGGGCAGGATATAAATCTAAAAATTAAATTAAATTAAATCTCTATAGTACAAATGATCTTTGACATACATGGTGCAGAAGGTTAGCAGTCATTTTAAGACTCTCCAGCAGAACTTCAGGACTGTCTCCTAAGAGTCAGATACTATTTCAGTCTCAAAAAAAATCTTTTTCATCAGGTATTTCCTTCAGCAATGAGACAGTTAGTGCAAGTTTACCTAATTGCCTAGTGCAGGAGTGGCCAACAGTAGCTCTCCAGATGTTTTTTGCCTACAACTCCCACCAGCCCCAGCTATTGGCCATGCTGGCTGGGGCTGATGGGAGTTGTAGGCAAAAAAAACATCTGGAGAGCTACTGTTGGTAACCCTTGGCCTAATGGTTTACTGACCCTGCAATTTTAAGCATTTCCAAAGGAATCCATTCTGAATTCTAAAGTTTTACTTTGCATCAAAAAAAGAAACTTTTAGGATGAAATGATACTTGAATACAGGCAACTGATACTGATGGTGTCATTTGGAGCTGAAAGGGAATAAAACATAGCTAGGATAATGAGGGATATGATATGGTCAGGACTACATGATATAGAGAGATGTAATTTTTGCCTAGAAGAGATTAAGAATAATCTTCTGTTCTGTAAAATGTGTTTAGAAGCTGCAAGGTGTATCCCACATTCTGTGTGATGTATTCACTTCTAAAAAAAATCTATTCCACCAGCAAGTGCAGATATTCTCATAAGTGCCTACTGAGTGATTCACACGCTGTGCACTCAGCAGGAGTCTCAATTCCCCTCCGCTGAAAATCCATAGAAAGAGTGCTCCAAAATGAATAAGACAGAGCATCGCTTCTCTTCTGTACATCACCAGACACTTCACAAACCTGTGGAGGGGTTTACCTAGCCATGCAGGCACCCTGAGCTGCCCAGAGAAATATATTTTTTATTTATTCTCTGATAACTGACAACTCTTGCTCTGAGGAGCCTCAGCCAATAGAAAGAAGAAAGGCTTGGCTCAGTAGCTCTGCTATGCAATTGAGAGAGCCTGGCAAAGTAAGCTATCCTTCCCCCCCCTTCCTCCCCAAGGGAGGAGCCTTAGCCAATGGAGAAAATAGAGGCCTTGCTCTATGCTCCTGTGCAACTGAGCATGCCAAAGCAAGCCATGATGTAGAAGGACGCACGAGAGAGGGAGAAGGAGGCAGATGACAGCCAGATGTTCAGGGGCCTGAGGAGCGCTCTGGGGGCCTGATTCAGTCCCTGGGCCACATATTTGATACCCCTGGTTTTAGCGGTTTGTTCAGTGTTCCCAGGCCTGCCATAGGTGGGGGACAGGGGAGTCAGCCAATGGAAACCCAGAGGTGGTGACTGATGCATGATGGGCCAATTATTTCTTGAGTGCATGGAATGCGTCTGTTAGTGAATGGGAGGGCTCCATTTGACTACCACCATAGGGGGTGGTTCCATGACACACCACCAGATTACTCTGATGATTACTCTGATTTGACTTGCCAGCCACAAATAGGGAGTTCCCTTTCGGTAAATTCAGCAAGTAATTCTAGCATCCATGACAGCGACATTGATCTGTTTTCAGAGTGTGCCCTAGCATTTGCACAGTATTAAAAATGTTCAGTGGTTTTACAGGTCTTTCAGTTTCTGGATTTTGATGTTCACTTCTGGCGGCTAAACTAGTTTTCTGATTTTTTTTTAAGTGATCTATTTACTTCTCTAGATTGGTATGATACTGGTTTAAAGAACTCAGATATAATTGGTTATACCCTTCTCTGAGGACTCAGTTTGCTTTAATGTATATATTAGGGCTCTGTTCAAAAGGGGGAAAATATATTTTCTGTTCCACAACCTGAAATAGAGCTGTCCTACACAACAAGAGAAAAATAAATAGATACATAAATCACTGCATGCAAGAGTTATTGCCCAGCTGATTTTAAAGGTTCGAATCCATTTTGAACACATGCATTTCTTTCTCAGGGAGATCTGTTCAACAGTTGTAGACAGTGTTGTATCCTAGATGTGCTGATCAGAAAGAACCTTCCATGGGCACAGTCTGGCTGTCACTGGATGTTAGATTTCATTGTTTAAAATAAAAGTTGCAGTAAAGGTCCACAGTTTAATAAATATGCACATATAGATAACAAATACATTTAGACTATAGACATTCAGCAGTGTTTCGCTGCACTTTTGGACATTCACTAGATTTTTCTGGAATTCTCAATATTCAGGATTGGGAATGTTGACATTCACCAAGTAAAATAAATTCACATCTGGCATATGCAAATATATCCATAAAACATTTCAGAGATGAAAGCAGGTACATTTTAAAAGGCATCCTGTTAAGCAGAGCTTCTTCCTGAAAGGTTGAAGAGATCCAGTTTGGTGTAGTGGTTAAGTGTGTGGACTCTTATATGGGAGAACCATGTTTGATTCCTCACTCCTCCATCTGCAGCTGTTGGAATGGCCTTGAGTCAGCCATAGCTTTTTTAGGAGTTGTCCTTGAAAGGGTGGCTGCTGTGAGAAGCCCCATCTTCCTCACAGGGTGTCTGTTGGGGGGGGGGTAAAGGAGATTGTGACCGCTCTGAGATTCAGAGTATAGGGTGGAATATAAATCCAATACCACCACCATCACCACCATCATCATCGTCTTCTTCTTCTTTTCTTCTTCCTCCTCTTCTTCTTCTATTAGAGTTCTGCATAACTTCATCCCTGACGCTTTGTAGTTGGTTCTGCCTCCTAGGGTGTGGGGCACTTGACAGGATGCTCCGGGAGAGGGGAGGGAAGAAGCAGGCTGTGCCCATGATACCTCAGGTGACACTGGGAGCGACATGCCTATGTCACCTGGTTTTGAGGCTGAAGTCTTGTGGTTTGAAACTCATTCTACCATAATCTAAGCCACATTGTATAATTCATTTAGCATCCTGTTACAGTGTATTTGTTTATACATTGATCTCTGAAATTGCTGAGCAGTCGGGTGAGAACAGATAAAAGGAAGTACTTCTTCATCCAAATGGTGATTAACACATGGAATTCACTGCCACAGGAGGTGGTGGCAGCTGCAAGCATAGACAGCTTCAAGAGGAGATTGAATAAACTTAAGAGCAGAGGTCCATCAGTGTATTGTTGGAACTCTCTGTCTGGGGCAGTGATGCTCTGTATTCTTGGTGCTTAGGGGGGCATAGTGGGAGGGCTTCAAGTGTCCTGGCCTCACTGATGGACCTCCTGATGGCACCTGGTTTTCTTGGCCACTGTGTGACACAAAGTGTTGGACTGGATGGCCATTGGGCTGATCCAACATGGCTTCTCTTATATTCTTATGTTCTTACATGCTGCAATCCTTCTAATAATATTTTCACAGGAAGTGACTCAGCAGAGAAACAGAGAGAGTGAGTTCAGGAGGCAGAAGCAGAGTTGCTTAATAAAGACTTTCCTTTTTAATCCTGCGTGGCTCTCAATTAATACCTACCCCACTGAAAACATGCAGTTTAACAGCAGAATCCAGCTAAAGCAGTGTAGCAGAATAATGGTGGTGCTTCTTCTGCCTTTTTGTCATCTTGGAATCCAGAAATCCAAGCACTAGGGCTTGCAAAGATGGGCATGTACATGCTCATTGATTTTAATTGTGCATATATTATGACAGTCTTCAGATTAATAACATGTCTCTTCTGCCTAGACTGTCTCATATCTGTTGCTTTAGTGAAAACTTCATTAATTCTTGACCTTTCCGAGAGTGTTCTTTTTTTCTGCAATCCTTTCCTGAAATTCATTAAACTGTTCAATGGCAAGATGACAAGGTGCCTTGGTTTGAGCTTGCCAATTGTGCTACCAATAAATCACACAAACCTGATTAGTCAAGAAACGCTTGTCATACCCATTTGACCAGCTTTCCCCACCCACATGTACCTACCATACACTGATGTGCAGTCATGAGAAAAGACTAGATTTCTCACCTCCCTACATTTGTAATAACATTCAATTCCCCTCCTCTGTAACTTGCAGTAGCTAGTATTCCTTCAGAGAACCGCTCTTTAAGTTACCCTGTGCGACTACAAGTGACTGGGGAGGGGAACCAAATGCTCTTACATGTGGGCGTCAGGAAGCAGAGATGAAGGCAACAGGTTTGCAGCAGCAACACTGCACAGGTGCATGGCTGCTGTGTAGGGTTTCTAACAGCCTGGAGGGGAAAAAATGTCCTGGCCTTTTAATAGAGCCTTAAAAGGATGGTTATGTATCAGGGGGTGTTACTTACCTCCACGCCATGAAAAGCTTCACCTGTCCATTTCTACACATTAAGTCTGTATTAAAGGGATAGGATGTTTTTCTCTCTAGATTACTGGAAACCCTACTTGGCCCCTCTCTCAGGCCCTCCAAGCTGCATGGGAACTCCTTTTATTCTATGTGGCTGTAGTATATGTGTGAATTCCATAACTGTGTGGAAACAGGAAATGTGTAACACAAACACCTTTAGATCAGAAATATTTCAGGACTGAGAATTGCACAGAAAGAACCACCATATCACATATCTCATAGGTAGGGTAGCCAGCTCTGGGTTGGGAAATACCTAGAGATTTGGGGGATGGAGCCTGGGGAGGATAGGGACCTCAGGAGGGTATAATGCCATAGAGTCCACCTTCCAAAGCAGCCATAGGAACTTCCATTGGAGCTGATCTTGGTCACCTGGAGATCAATTGTAATAGCAGATGATCTCCAGGTAGCTGGTAACACTTAGGCTTGCCCCAAATGATTGGTGAATTCTATGCATGTACAGAAATCATTGGAGGGAGGGAAAGATGAGATCTTGGATTGTCATTAAAAACATGAAAAAGGGGTAGGGAAAGATGGGGATCAGCCAGAGAAAGAGGTGGCCAGGGAAGATGAAATGGACATCTGGGCAGGTCAACAGAGGGCACAGGTAAGAATCAGAGCCACAAGAGGAGAGAAAGCAGGCCAGTGAGGAGTAGATGGGGTCCAAGCTTGCTATTTCCCATGTTTAATACCTTTCATATACCACTGCATTTAAAAAAATACACAATAAAAACATAATACTATAATAAGGTGTCACTTCATCAAATGCCTGTGTCATTTTTTCTGTAATGAAATGTGACACCCCCATCAATGGAGAGCATAACAGAGCAGCCTTGATTTTGGTAAATAATTTGCTTGAAGCTGGCTTGATGGTTCTGCTCAGTTGCTTTCCTGAAAAATAGGAGGTCAGCTGCCAGATCTCAAGAGTGTCCACATGACTATCAGACAACCACACGCTTAGAGGAATTATAGGAATGAGTTTTGCTTTTAGTATTCATTATTACTTCATACATACATCTTACTGGTAGCATAGGAGAAAGACCAGTGTGCCCTCTGTAACTCATGTTAAAATAAAACAAAAGTCCTCTAGCACCCGAAAGTTTATTCCAGTCTTTAAAGTCCCCATGGACTTAAGTTTTATTTTTCTGCAATAGATTAACAGGGTTATCTTTCCAGAATTATATTGGCATATATGGGTCTGAAATGGGAATAAGTTAGAATGCAGACTGGGGAGACCTGTCCATTCAACCATAAAGTTCACCAGGTGTCTCACTCTTTGTGTTAGTTTAACCTTCCTGACAGAGTTGTCCCCCCCCCCCCCCCTTACAGGGGGAAAATCTCTATGTATTCTGCTCTGGGTTCTTGGAGGAAAAGAAAACATATATTTCTCATTATGCATTGCAGAGCAAACCCTTAATGTGACATGGTTCTCTTTGTTGAGTTGCTTGCCATACAATTTACGGTAGCAAGCATCGTTCCCCTGCTGAAAAACAAGAGTATTCAATTTGATTTGAAGAAACCACTGAGAATCTGTACTTCCACCATCTCAGGTATAAACATAGTTCAGCTTTATAACTCAAGGTTGTATAATATCCTCTACTGTGTATAAGTTGCCATACTGTATTTTCAGAAAGCAAACAGGGTAGGAGAGATCCAAGAGTACAACCAAAAGAAAGAACCACTCATTTCAACTCCCAGATAAATTAGTCAGTCCAAAAGCATGTGCATGCACACTGGAGGAAAGTGAACAGGCACAACAGTGCACAAAATGTTCACCACTGAGGGGCATGCATGTACTCTTGCTGCAGCCCCATCAACTCCAAAGTTCACCAGCCCCCTCCCTCTGCACCTCACTAGTTCTGAAGTTCCTTAGAAAATACCTGACCACTCTTCTTGAGCTGGAAATCTTTCTAATCTGGCATCAAGAGACCAAAGTGAGTCTTCTCAAATCTGAAGGCAGCTCCAAGGCACAGCAGTGTCCTCACCTGGGTCTCACCATGAAATGAGAAGGGGAAGAAAATCAATGTAGGCATGCTGCATTCTATGAAAAATTCACTGCTTTCCTCAGTTGCAACAAACACATTAACCTATTTTCCTCTCTTTATGCCTTGAATGGACCTTACAATGTTGTTGTGGGGGGGGGGCGGAATTGGGCAACATCTATCCATCCATCCACATACATGTTCCCCTGCATCAGTATGTAGGAGCCTTTTTTGTGTGCCAGTTTTTGCATCCAGCATATCTGAGCACAGAAACTTCATATTGCTCATGGGAGGGGATTTTTTGTTTGCAATAAAGCAAGACTTTCCTTTCACTTCCCCCTGATATTTAGATATGAATGCTGCTATAGACATTGACAGTGATGTGCCCACAATATGAAATTAACTTCAATGAATGGCTGATTTCATTTCAACTTTAATTAGTGAGAGTCACAGCATGTCACCCAGCTCAGCATCTGAGCATCTCCAGTCTAAATTGTTCTCAAAGATGAATTAAAATATGTTGCTAGGTAGAGCTGCTTTGTTATGCTGTCAGTGATATGTGGAGGAGGAGGAGGAAGGCACACACAGAAAACATTCCTCCTATAATTATGGAAGATCCTGATGGACTCCAGGAAAAAGTAAGGGGAGGAAAGTAGTGCTTGCTGCAGAAGAGGCTGACTAAATCTTCCCCTTGAGTTATGGAAGATCACTGGAATCTTGTTCCCGTAATATATTTGCTAGGTCTGCAAAGTCTCCAAGTCTTTTCCCAGTAAGGCTGGAGGAATTGTGCTGTTTTGAGCTTTGCTGTCAGGGAAAGCTGCTTCCTGCCAAAGAGCTTTCCCACTTTGCATACTGCCAAGCCCTGGCAGCAGCTACACGGATGGCCCTCTCAGTCTGCAAAGTTGTTTGTGTTGCTTAGGCAAAAGCTGATGAAGAACACTGTTGCTGCCTGCTGTGTTGTCATGGAAAGTGCCATGATTGCCTTCTGGTGTGAGCATCAGTCAGCCTGCTTGCCGATGGAGAGAATCACAGGCTATGAATCTGCTGGCAGTCGGATGTGACAAGTTCAGCTTGCCCATTTTGGAGGAGATGCATCTTGGAATTGGCCTGGAAGGTGTGGTGTTTCCCACAGCCCTGTGCAGACTGTGAACTGGCATTGGGGTGCTTAAGTTTTTGTAATTGCTATTTGGCCCCTCTTGCAAAAGAAACAACCACACCAACCAGGCAGGTGCAAATGGAAACCTATTTAATTCAAGCAGTAATATCCAATAAATGTTTTTATTGAAGAACTAAGAGTTCATACTTATGATAGTGTGATTCCACTTTGTGGCACTTGCATTTATGAAAATAACAATAGAATATTGGAACAATCATTACAACAATCAACATAAAACAATTCAGGCCAGTTGTATACGAGCAGACCAGAGTCTCAGTCTTTCTGACTTGCCTCTAACCAGTCCCTTGAAGATGCACCAACTTGCAGCTGTGCTCTGCGTTCAGGCGTCCTCTGTTCTTTGCTGGAGTTTCTGGTATCCCTAAAATATTAACACAGAATATTCATAGAAAGGAATGCTTCTGAGGTGAGAGTACTTCTCCTTGCAGCTTCAGGTCCTCAGGGAAAATTGCACCCTTTTTTCCTTATAAGGACTACCCCAACTCTTTAACTCCCTCTAGTGGACTAAACAGCACCATTTAAACGGACAAGAGGAAAAGAATAGGCTGTAGGTGCTTCCAGCAGTAGTGGCCATTGCCAGCCATGGGGTGTGTGTCTCCTGAATGAGTATGAACTCTTAGTTCTTCAATAAAAACATTTATTGGATATTAATACTTGAATTAAATAGGTTTCCATTCGCACCTGCCTGGTTGGTGTGGTTGTCTCCACAACAAGCAAACATATCAAGGGTGGTGGTAGTTATGATTTGTCGATTAGCTTGAAAAGGTGAAGATGATTCCAAAGTATAGAAAAGGGAGAATTGTATGCTTGCCCCAAGTTGCTGATCTGAAGAAACCATTTATTCTTGATTTCAGTTTAAAAAAATAGCAGAGATGCACATTGAGCGCAATTAGCAACTTTGCGTTTACAAGGCTCTTATATTCCTATTAGCCAATCCCCAGATCCTGATGGAGGATCCCCTGGTTTTGAAGGCTCTTCTGCCACCAGCCAACTGGCTGATGGGGGGGGAAGCCCCACCCCAACAGCCACAGTGTGCCTTTCCACGTTGGAAGGCTTAGAAAAAGCTTGGAAGTGTAGAAGAAGCTTGGAAACTTGGAAGGTGTCTTTGCCTTTATGTCTCAGTAGGAGCAAGGCTGAATGGGAGCAGGGCGAGCTGGCAGAGCCACATGGCTGTTCCCAATGAGTATGTGAAGCTGTGAGAAAGGAAGAAAGCCCAGTCCTTCCATTTGTTTTACATTCCTTTCAAAAGTCATTTGCATAGTAAAGAGTAAACTAGAACTTTTCATTTCCTGTGTTAGTCTGAAGAAGTTGGTGGAAATACAGCAGATGTTACATTCTGCAACTCCTGTGAGTAAACTGCATTCATTTTGGCTGCTTTGTGTGTGTGTGTGTGTTTGTGTGTGTTCACTTTCATATAATGGAAGTGCAGCCAGATGCTGGGGAATGAGGAAATGAAGATTGTATTCAGGGAAACTGCATTGCTGTATTTTTATTTATTTATTTTGGAGCATGGGAAAGTCTCCTGGTTCCACCCCCAAAGTCTCCAGGTATTTTCTGAATTGGACTTGGCAACCCTAATTCTAATCAAGTATTGCTAATGTCCTAAAATTCATATAGCATTATTTTCTTACAGTTGCAAAACAGATTCTTTATTTTGAGACTCTTCAGGTGGCAGACCTTAGAACCAAGCACCAATATTGGATGCACCTCCAGTATTTCCCATTATAGTTTTCACTCGCCCAACTTTCAGTCATAGCACATTAATGTCCTGTAGTAAAGATGAAAGTTATATTTTCTGCATTCTGTACCCTACTCTTACATTCTGAGAGAGGAATGTGTTTGAGTGTGTGTGTGAGAGAGAGAGACAGAGGACCCTTTCAAACAGCCTTTATTATTTTTAGTAGCAGCTAATGGGGTTTTTTGTGTCAGGGCAAAGGAGGATAGTGCGAGGGGAAAAGGATGTGTGTGGTAGGGAACAGTGCAGTTTGAAATGAACACAATGCTTCAGATATGGCTTATTAACAGGATGAAGTTTGCTGTATGGAGCCCCAA
Organism: Heteronotia binoei; assembly: GCF_032191835.1. NCBI lineage: Eukaryota > Metazoa > Chordata > Lepidosauria > Squamata > Gekkonidae > Heteronotia > Heteronotia binoei. Next base: position 99,114,728 of record NC_083228.1, on the reverse strand, counting down.
CCCCTGTATTGGAACCAGTCCAACAATGGATGACATCTGGTTTAGAAAGGTAACGTCAAAAGAGCCACAGAGAACCCAGAGAAGAATGGTTGTACCGTGTATTGATTTGCTTCCAAAATTTATAAAAGTATAACATTTTTGTGCTTGAGATTATTCCTTGTAAGTAATTCTAATAGGACATATGCTGTCTTTCCAGTGAAAGAAATGTAGTCAGTCATTCATTCATTGTAGTCAAACAAACTGTGTGAGAAGACAACAGAAGGTTTATCAGCATAACTGCTTGAGTGCTTGTGTGCTGATTTATATTCAATATCATTTGAATATGGGAAACAAACATCTATATCCCCCTACAGAATTGCTCCAGCTGCATGTGCCTCCAGATGTGTTCAAAAATAGAACTAAGGGGGGGGGGTAAGGAAAATAATTTGTGTAAAGTTTCTTAATCCTCACCCCCTCCTTCTCTTTCTTCTACTTCAAATCATTTGTGTTTAGAGGCAACCTGATAATGAGACTTATATGCCTGACACCCTATCACCTGTACATGGGCCACTGATTTTGCAGGGTTCCACTTTATTCTGCAACCCCTGTCAATCCACAGAAAGGGATCTCAGGGATAGCTGTGCAAGTTGAAGGGCTGAGATGCTATGGGGAAAATGGATGAAACTGTTCTTTCTGTGTCTTCCAGTAGAGAAGCTCCATTGGCAAAAGACGAAGGAGAAGTCCATTCCACACCTCCCTGAAATGCCCCAACACACACAGTTATTCCTCTGCACAAGTTCCACAACCCCAGCAGTGACTTTTGTAGGGAGTGGAAGGGGTTGCAGGAATACAGAAGAATTCTGATAAATTCTGTACATCTTTGCATGGATGGTAGTATCCAGGTCACTAGCCCTGGGACTGTACCTTATAACAAGCCTAGCTGCCAATTCCATCTCCATATCTCCATCTCCATATCTACTCCGACAGCAGTATTCCAACTTCTAACATATCTTCAGGTGCTCATTCACATGCTCATTCTCCTGTGATATATAGTCAATCATCTACCAACACAATGCCCCCCAGCAGTCCATATTCGAGGAACAGATCATATAAAACAATAAAGGAATACACGTTTGACATTAAAATATCACCATTCAGAAATGTATTGGAGAACTTTCAGCTTCCCAAACTATTCTATGGTGAGCCTGAAATCCATCCTTTAACAAAGAAACTGCAAAGACAGATTCTAGCAAAAGCATGCAGAGCTAGAATGTGTCAGTATGATTGGTCATAAAACAAACAAGGGCTAAACCTTCTCCTTCCTATAGGTGTTAAGCATAAAATAACTGGACTAATGTGTTATGACCTATTACAGACACTGAATGCCCTCTGAGATCTCAATGACCATTGTGGGGGTTGTTAGATAGCTACAATAATACCCTGGAACTTTTGTTGGTCTCTAACATGCTTCTGAACTCAAATCTCATAACACAACAACATCGTCAGCCTCCAGCCTTGGTTTCTGTCCATAAAAGGCAAGAGGAAAGCCCTTTCCAGGCTGTTTTAGTCTCCCAGATCACCCCTGCTCTCTTCCCTTCTTTCCCGGAGGGAAGACTCATTGGGCAGGGAGAGAGGCTGCCAGAGGGTGGTGAGGAGGGAAAGCTGACAGCCAGTGTGATGTAGTAGACAAAGTATCAGACTAGGATCTTGAGACCCAGGTTTAAATTCCCACTGCCATGCTGGGTAAACTTGGGCAAGTCGCGCTCTCACTCTCAGCCTAATCTACCTCACAGGGTGTCTGTGAGGATAAAATGGAGGAGTGGAAAATTGCATAAGCTGCTTTGGGTCCCCATTGGAAGTGGAGATTGAATAATGGTTGGTTGGTGAGTGAGTGAGAAGACAGAAGGAAGCAGGGAAAAGATAGGGGGCTGCCACCTTGGTTAGTACTTGGATGGGAGACCACCAAGGAATTCCAGGGTCACTGTGCAGAAGCAGGCAATGGCCAACCACCTCCATTCATCTCTTGCCTTGAAAACCTATAGAGTCACCATAAGTCAGCTGCAACTTGGTGGCACTTTACATGAACACACACACACACACACACACACACACACACACACACACACACTATAGAATTCCAGTCATCTTTTGCTTCTTGTCATCGTAGAGCTCTTTGTACCTAAAGCACAATGAAAGAACACATTGCTATTATTTTTCTCCTTTCAGTATCATTACAAGTATGCGTGCTGCAAGTTTGAGAAGCCACTACAGAGACTTTCTGATTGTTCCATATAAGAGAATGTTAGTATTCTCTTTTCAAATTATATGCACTGTACCTACAATTCTGGGCCTAGTAGTCAATTGATATGTTTTAGGACTGTGGATTCTTGCGAATATCACCATTACCCATTTTTACATAGCTATTCAATGAACAACATGAAGATCTTGTTATTGCAACAAATCAGTGTCACAGCTGAGTATGGACACAACCCAGCCCCACGACTGATAGATCTATGAGAAGTTATTACTCATCTTGCAGATGAGCTACCTATTATTCTTTTCCCCTTTGTAACTATGTTTATCTTAATTTGAGAAGTCAACCAAGGAATCATTTTTAAAGATACATTGGATACTTATGGGCAATAGACTATTTTGTGGAAAAAATATTTGATACATCCCTCCCTGGGTTGGGTGTGGACTGTCAGGAGACCAGCCCAGTGGGCAAGAGACAAAGACAAAAGCTTGCACTGTGTTCTACTTTATCCAGCTAAATATCAAGATAACCAAATTGCTCAGAGCATATGTCAAAACAGTGTACACGTATTGATCAATAATAAAAAGATTTCTTGGATGCCAAAATGCAGGGCCCAACTGGCAGAAACCTTTCTACCACCTGTTCCCCTGCAGGGTCTCAAAATGACTTGTATAGGCTAAAAACTACATTGCATGATAAATATTATAGATCAATCTATGGTGTTATATCCAATTATCTCCACATCTGTAAAAACATCATAAAAACAAACAGTGCCAGATCCAGAGCTGTCTACCAAAGAGAATACTGTAAACTACAAGGTTGTCATGTTTGGAAAGATACTTAAATGGCAAAATGGTTTTGATGCTGAACAGTTTTAGATAACTTTTGGTGCCTTGGTATCATGAACAATACTGCATTGAACAGAAGTTATGCAGTTACTAGTCTGGCAGTTTGTAGATCTTTGTATGCAATTAATTTTTCCCCCAAGAGATGGAATCTGTCAAATCTATCAATCATATTTTTATCCAGTCCTTCCTCAAGATTACTAAGTGAGCTTCACAGTGGAGAGGGAATTTTAACTAAGGTTGTTCAGTTCTAGACTGACATTCTAACCATTATACCAAACTGCCCTTGAGCTTAGTATGGCCTACTATTTAAAAATATGTTGGCTAAATAGTTGCTTAAGTGTGGTATGATTCTGAATTGTGGGAGGCTGTTAAAGGATGAATTTCAGGCTCACCATATAATACCTTACAAGTAACGCAGAATCTGTTTCTCTAACCTAATGGAACTGCTGCCCATATTAGGAGCTGAAGTAGAGCCTCCTCTGCAGAACGCAGAACTTGGCTATTGGATGAAAGCATAGAAGACTCCTGATAACAGCTGTCCAGCAAAGCAGTCATTGAACAAAATTTCATGCACTGTTGGACTGTTAAACAACATGAGGACTCTGCTATATGCACTCTCCTTTAAACCTTGGTTGCTGTTGAACTTAAGACCACTACAACACTATTCAGAGACAGGGTATAGTTCCCAAGGGAATATAAGAGCATTATGCCCTTTTCTTCTACATGGCTTCATTTAATTAAATTCACTCATTAGTTCCAAGGATTTTATATCCCATTTCCACAACATTGTTCTGCATTAACTCTTGAATCAAGCTGTTCTCCAAGTGGTGCTGTGCAGAGAGTTTATGCTGCTTTCCCATATGATTTTGTATGTGCAAGCGTGTTTGTATATATACATAAACACACACATATTTTTAAAAAATTTTGTTTGGTCCCTCCTTTTAGAGCAATATTTAAATTGCTGCTTTTAATGTCCTTGTATGTATTTTAGCTCTGTTTTTCGTGGTTTTAGTGTTATTTATCGTGTATGTTTTAATATCCATTTTGGTGACCTTGTGTTGGCAGAAAGTTGGGATACAAATTTTGTTAAAAAAATTAAATTATATGCAAATTGGCTGCCATCCTTTCAAAGATACAGGACCACGTTTCTCCAATCCTCCTCCTTCGCTTCCTAAGTGACAAAACCCCATAAAGCACTAAGAACAATAAACAGTATCAACTCTTGCCTTTCTAAACTATATGCTTTATAGAAAATGTCATTCTGGACTTCATTCATTACATTTTTTACAAACTGGATCTCCATATCTGCAGAGAGGTAACCATGTTAGTCTGTTGTAGCAAAATGAAGCAAAAGTCCAATGACACCTTAAAGACTAACAGCACTCATTTCAATATGAGCCTGTATTGAAATGAATGTTAAGTCTTTGTGGATGGAAACTCACAGAGACCTACACTTGATGAAACATGGCTACAGCTTTCACAAGATATGTCCATAGGAGCATCGGCAAAGCATTGTGAGGGATCCAGCATCGATTGATCCACCTGCCTCCTGATAGCCACATCCCAGTCTGTCCAGTGAGGGATGAAACTGTGGAGTGGCAAGACTCAGGATCTATCTGGGCACTGGCAAGACAAAACCAAGGGTGAGACCACCACAGTGAAGCATTTAAATAGCCAAAGGGGGCTACCAGTGCAGCTAGCACACCCTGCAGTCAATCCTGCCCTCACAGACCATGTGGGCAGCATGGAACCACTGGACTACCTTCTTTGTCTCCCCCACCCACCCACTTTCAATCTGCAAAAACAGTGTTTGGATAAATCCACATCATGCTTAAGTCGCCACTGGACTTTAATTTTTACAGAGGATCAGTGCAGTTGCTGCTAACTGAATTTAACATATGTGCACTGTCACATCAGGGCAATACAGTACAAACTCAACAATTTAAAAGATCAGAAGGAATTCTATTTATTTTATTTTTTTTTAAAAAAAATGCTTGACCTTTTCCTGAGCATTTCAGGGTCCAAAGCAGGTAACAACAATGTAAAACAATGTTATGAAATGAACATTGGAAATAATAGATATAACCCCACCCCACTAAAGCCAGTCTAAAAACACCTCATGCCCCACACACCTGCCCAAACTTAGTCTTCCCCTCAGACTCCCTGAAATAGCTGTTTTGCAGCCTAGCTAGAAAGCCAGGAGGCTAGCAGTGCTCCAACCTCTCCCAGGAGGGTATTCCAGAAGCACTGGACACCAGAACTGCTATGGGAAATTTCTGGAGATTTGGGAGTGGAACTTGGGGAACGAAGGTTTTAGGAAAGGGAGAGACCACCGTGGGGTATGATGGCCTGGTCTCCATATTCCAAAGCAGGCATTTTCTCTAGGAGAATTTATCTCTCTAGTCTGGAGATCACTTGTAGCTTTGGAAAATCTCCAGGCTCCACCAGGAAGCTCAAGGTCATCAAAGGCTTTAATGGTAAGCACCAGCACCTTAAATTCGACCTAGAAACTAAAGAGACCACAAAATTGTGACATGCTTCTACCAGATAGTCCCATGTAACAAATGGGGTGCTGCATTTTGCAACAGCTGTGTTTTCCAGATTCTCTTCAAGGATAGAACCATTTAGGGGATGTTACAGCAACCTATCCGTGCGGTCACAGAATCATGGATCAGTATGCTAGATCAGGCATGGACAAACAAGGAGCCAGCTTCCTAATTAGGACTCATCTACAGCACAGCACAGCACAGATAATCACTCAAAAAGATCAAAAAAGCAATGAAATGAGCAATTAAAACATTAGGAGTCTTCTTTCTCCACTCTGAAGAACTAAAAATAAATGCTGTTTCGATCCGGAGAAATGATAGCACTGAGCCGTTTCCCCTCATTCATGTTTGCTGTCTATTTCTCAGTTCCTTACATCTTCTGTACAGCATGACTCAGAATTTCTCATTGTCTTTTCCCTCCTCCTCCTCTCCAGTTTTGGCTTTAAATTCAGATGTCTGACGCAAAGCTGCACTGAAACCATGACAGCTTGATCCAGCCAAATTCCCAGAGGACACTTGATCTTTGCTAGCTGGTACGTATCACTTGCTCATAGCAGTTATGTAAAGAAGATATTGATAGTTTGATGCATCAGAGTTAGGATAGACATACCACAATCCTACAAAGGAGCTATCTTTAATTTTATAAAGATGAGCCGCCCTGAGCCACTTGTGGGAAGGGCGGGGTATAAATCTTAAATAAATAAATAAAATGGGAAGGAAAGCATTAAAATACAACCTAATGATGAAAATGGATACTTTCAAAAACCTGCTGGTGGGGTAAGTTAATTTAAGAGTTTACAGTTCAAGATGGCACTCACAACCTTTAATGTACATAAACTCTCCACTTGAACCAAGGTTACGATAGCTTACTTTTATGTATGTGGACTCAATGGAAGACTATGGGAATTCCTGCCTGGCTCACTGGAGCCATATGGACTGAGCTTGGGGACTTGGGAACAATGGGCAGCAGGATCCAAATCTCTGCTGCCCTACACCAATCACAAGCCCCCAATGGTTTGAATGATCCAATAATGTGCTTGCGTGGGAACCAGGAGTTGTATATAAGTTTGACCCCGTTGACCCAGTCCTCAGTCTTTACTGTGCAGCCCTCTACAATGCTGTACCAAATAAAGTGTTGTTATTCACTTCCACCTCGCCTCTTCAATGCCTAAGAACCCACTATATTATACTTACGTAAACACACTTATCACATGCACTGGTCCATTCACATTGGAAATCAATACCTAGGACATGTTTTCTTAGGCCATCAGTCACCAATATGCTAATGTAAATGAAGATATGTGGAATTTTTACAAGACCATGTATATGTAGAAACTTTACACAGATAAGGATTATTCTTGTGGACTACGTTCTGTACAAAATCAGATTTGGATAGAAGAATAGACATGAAACAAGAAGAAAAGGTATGAAACACTGTGTTTGTTACTAGCTCAAACAAACCTGAAGAAGCATGATAAGCTCAGCTAAAGTGATTCTCTTGTGTGTACACCTTCCAGTCACTGGATAGCAATGAATAGCAGCTACTTATTTCTTTGAGAAAACTTAAAGTGAGATACTGAAGTGGCCCTGAACTGTGTGGGGGGAGTGTAGACTTGACCTCGGCTGATGTTACCCAATTAGGTACCTGTGCAGGCTCTATAATATGCAAAGCATCCATTACATGTGTAAGATCCAACATGCATCACATGGTCAATTAACCTTGGGATCTTATGCCTATGTATACCAGAGATAATGGGATACAGAATGGAAAAATGGAATGGCAAGAATAGCAAAATGAAATTATACAAAGAAACACAAGCAAAATATTTGTATAAGCCTACCTGCTTATGGACTATTTCTTATTGGAGGGAACCTGGAAAGGGGAGACACTATAATTAATTAATTACTAGAAGTACAGCAAGCCAGTGGTGCTTTGGAAGAATGAAGGGGAGAAAGAAGATATGATCCTGCTCCTGAAGAGAAAAGGTGAGTGAGAGTCCAGCTCAGAGTGGGTGATGAAAAGCAGGTATGAGGATGAAGTTCCATGGTTTGAAGGAGGGGAAAGTTCAGTGATTTTGGTCAAAGAGTGGGCCCCACAAAAGTGAACCAGCCACATGACTGGGGGAGCAGGCTTGGATCCAAAAATCATCTACAAAGATGATTTGTGGCTTTGCAGGACCAGGATTACATTTAGGACTGAAACTTGAAATCTATTGGTCAGTTTGAAAATAACTGCGAAAGTTGTCACACAAGAGGATGATGAATGAATGTCAGTGAGGTGCAAGCAGGCTGACAATGGCTGAGGCAGGGCTGGAAGTTCTGTCTAGGAAGTTGATTGAATCACTCTGGTGAATTGAGTGGTTTTGGCAAACTCAGGAGCCTCAGTTATCCAGTGGGCCTGAGTCAATAGTCAGGATGTGAGGGAACTCTAAAGGCATAAGACAAAAGGCCTTCTAGTAATGTACATTTTAATTGGTAGGCAACTGTCTTTCCAAGTGTTATGGGGAATTCTTGCCAGTTTCAGGGCCCCTAATTTAGTGTTAAGCAGTCTAGCCAGATGATCTTTAGGGGTTAGCAATTATGAGGGGAGTCTCATAGGTATCATTGGGAAACTTCATTAGAAACCCTATAAACACTTTGAAATAGGTGAGTATTCATCATACTAATAATAGCCATTTGTTAGCAAGTTAATGTTATATAACAGAGGAATTTTCTATTATCAATTGGTTAGCGTAGATAGCAGTTGACTGTGCGTCGCTGATTCAGATTTTTGCCGTGTTTGCTAACTCACTAGCTGTTTTCTTCCATCTGCATTATGGGGATAAATCAGGCCTATCTTACAGAGATGTAAATGCTAAAACAACTACTGAAATCCTTGAGGCATTTAACAAAATGGGCATTAGTTGATCATTAGTTGATGGCACATAGCACCATTTAACTGGGAACATCTTCATTCCTGTTGTGATGCATGGAATTTCCCTCATCATCCTTATGACCTTATGGTTTCTCTAAATGCTTTTTATTGTTGTTTTAACATGTGATCCTCAAGAACAGATGCAAATTAGAAAAGAAATCAGAACCTTGTGTTCTGACACTGAGGTCCAAACAAATATGCTTAATCTTTCATGCAGAACTCCCCCTCCCAATGTTAAAATTAAGTGGCAAAATATGGAAAGGCATACCGGTGATTTATTGCACAAAAAGGACAAACTGCCAGCTACTCCGAAAACATCTGCTCCTACAATGATCTGTTATAACTGAGGTTTTTTTAAAAAAAACCTAAAAATCCTGGGCTATTTTTCAGAATAGAAGGCAATTTTCAAAGGAGGTGATAGTATATATTCTGCAAAAATTCAGTATCTGCAGTGAATTGCAGCTTATTTTTCACTGTCATTAAAGTGACACAAAAACCAATTTACTTCAGAAGTGATACAACCATGTTTTATTTTTAAGCAGTATCAGACTTTGGCAACATCAATTATATAAGGCAGGGAATTGACTGAAATTAACCCTTCATAAACTGCTGGCTCTGCTGGGCTGGCAAACGTGCTTACATAATTGCAGTCGGATGACAATAGTTGATTATATCATAGTACCATCTGGAAACCTTGCAAAAAATGAAAGTTCCATTATACTACAACCTATAAACACGGTCTATCCAACTGTCTTTTTTTTGCTTACCTTTTTATGCCTGGTGTGAGTATATTTCTTTGAATTTATTTCTTGCAGTGGTTAATCTCCTACGTCCAGAAACACAGCATGGATAATTGAACTGGGGGGGCAGAAACAATATATAAACAATTTAGAAATGAAAAAGCAATCTATTTGATACATGAAACATTTTTTTAAAAACCTCAGTCATTAAGCAAACTGCAACCCTATGCATATTTATTTAGAAGTAAGACCCATGCAACATAGCAGGGTTTATTGCTGACTAAACTGACATAGGATGAGGTTGGCAGTCTTGAACTGCTTTAGAAGAACCAATGATATTTTGATATGTGATACCTGCAGCCCTTAAGTTTGCAGAGGAGTAAGTCAGCTGTGTTCGCTGGGGCTTATTCCCACATCAGTGCCTACCACTGCAACTCAACATTGAGACACAGTGTTTGTGTTCATATTGGAATGCAAAATTTAACACCCCACCCGCAAACCTGGATATATTTCCCAGCGAATGCAGGTTTTACATCCATATTAGAAGACAATACATCTGATTTAAGTCTCATCTATAAAAATATGGAAGGTCTGGGGTTGGAAGACCAAACAGGTATCAATTTATGTGGTATCTCATTCATATCTTTATGACCATGGGAAATATTCTAAAAGTACTGCTCAGGTTCTTTTGAGCTTGCTGTCAAATGTCATATTCTAACAAAATGCTCAGTACTAGGGATATTGGGGACAAAGATAATTGGCCATTAGCACTTTCCATTACACAATGTATCACATGTATCAAAACCATTTCCATATGTGATGTAACAATCCTGCTCTGACCTGCAGGCCCGATTCCACCATGCCCTCCACGATTTTCCCAACACATGGAGTGGCTTCTCTCTGTGTGTTCAACTACCACTGGCACCTGACTTTGTAGGAATTGTCCACTGGGAAGGCAGTGACTCCCAGCTTCCTTCCAAGCTGAGGCGTTGACTTTATGTCTCCCCCCCCATCCAGCATCTGATTATCATGGGGACAGCTTGCTGCCTTGTGTGCCACTGGGGGAAGTAGCCACTTGCCAGCTGACTACCCCTCCCCTTTTTCCTGGTGCTCCTTTCAAAATAGTGTGTCCAAGAAGGTGGAGGTCTATGTGGTGCAGAAAGCCACCACCAGTATCAAGAGTTATAAAGCATTCATTAAAAAGAAAATGTTCACAAGCACACTCTGCACAGCACCAGGCTGACCAAGGAATTTCAAAGAAAAGGGTAGAATGTAGTTCCTCTGACCCCCTCTATGGCCATAGCAATTGTTAACTATAACCCTAGCAGCTGTTCCTCTGACCCTCTCTCTATGACCCTAGCATAGTTGTTAACTATAAGGCAGGCTTCTTAGCTTAGAAAGTTACAGATGTTTTACTGTAGGGTTAAAGGTAAAATGGGAAAAATGTGTATTGGGGGTGCCCACCATAGATTTTCTGGGGTATGCGGTGGACGCGAGTGGCATTCATCCAGCCCAGGACAAAATAAAAACCATTTGTGATGCGCTGGCTCTTACCAACAAGGCTTAATTACAATTGTTCTTGGGAATTCTCAATTTCTACCATGCCTTCTTTCCCCACAAGGCAGCAGTAGCAGAGTCCTTACTTAGACTGCTGGACAAAAGGGCACCGTGGGGTTGTTGGCAAGCCGCCGCTTTCTAGGCGGTAAAAGACATTTTGACTTCTAATAGCTTGCTGGTGCACTTTGACGAACAGCTACCCATCGTGCTTGCATGCAATGCATCGCCTTACGGGGTTGGTGCCGTGTTGGCCCACAGGCTGCCAGATGGGGGCAAGGTCCCGGTAGCCTATTATTTAAGGACCTTACAAAAACCAGAGCGAAACTACGCTCAAATAGACAAAGAGGGCCTGGCTATCATGGCAAGAGTAAAAAAAAATTCACGATAACCTGTACGGCCGGCCCTTTACTATTTTGATGGACCTCAAGCGCCTGCTGGACCTGTTCGCTCCCAACCGACAAACACCCCAAATGCTTTCGCCGCAGGTGTTGAGGTGGTCCATCTTCCTGGCGGGTTATCTGTACGACCTTAAGTACCGCCCTGAAAAAGTGATGGGTCATGCTGATGTGCTGAGCCACCTGCCACTGCCCTCCATGGACCCAGACCCGGCCCCGGCATTCCAGATCATGTCATTGGAAGCCCTCTCGAACTGCCCAGTGCACGCGAAGGACATTGCCCATGACTCTTCCAAGGACAAAACTCTCTCCAGAGTTCTGAACTGGGTGTGGAGGGGGGTGGCCAGAAGGATTGGTGGGCTCGGAATTCTCTGCATTTGCGTCCCACTGGGAGGAACTGTCTGTGCCTAAAGGGTGCCTGTTGTGGGAAAGTAGGGTGGTGGTGCCCCCAGTACTGCGGCAGCAAGTCCTAACAGCACTGCACGAAACCCATTCAGGAATTGTACGCATGAAGGCGCTGGCCTGCAGCTATGTATGGTGACCAGGAATTCACAATGCCATTAAATCTTGGGTGGCCTGATGTCAGCCATGCCAGGAGACTCATCCAGCACCACCCCATGCCCTGGCCCAACAGTGGGAGTCCACTCGCAACCCCTTGTCCTGCCTGCACCTTGACTTTGTGGGGCCCTTTCAGGGGCATATATTCTTTTTTATTGTGGACTCCTACTCCAAATGGCTAGAGGTAGTGTCAGTGGCCTCCACCTCTTCTCGGGTGGCATTAGGGGTGCTATGCAGGGTATTCGCCACACATGGCGTCCCTGACATGTTGGAATCGGACAATGGGATGGCCTTCACCTCGGCCGAGTTTCAGGATTTCTGTGGCCAAAATTTAATAAAACACATAAGGTCAATCCCCTTTCACCCAGCCACAAACGGCAAAGCAAAAAGAATGGTGCGGGCTACGAAGGAAACGCTTCGCCGAATCATATATGGGGAGTGAGAAGCATGCCTTGCTGAGTGCCTCTTAGTGCAACATTCCACTCCCAGTACGGTCACCAGCTGCAGCCCAGCAGAGCTTCTCAATGGGCCGGCAGCTGACAACCCTCCTGGATCGCATGCATCCGGACCTTGCACCCAACCTGCAAGAGGTACCAGAGGCAATCTGGGCCCCCAGGGGTTTGACACAGGGGACTTAGTGTTTGCCAAAAACTTCGGGGGCGGGCAGCATGGATACCAGCGTCAATATCCCGAGTACTAGCGGTCATCATGTACGAAGTCACCTCAGAGAGGGGATTCACAATAAGGCAACACATTGATCAAATACGTGTGTGAGAGGCGCTTGGGGGGAAAGACAAGGACGAGAATGCAAACTCCCCTGCTCCTGCTCATGGCGAAACAACCCCTGAGCCAGAGGATGCAGAAGAGACATCAGCTACACCCATGCAAGAACCAGCGGAACAAACGGGACCACCATCAGCGCCAAAAACCTTGGAGGACCTAGTCCAGCCGGTGGATTCCCCCTTGGCACCAGAGCATCTGCCAGCAACAACTGAAGAAGAAACCACATTGCTGCCAACCCCTGTGCTCAGGCGGTTGACATGAAAGTACCGCAAGCCCACATACCTAAAAGACTATGTCCACTAGGGGCTTGCGAACTAAGAGAGGAGCGATGTTAGGTATGTGGACTCAAGGGAAGACTTCGGTGTTTCCGCCTGGCTCATTGGAGCCATACGGACTGAGCTTGGGGACTTGGGAACAAAGGGCTGTAGGGTTCAAATCCCCAGAGTCCAGGACCAATCACAAGCCCCCGCCGGTTTGAATGACCCAATAACATGCTTGTGCGGGAACCCAGAGATGTATATAAGTTCAGCCTGTGGGCCCCAACACCAGTCTTGTATTGTAACCTTTTACTATGTGATTCCTATTAAAGAGCTTGGTATCACTCACTACGAGACTCTGCCATGCTTAGAACCCTCTATATTATACAAATATTATACACATACAAGAAAATGTAGTTATATATACTATTCATGACACACTGTGAAGTCCCTATGGAAGCTGCACAAAATGACCACTCAGTGGGCAGGGCTAAAAGGTAACTGACTCCAGTGGCAGCCCATAGGAAGGACAATGTGGCCCAAGTCAGGGCCCCCATGGAGAAAGGAAGCAGGAGACCAGTACTAAACTGAGAGCAAGCTTTGGGTAGTGGTTAAGAGCAGTGGACTCTAATCTGAACTGGGTTTGATTCACCACTCCTCCACATGAAGCCAGCTGGGTGACCCTGGGTCAGTCATAGTTCTCTCAGAGCTGTTCTCTCAATTGCAGTTCTGGAAAGAGTTCTCTCAGCCCCACCCACCTCACAGGGTGTCTGTTGTGGGGAGATGAAAGGAAGAAGATTGTAAGCCAGTCTGAGACTCTGAGTGAAGGGTGGGGTATAAATCCAATCTCCTCCTCCTCCTCCTCCTCACCTCCAGGGAGCCCTGAAGAACCTGAGTATATGGAACTACAGGCAGCTGAACTTGGTGCATACCAAATAAAGGTGTTTGAACTTCTCTACCTGGTGGTAAGTTTGTGACAGCAAGCTGAGTGCCTTTAACAGCCCCCTTTCACTGGGAGGGGGTGTGCCCACATTACATTGTGCACAGATAGAGGAATATGTCCCCACTTGTACAACATATGGACAGGATTTGCTGCTTGTAACAGTATGAATTGGCTCCTAGAGAACCAAGCTGCAATTCTATGCACTTACTCAGGAGAGAATCTTAGTGAGTACAATGGGACTTCCTTTCATTTCAACAGACTGCAGATTGCTTATTGCGGCATCGTCAAGGTTCTGAGGTGGCACAAAGGTAGGAATGGAAAGGGGAAAGAAAACATCACAGCAGAGAAACTGACACAGAACAATAATGGGAAAAAGAAATGAGTTCACCAGGAGCCTGAAGCCTTTCTTGTAGATCTTTGCATGTGTGTGCACGTATGTGAGAGAAAGCTCAGCAGCAGCAGGGAAGCAAGAAAGCAAGCTGACATAATAATAATAAATGATGGGAGAATGAAATTATTTCAGCCAAGGCAACCATGGCTTCATTTCCACCAGTCCTTGTTGTGGGAGTCTTTCAAGGCAGAGCCATACAAGCTGTGGTCTTAGACATCAAAAGTGGAGGTTCCAGGATGCACCCAAAACCACTTAAAGGAAAGGAAATGGAATTATTTCCAAGAATAATACTGCATTTTATTTCTTTAAGTACTTTCTTTGTCCTTTAATGTGGTTGCAGCAGCGCTGTATCTGGATCTCCTTGCTAAGCATAACTGACAGATGGGGCTTCAGATAAATAAATAAAAAACCAATGATTTCTTCACAAACAATCAACTTTTACAATTCTGTTACCAAGCCCAAGTGTATATTTAGTATCTATGAACGCTTTCAACAATGGATGAATAGAGCCAATTACTTTCAAGAAGTATTTACCAATTTATACAAAAATCCTTCATTAGAGAAATCACATTCCTTGCCAAGTGTAAGTGGACTGCTTGTTCACAGGCCTGAAGTAGTCTGAGCCAGTGACCCAGGCAGGACAGCGGAGCCATTGCCCCCAGTAGACTGTTAAGCAGGAAGACAAAAGAATGATACATATTTCTTCTGGCCAGCTTGAGATGTAAAACAGCCTCAAATATAATGCAAAGAGAGGCTTCTATTAAAAACAAGTTTAGATCAATTGTTATTGTTGTTATGCTATGCTCTTTAAGGTCTGGCTTTGTATTGGTGTATGGGGTTCCCCCCCCTTAAAAATTAATAAAAATGTTAATAAAAATAATGGAAAAAAGATCTTGGCTTCACGACTGTGATTTTGCTATGCAATAAATATTGAGACTGTTATTTAAAAAAACAAGTTTAGAGATGTGTCATCTTCACAGTAGACATTCACAGTGTCTTGTGCCTTTTAATGTCATAACATTTATTGGATTGGAAGGTAGATTTATCCCATTGTTTGCATTGAATTCTGCAAAAGGTCAGAATTGTCAGGAAAGATGTATTTTGCAAGGGAAGTTGAGCACTTTTTACCAAAGTAAAATAACCATTACAGAAAAGACAGGAGCAGAACGGTTTTAATAACTTTAACTTCAGCCATTCCAAGACAAAGTGCATGATGAATGCTGTAATGTGACTAGTGTGGCACAGGGCTTTCTTACCTCTTCTGTGGGCTTTCTTTAATTCTGAGGGAGCAGCACAGTGGAGATCTGGGATCCACTGGAGTTTTTCCATGGGCAGAAGAATTTCCATCTGTGAAAATATTTCTCACCACCATCCCTGTGGCAGCCTGAAATTCTCACTGAAATCCACTTCCTATGTGTGTGAGGATGTCTCACCTTCTTTCTTAGAATATAAAGAGGATCATCAAAGCACAGTACACAGAAAAAAGGCCTTTTGGTCTATCTTCAGGGATTACTCTTGATCAAGAGCTCACCAGTTTGGTCCAAAATGATGATACTATTTGAGGGATGTTATTCCAAAGCTGTACCTCCACAGATAATTCTAGGATGGATGTTTGCTTTATACCTGGGTGTGGATGTTGGTATTTGTATCTGAGTATCTAAAACAACTTATCACAAGCTACACTATTGTAATTTGATATGTACAGTCCATCCCAATTCGGTAAGCAGAATTATTTTATTTTAAAAATGTATATCCCTTTTTCTTCCCCAGTGGGGACCTTAAGTTGCTTACATCACCCTTCCCTCCTTCACCGTGACTTCACCACAACAATCCTATGAGGTAGGCTCAGGTTGAGAGTGAGTGGCAGGCTCTAGGTCACCCAGGGAGCATTCAATAGGTATTTTATTGAAATCATGGTTATACCATGTCCTGTGAGCCGCCCTGAGACTGCCTTTGGCATGGGAGGGCAGGATACAAAAATAAATTTATTATTATTATTATTCATGGCACGGTGAGAATTCAGACTTGGTTTTCACAGATCCTGATCTGACACTCCAGCCACTATTCCACACTGGCTCTAAAATGAGGCAATTAATTTGCGTATATCATCATTTGACAAACCATTTATCCAGGTGTCATTTAATAGAAAAAGAGGTGCCAGAGCTCATTAGCACAACTCATTTGCATATACCACACACCCCTGACATCATCAGAAGGTATACTAAATTATATCAGCTCAGTATCTACCTTAAGATGCTTCTTGAATTATAATTGTCATAATGAAACCTTACTCCTATCATACTTTTAAAATTATTTCTCCTATGTGGCATGATGATTTCCATCTGTCTGCTGTAAAAGTTTTGGTTATTTTCCCTAGAAAGTTTGTCAGATCTTAAGAGTTCAGCAAAATTCTCACAGGGGATTTGAACAATTGAGCCCAGAAGCAAGTATTTGAAGGAGTGGGGGGGATAAGAAAGAAAGAGCACAATAAAATCTAGAGGTTCCAGATCTCTGCTCCTGTGAGCTCCTGCCCAAAACAAGGCCTGGTTTTTAGAAGGTCTATAACCCAAAGGACTTTGAAAAAGCAGATGAAAACTACAAAGGAAAATGCTGGAAATGCCAAGATACATATGGAACAGTGGCCAGAATTACCTACACAGCAAAATGAAAACTAGATGTCTGTCCATACCTAGAAGAATGGAAGAATAAACTTGCTGAATATGCAGTAATGGTGAAATTAACAACTTACCTGAGAAATAGATCAATCATGAAATTTAAGGAGAGATAGAGAAGAAGATGACGGCATTGGATTTATATTCTGCCCTCCACTTAGAGTCTCAGAGTGGCTCACAATCTCCTTTATCTTCCTCCCCCACAACAGACACCCTGTGAGGTGGGTGGGGCTGAGAGGACTCTCACAGCAGCTGCCCTTTCAAGGACAACCTCTGCCAGAGCTATGGCTGACCCAAGTATGTATTATGCAAGCAGGAAACAGATTCAGAATAAGAAACAGTTAAAAATGTGTACATAAATGTATTGCAATGCAGAAGCAGAATGAAAATAAGTTTTAAATGTAACATCTTGAATATAAATGTATAAGGAAGTGGATCTTGGGCAGAAATATCTTCTACTTTCTCATTATGAGATATATAAGATTTTTTTTCTATACTCTAATATATTACCTATTTGTTAAAAGTTACAGTGAGTAGGTAGAAGTGGCAAAAACATGCAATACTGAATACGTAGCAAAGATTAAAGCAATAATGTAGATGTAAAACAGATTAGTTATAATAGTTGAAATTTAAAATATTGAACATAAATTGACCTGCCTACCTTAGGGACCGTCTCTTTCAATATGTTCCCCAGAGAGCTCTGAGATCTAGTTCACAAAATCTACTGAAAATCCCCAGGCCAAACTGAAAGTAACAAGGGAGTGGGCCTTCTCGATAACAGCACCCCAGTGGTGGAACCAGCTTCCAGAGGAGGTGCGGGCCCTGCGGGACCTTAATCAGTTCCGTAGGGCTTGCAAAACCATCTTTTTCCAGCTGGCATATTAAGATGGAACCATCGCATCAATAAGCTATGTTTACATGTATATTAAGAATGTAGCACCATTAATTTATACTGTAGTTTAAATTTTAAACTTTAATCTAATCGCTGGTTTAAGAAATGTATTTTAATGGTTATATTGTATTTATTGTTACATCATGGTGTGACTCACCATGTCCTGTAAGCCGCCCTGAGCCTGCTTCGGTGGGGAGGGCTGGGTATAAATAAAAATGTATTATTATTATTATTATTATTATTATTATTATTATTATAAATATACCCCAACAGAAGGAAGTGCCACTATATTTTATAGACAGCATTTTAAAAACAATAATGAAGGGGGTGTTAGGGAGAAATGCTCTCTATTTTATATTTTCTGTGGTGTGTGTGTGTGTATAATATACATAAATGTATAAACAATACCTTTTCCTTTTCTCTATCCCCTTTATACCTTTACCTTATTTTCTAAAATAAAGAAATATACCACCAAAAACAACAAGGTCTCAGCTAATGTTCCCTCTTAGCTGCAGAGTCTTGTGAGCAAAAATTCTACTTTGTGAGCTCCTGGCATTAAAGTTGTCAGCTGCTGCATAAATTAGTGTGTTCTGGTGTTATTCTTCCTCAGCTCAGACAAAAATGTGTGAGCTGGAAGCTAAAAATCTGTGAGCTAGCTCATTCTAACTCAGTTTAGAGGGAACACTGGTTCAGCTGCATATAAATACCTTAATTATACTGAATATCTAGAGCTTTTAGACATGTAAAACAAACAAGAGTCCTGCATCAGCCATCAGGCTACTGTGCAGGATTATGCCAGGATAACCAAATAAAACTGGTCTGTTTGTAGCTGGAGAGATTCTCTAACATGGGGTATTAGCATGTATTTGGACAGGGAAAGATGGGGGGTATTGTAGGAGGAAGTAGGTGTGCTTTGTTTAATTTTATAGATTGTGGTGACCATTATTTCAGGTATCTAAGTTTAAAAAGCCAGCATTTATAATTATGTTTACCTATGCAAGTTCATGAAACTGAGAAGAGAAAAAAGATACAATGTTTACCAGGGTTTATAAATTCTGAAGTTGGTTTGTATATATTTCACAATAATTCCATTATGACTTCTCATCAAAATAACTTTTAAAACTCCCCTTATATGAGAAATTGAAAATAACAGGTTTTTTGTTTTTTTTAAAAAATAACCTTAATATGCGGGAGGAGTCAACCAGGGAGTCTATAAACTGGCGTGAATCTGAAAGGTGTAATCATTCATTTTTCTAGGGAGGATTTCATGGGTCATGTAATTGCAACAAATGCAGTTCTCCTTCGTGGAAAGCAGGTGGCGTAAATGCACAAAGGAAACCTCTCAAAACCACCTCAAACTATGCTTTTCTCTTAGCAGTTCCGTTGTGCTTTGTTGGGTGGTGCTTTTTTTTTTTTTTTGCATTGGACTGAGGTGACGTCAGTATGGCAGTGGAAAGTCAGGTGACGTGCACTATAAGCAGAGGGAGCTGTCCTGGTGCTGAAAACAGTCCTCAAACTTGCAGCTGACAGATAACCAAGACCATGCTTTAGGTGACTTCTGAACACAGGTAAGCAGATTTATTTTCTCTCGAACTGCCTAAAGGAAGAGCAATTGCGTGTTTGCCCTGTTGTCAGCTTATTGTACAAAGCCTAGCCTAAAGCAACAAAACTAGATCATTAGGGAATGTCTGAAATTGCAACCTGATGCACTTCAGTTAGTGCAGTAACAGTGTTTTGCTGGTTAGAGATTTTTTTCCACCTCTGCTTATGTCCTGATTATAGATATTGAGAGAGAGAGAGAGAGAGAGAGAGAGAGAGAGAGAGAGAGAGAGAGGAAAATGCTGCTTCTACACAATGCCAATGTGAACAAATTAAACAGTGACTACATAATGAAAGGTCTTAGTTCATCAGCAGAATGTGTATATGAAACATTAGTCTTTCCAACCAACATCAATGGAGTTCATTTTAAAATCTTTTTTTAAAAATAAAAACTATACACACCTAGATTTAATCTTGGTAGAATTCTGGGTTTTTTGGAGGGAAGGAGGTGGGAAGATGTTAATTTTAAAGAAGCAAATGTTCCCATTCTAATCAAATCAAAATTGTAAGTGTCCAAGACAGATGATTTGGATGAATGCATATTACTTAGGGAAAACTGTTGTTGAACTGTTGCGCAACTGAAAACCCTGTCCACTAGAGATTGTGAGAGATTTGCTATTTGGTCCAGTGGCAATAAATTTCTATCCCATGATTTCTGTCAGTTATTCACTAAAGATAAAGGTGCTTTAGTAAGTAGTTATTTGTAAATTGAGTGATTGAATTTGAGCACAGTGTGAATCCACGGGAAGTAGTGAAGTGGGAAATAATGCAGCTACCATGGAAACAAAGTCTTTTTTATCCTCACTTGTTTAAATTTAAAAAGTACAGCTAGAAATGAATCATACAATGCAGCACAGAAGCAAATTACATTTTTTTTAAAAAAATATTAATATTTAGTGAATTTTGTTATTTTCATATTTGGAAGTTTGGGCTTCATTTGGCCTGAAAACTAGAAAAAAGTGATTTGTTTTTAAAGGTACAAAGTTCTGTAATCCAGTATCACTGCACAAAAAAAGATCCATAACATGGTTTGAAACAAATGAAGAAAAGAAACAATTCTAAGAAGCTGCTCTTATCCATCTAAAATCCTGGTCAGACCTTCTAATTCAAAATGTTTTCTGTATATACATTGTGCAATTTTAATTTGGTATGCAAAGTTTTCTTTTGTGCAGTTCATAAGTACAAGAAATCTGCTTTTCTGAAATTCATTTTGGCTTTGGAGGCAGACAGGCCTGGAATATTTTCTGTAACTTATGAAATTATTTTAAGGGCATTCATAAAAGAGACTCAATGCTTTGAAGGGCTTTGGAATCAATGTTTTCTTCTGCATCCAGCATAGAGAATTAACAAATTATTAGGTAGAGTGTGGGGATAGTCAAAGGGCTCATTTGTGGCATAGTTGGATAGGAATGAGGCAATTCAGTAGCACTGGATGCTACTTTAATTACCTCAGTATGTGAAATTATTTCATACTGTTTTGCAAGACAGCCCCTACTTGCTTGAATGGCATGACAAATCCACTGTAATTTTCTACTCCAAGCAGTGGGCGTGTGCTAGGATTGGGGATTTTTCTACTACATGAATCACTGCCACCACAACAGAATGTTTCACAAGTGCAAAGGAGAGGGGGGCAATCAATGGACTGAAAAAGGTGAATTAAGCAAGGATTGTTTTCTCTTGGGCATAGTTTTCATGTGTCGTGGGTTGGTTTGTTGATTGAAAGAATACTAGATTTCCTTGGAGCCAGATTTCAGTTTGGAAGGGGACTTTAGTTTCCCTCAGATTGCAGTAATCTTGATAAATAGCTTTCTGAACACTAAACATTATGTGTATGCTTGTGTGTGAGAGAGAAAGAGAGACAGGCAGACAGGCAGAAAAAGAGGTACAGAGAATGATAAAAAGAGCAGAAAGAATATATTTTGACTGAAAAACAGTATAGACCAAACCTTTATCTCAGCTTTAATTTGTACAGCCTCACTATCTGCTTTCAGTATCCTTGCTGTCTTCTGGAATGTATGAAACAGGAGGAGATGAAAAAGCACAGTAAGAGTAGAGCTCTGTAACTCTGAGTAATAGCACAGTGCTTTTCCTTCATTAAGAAATATCATTGATTGAGATGAAACCAATTTGTATTCAGAGTATTATTTTCAATCAGACATGAGTCTCACCATCTTTTTCTAAAAATTCACCAGCCTTCCTGATCATAGTCAATGAACCTTATAGCTTTGACACCAGCTAAATAATAAGGCTACAATTTTGCAAAGGTCACTTAAATAATGGAAATCAGTGGATTTGAGAATTATTAACTTGGTTTTGACCCATGCTTTGTCATAGACCTTGTACAGATGCTTATTTAGATCCTTAGAGGCATAAAACCCCCACATTTATTCAGTCAAAGCCTGTAGCTTACATATTATTGTGAGCAGCATTTTCAAAAGCCTTATGTGATTTGGTAGAATATTTCAAAAAAGATCACATTTAAGCCTCTTTAGCTACTCAACAGTTTGTGAGGTTCCTGCAGAATGGTCTTATCTACCTCACATTCTTTCTAAAATGTTGCTCATTGTGCCTATTAACTAAAGATAACTAATGGAAAGAAACTATAAACTTTAAACTATGTCTTAACATCACCCAGCCATCTCTTCCCATTTCACTAATCTGTTTCAATTCAATTTTTTTTTTTGCAGAGCTATGTCTCATTCATCTGAGTGAATCAGCAGACCATAACAGTTTGTAGCTGTTGAGGATATCAAAGACTAACAGTCAATACGATCTTAGTTGAACAGAAATAAACAGATCCCACATAGTTATATCTTTATTGATGAAATAATTTAGATCTTGATTTGGTAACTATTTTCTCCCAGATCACCAGGTATTTGTCAAATTATATAGGCATAGCCAAATTATGTGCCAAGGAAAAGACAAATTCTGTACCAAGAAGATGCCAATTTTTTGCTGAAAAATAAATATGCAAATCAATTAAGGTATGCACATTTATTTTCCCTTAAAATACTTTGCATGGAGTCTCAGTAGTTATTGGTTCAGAATTTGTAATTGTTTTTGGCAAATGAGTATGAAATTGTGCTTTGCTAAGTCAGGGAATTGGTCCATTTAGGTCAGTACTGTCTACTCTGACTGGCTGCCATGATTAATAGTTTATGGAAAATAAAGGTCTTTCCCAAACCTTTCCCAATCCAAGATACTTTAACTGAAGATGCCAGGGGGTGAACTGGGATCTTCTTTATGTAAAAAGTATGCCACACTGAGCCATTCTTCCTTTTCAATGTTATAAACTATCATTTGCTATATACACTTGATTTAAATGTTACCCTGACTTTATGTGCTAATTCTCATTTTCTTTATTTTAAGGAACATTTCAGACATGGCCAATGCTAACGTCTCCTTGCATGGAACAGCCTTGCTTCTTGCCCTTCTTTTTGCCCTAATCTGTTTTGCCAATGCTGCTTCTTTTCAACATTACCAAAACATCCAGAAAGATCCAGATTACCTAACAAAAAACTTGCAAAGGGTCCCAAGCCCAGATATGATCAAAGCTCTGGAATATATTGAAAACCTTAGAAAACAAACCAGCAATGGAGAAACAAGCCCAGATTATAACTCATATCAAGGTGCTCAATACATTCTGCAGTCAAAAGAAAGTAGAGACCAGAACTATTTACCAGATAATGCAAAGGAATCTTTGTCAGATGAGGAATCACAGTGGATTAAGGGTATGTTGGAAGCTCTAAGGCAAAGAGAAAAAGAATCAAAGGGGACACCAAAAGAAAATAAACCATATGGCATGAATTCAGACAGTGTCTTTTTAGATGGAATGACTGATGATTATGATGATCGTTCTTGGGCTGATACACGGCACAAGCATTCTAGGAAGCCACATTCATATTTTGAAGAAAATTCAAGGGACAGTCCTTATAAACGGACGAATGAGATAGTGGAAGAACAGTACACACCTCAAAGTCTTGCTACTTTAGAATCAGTATTTCAAGAGCTGGGGAAGATGATGGGACCAAGTAACCCCAAAAAAGAACGGTTTGAAGAAGAACAGAAATTGTATGCTGATGATGAAGAAGATGCCTATAAAGGAAACAACATTGCTTATGAGGATGTGGTTGGAGGAGAGGACTGGAACCCAATAGAGGAAAAAGTGGAAAGTCAAACGCAAGAAGAGATAAGAAACAGTAAAGAAGAAATTGAGAAAAGTGAAGAGGAAATTGATGATGAAATGAAGAGATCAGACATTCTGGATGAAGCTGTGAAAAGCAAGGACAAAGATCAAACATCAGATGATGTTTCAAAGGTGATGGACTATTATTTGAAAAAGATAAACAGTGCTGGAAGTGACATCTTAAGAGTCAAGCAAAATGAAGACAAGAGGGCAGCAAGACTTTTGAGGAAGCAACTTGATCCTCAGACTATTTATCAGTTAATAGAAATATCAAGGAATTTACAAATTCCACCTGAAGATTTAATAGAGATGTTAAGAGCTGGAGAGAAACATCCAAGTGAACAAGAACCTGAACTCCCAGAAGACATAGATGAGATCCCTGAAACAAATTTAGACAATTCAGATATATTCAAAAATAAGATGAACTCTTTAACTGGTTACAGAAAACAGCAGCATAATTTTATGCCAGATAACCTGCCAGATGACCTCAATGTTGAAGATATCATAAGTCTTCTAGGATCTGAAAATAATCAGAAGCCCTCTTATCTTGTAAATCCATTCAACCAAGAAAATGGTTTGCCAAGAGTGTCCTACATCCCTGAAAGATCTAAAGGACATCAGCTTCCGAAAATGTCTTGGCTTAGCCGTTTGGAAAGACAGCAAATGGAACAGGAAACTCTAAATGAGAAGGAAGAAGACTTAGCAGCCTACTTAGCGAAGATGCTGGCAAAATACCCTGAAGTTATCAATACAGGTCAGGTGAAACAAATTCCACTTGCAATCTCCTCTGAGGATGACCTGCAAGAGGATGACCAGTTTGAGCAGGCCATCAAAGAACACCTAAGCCAACTAGGATCTCATGAATCTGACAAACTCAGCTCATTCAACAAAAGGTTCTCTATGGCCCAAGAGAATGATGATACACAAAACAGACCATATATGGATGAGGATGTGTTAGCAAAAGTTCTGGAATATCTAAACCAGGATAAGTATGAAAAGGGAAGAGACCACGTTACTAAAAGGGCAATGGAAAATATGTAGTTGTCCAAATATTATTTATCTTCATTGTGTTTACTTCAGTTGTGATTTAATTTTCTTAAACCAATCTGGGGCATGTTCAGACATTAGAGGCCGATTCCACACTTAGCACTTGCCTCCCTTCTCATGGTGGCTTTTCCCCCTGAATTCTGCATTGGCATCTCTGGAGCAGGGCTATGTGTTCCCTGCTTGCTCCCGGCCCCACATAAACTCAAGAGCTGAGAACAAGACTGGGACAAAGGCTAATGTGGAATCGGTCAGAAGCTTCATGGATTTGTGGGATTTCTGGCACATGCATTTTCATGAGCAATACAAAAGGTGAAACAGGTCCTTGTAGACCTCAGCCTACTGTGACCTCTAATATACATTTTAGGATATCAAAGGTCACAGAGACTCCCACAGCAGAGAACATAAGCTCCTAGTAGATTCATTGGATTGCTCTTGCAAATGGACATGCCAAAAAATTTCCTAGAAAAGAAAAATGTGGCCCAATTCAGTGTCTGGACTGGTCCTAATGGTAGATGATTTGACATTCAACAGTCTGTGTAAATTACTCTGAGCTGTTTTGTTTATGAGTATCTTTAAATGTTCTAAATCTTGGGTCAAATAACAAATTGCTTCAATTATTTTAAGAAACAGATTTACAAAATAAAGTGAACCTGTAAAAGAGGATAAATTTTGATCAAAGCAAAGCAACAACTCTAATTGATGCAGTTTTTTAAATTAATTGAAATATTTTGTTATTGTCTGTAGTGTTTTTGTGAAGTACTGAATAAAAATAAAGCATTATATATATATATAAATATAGTTTTATTTATAAAGCTTTTTCTATCCCGTGTTTTACTGTTGATGAATAAATATTATTTCTGGACAATAAAATGTTTTGCCTTGAATTTCTTGTAGAGTACCTTGTTAGTCTCAAATAATAAGAGGATCTTTATTTGGAATTATTTGTGCATCTTTATTTGGGATTAAGCTTTATTGAGTTCAATAGAGTTTACTGTCAAATAACTGTGCATCAAGTTGAAACCAAGCAGATAGGTTCAGATCTATGGGGAAAATCCTACCCAGAAGTAACTTCCATTTTTTTTTACTAATTGCAGGCTTCATTAGATTCTTCATTGGATTCTTCTTCTATAGTTTCTTCTGTAGTCTTCTTGAATTCTTTTCCAGTAGAAGATGGTCCAATATAATGTGTCCACCGAGTTTATTTAAACCTACTTTGCTGTCTTGTTTCAGACAGTGGACTTGAGGCCAGCTTTCTCATTAGCCTCAGTGGAAGTAACACCTAAATTCTAAATACATTTACCACAGTGTCAAGATAGTATAACAGATCGATAGAACTATAATTTGGTACTTGCTTTCAGCTGCTAGGACATTATATGCACAGTTGTGGAAGCAAGAAAAAATACCAGAGAAATGGGATTGGATTGTAAAAGTTATGACATGGAGTGAAATGGACAAATTAACAAGAATTTTAAGAGACTATGATTTAGAAGTTTTTAAGATGGAGTGGAAAAAGTTCAGAAGATATGTAGAAAAAGAGTGGAAAATAAAAGGACATTGGACAATTTTTGATAATGATTAAGTCTTAGAAAAAAGAAGAATATTAATTTTTGTTTTTATTAGTTAAGGGTACCTTTAAACATTAGTACTTTAAGTAAATAACACTGGCGGGGGTCAAGTAACAGGGGGAGGGGTGGGTAGAAAGTAATATATGGGATAGATAAAAGAAGTTATTAATGATGCAAGAAATATAATTTGTTACCACATGTTACCAAATAAAATTGTTTTAACCAAGATAGTATAACAGATCTATGAGCACACATTGTACAGTCTACATAATTTTCTTTTGCTGTCTTGTTCACATATAAGCATGGAAAAGAAATCCAATCACATTTTGAAGATCTTTGGCTGCTTAATTTTTCTTAAGAGGGGGTGATAATTTCCCTCCCACAGCATATTCTAATTATTGTGTTCCACTGGGAACAAAATTTCAGGGGATGTAACAGGCAGGTGTAATCAATGCAAATTGATGGTCTTGCTTAAGAAAAAAGTCCTTGTAACTGCATGGTTGGATTCAGGCCACTATTTTAAGCTGCTGGTTTTCCAGAGGAGAAACCCCCAAATTCACATGCAAAATGAGTTTTGGGGTTGCAGTCATATGTCCTGATCCTGGTTGTTTCCATGCCTGCAATGGCTTTTCTATCCATTTTAATGTACAAAGCAGATTTGTATCTGGTTGCTTTGTTTAAACGGATGCACAAAGCAAATGAGGCATCCAACATCTACATGAGTGCACGTGTATCACTGTATCAAGATTATGTAGGGCACTTAAAGAAATTAGTGAACCACTTCTGAGTAATGGTTTGGATACAATTACTCTCTTTTTTTTGTTAAGAGCTCTAGTCCAAGGAAAGAAACCTTCCTTCAAGGAGAAAGTCTTCTTATGCTTGAGAAAGAAGAAACTTACAGAAGAAAACAGTCGTAGGATCCAACCCAATTTCATGAAGATCAGGGTATTCTTTGACATAGACCAACATACTATAGGTGACTGGCCTCTGGTTTATGTGGGAAATGCTTACTTGGATGATAGCACTGATCAGTCAAAGGGGCGGGTGGGGGGGGGGGAAGCAAATTTCAGCCTGAGATGAATTAATTTTCTTGCTCAGCTCCTTCTACACTCACTGATTGCCTCCATATAAAGGACCAATTTATCCTGATTGACAACTAGTATGTATAGGATATGCTCCAACCAAAAATCAAATATCCTTCCTATCCCATTGATTTCAGTGTGAGAATTAAATATGTGCTTTACTCTCTCTTCCACTGAAATAGATCAAGATAGGTAGGCATGTTAGTCTGCCTGTAGCAGCAGAACCAGTAGAAACAACCAAGAGTCCAGTAGTGTCTTAAAGGATATTTGTGGCAGAGTATCAGCTTTTGTAAAACACCAGGTATGATTTTTTCGGCAACAGGATTAGATTTGCCAACACTGCCTTGGGAATTTCCTAAAGGCAGTCCCTGGGGCTGGCAAAGGCTGAAGAGAGGAAGGAGCTCAGTCAGGCTATAATGATATACAATTCTTTCTTTGGAACTGCTCTTTCCTTCTGGGATACTCATCTCTGTGGTCTGGAGGTTAGTTGTTAATTCTGTAAGAACTCCAGCCCCCAGAGGTTGATAAACCTTACTTAGGATCCCTGATTTCCCCCCTCATGATTATAATTAGGGATAGGCATGGATGGGGGGAAAATGGTGGTTCATGGAGGTTCATGGTCTGTGACTTTCATGAACCACGAACTTCCCTGGTTTAAGAATCAGTTTGTAGTTCATGAGGTTTATGATGCAGTGTGACCTGGAAGTGATGGCATTTTCGCACAGTGCTTACCCCGGAGCGACATCCCTATTCACCGCACAGCGTGTGCGCGGATTTCGCACCAACTGCTCCGCAGAACCCAGAAGAGCCGCAAAGTGCCACAGCTTTTGCATCGCAAATGTAAACCGCCAAAAACCAGTTTACATTTGCGACGCAAAAGCCGCGGCTCTTCGCGGCTCTGCGGAGCAGTTGGTGCGAAATCCGCGCAGACGCTGCGCGGTGAAGAGGGACGTCACTCCGGGGAAAGCCCTGTGCGAAAACGCCCTGAGTCTCCTGAGTCATGCCATTGGGACGGGGAGACATGAGTGGTTTAAATGCCTTCTGAGACCACTTCCAGATTGTGCTGCTGTTGTGGCATGATATGAGTGAGCTCAGGGAGCATTTAAAATTTATTATTATTATTTTTACTGAATAACATTTTGCACTATAATACAACTATATCATATCAATAAGTTTCTATGCCAATAAAGGTATTTGGAATCTTGGATATCAGTAAATAAAATATACAAACAATAACACAGTTTCACTCCATTATTCTTCATGAGTGTCAATAAAGTGCAACATCTAAACATTTAGTTGGCATTACATTTGTAGAAGAACCTTTTTAATTTATATAATTAAAAACAAACCACTTCTCTATGAAAGTGTTCACTAATTTAGAATTTTCTGTTTGCAATCTATATACAGCTATTTTGTCAATGATCAGAATATCCCAGACTTTCATAAACCACTTTTTTGGTGCGGTATTCTGTTTTCCAGCTGTGTCAGGGTTATTTTCCCAGCCATTAGTAGCAGACAGATTAATTCTTTTGTCAATGGTGAGAAAGGCTGGTCTGGCCAAAAATTCAACAAGATTGTCTCAGGTATGTTAGGTAATAAACATCCCATGATGTCTTTGATTTTGGAAAGTATTCAATTCCAATATTTCTGAATTTTTGGGCAAGCCTACCAACAGTAAGAAAATAACCTTCTTGCCTCATCCTTTTCAACAATTAGCATTAGGCAGTAATATGCTACAAAATAAATTATAGGATGTAAAGTACCACCATGCAAAGTTTTTGCAGTTCTGCATTCTTAAGAGAAAACATCTGGATCTAAATAAAGGTGTCCTCCATAGATGCTCCTACTGTTCCTCTGTAATTTGTTTTTTACAATCATTTTGCCATTTATTCTGCTGTGAGGACATTTGAGACCATGGTTTCTGATTTAAAATCCTGTATATTATCGAAATAACTCCTCTAGTATTTGTAGTGCCCTGTTTGATTAAATTTTCAAATGGATTTAGAACCCTATTTGGTAGTATTGCAGGGATTATATTACTTAGAGTATGATGAAGTTGGTGATATTGAATCCATGAAATCTGAATATGGCATTCGTTTTCCAGTTAAAGTTTAGTACTTAAATGGCCATTGGTGCTTATATCAATTAATCTATTTTTTAAAAATCCTGCCAGATTTTAAATCCAGTCATTTTTTTACCAGGGATAAATCAATTTTGTCATGAGAATTCCATCACTGGTGAAGTCAGAGGGTTAACACTTTCCTGTATTTACTTAGGAGGTATTTAAATGCCTTCTGAGCCCACTTCCAGGTCATGCTGACATTGCAGTGTGTCACAAGTGCACCACAGTGGTGGTACAGCTTTAAAGGGTTCCCTGGGTACCAACATATCTGGCCCATGGACCGCTACCACAGACCAAATGGACTGCCTAAAAGAAATTGCAACAAATGCAAGGACTAGGTAGACTCTGATCCAGCTCTCAATTCATGACAAAATTAGGTCCATAGACCAGTCCACACCCAACCCTATTTATGATGCCCTAGGAACAAACAGCAGATCATTGAACCTAACAGTTTGGCTGCTACTGTTCTTTCTTTCATTATAGACCTACCAAATTAAAGGTGTACAAAACCATAAAAAATCAGCAGTGAATCGAATTAGTTATTAAAACATATCTCTGGTGGTCATGTGGACATGCATACTTAAGATAGGATCAGTTTAACAAAGATTATGAGGATATGATTGAAAACTATTATCATTTTTATTATAGTTTGACACAATATGTGGTCTTGACCCCAAGCAGGGTGAGAGGACTTTTGCTAAAGGAAGACATCTCCCCCACCTCTGTCTCTCAATGTTGCCTTCTGTGATCCCCTCTCAAATCATATTCCTTGGGGGAGTGAACATGAACAAACACTGTGGGGAGCATGCTGTGAGCCTGCAACAAGGGAAAACTGGTAAAACCTTCTTCCTTTCTTCCACAGCCAGAAAAACCACTCTGTCAGAAGAACCATTGCTGCATCGATGGAACAGCACATTAGGATTCAAGGCATACTATTTAATTGACTCAAATCTACTGGCTCAATATTAATTATTTCCAAGTCCACTGTTTTTGTCTGACATCTATCTTCTTGTCAAATGTAAAAGAATGCAAATGGGCCTCTCATTTATCAGCCTGCAATGGAGAATTACCCAGCACAGCCCCAGATTCCCACCACCAACAAATTGAGAAATAGGAGGAAAAAATGCTCCAATTAATGATGCTCCAAAAATTTCTCCTGGTAAAGACCCTAGAGAATAGGAGAAGTAGCCTAGAGTATCATCTAGGAATGACATCACATCCTGCCCAAACTCTGCCTTCCCATTCACCAACACCCAACTCTCCTGTCATTTTCTGAGGCACTGTAGGGAACCCTAATTGCACACTGATAGTAAATAACAAAAGGAAATACTATCCTAATGAATTCTCAATTTGTCTTACAGAAAACTAATACTATGTCCAAAACCCAGTTTCTTTAGATCAAGACAACAATATTCATGTTCACTTCATAAATCCCTGTAAGTAAAGGCAAAATATATTAATACTCTCTCCATGGAGTCTTGTGAGCAAAAATTCTACTTCATGAATTACTGGCATTAAAGTTGTAAGCTGCTGCATAAATTGGTTTGCTTTGGGGCCATTTTTCCTGAGCTAAGATATAAATCCTTTTTGTTTAAGGATTTAGCCTTGGCTCCAGATAGAAAATTAAATCAAAGGATTCACTCCTTTTGTCAGCAAGTTACTTGCTCTCCTCTCCTAGGATTCATTTAGAATTGCTCAGTTTTGAAAGCTTGGTATGTTGTATTTATCTGTTAGTGCATGCTGAATGCAGAACTCATTAACACAGCATGCTCTCGTTTAGCTTGATCCTTTGATTCTGCTTTGGAGCAACAGGTTGTCATGGCAGCAGGATAAAAAGCAGCAAATCTGGGCTTACTTTATTCATTGGCTGTCACGTTATGATGTAATTGAAAATGATGCTGTGATAGACTGTACTTCTTAAGAAGCTTAGAAGTGCTGTACCAACACCTAAAGGACTGTGAATGGTTAATTCTTCACAAAGCCAGAGAACCTTGAGTGGTAGGCTGTTCTAACCAATCTGATTGGTTAGCATTGGCTGAGCAAAAAAAGTCTTGAGAGAGCTGGATGCTGAGGAGATTCAGTCACATTCTTGCCTTAACTGACAAGAGACTTATACTGAGATTGTCTGAGAATAGCCCTGACCAAAAAAAGGATTTAGTGCTGACAGTCAGATTTCAGCCTTGACTGAAATCTGATTACAGCCATTGATTACTAACCAAGAGAGTATAGTGCTAAAACTATTGGTATGTGCATTGCCTGGTTGATATGCATAGCCAGGGATCATTTTGTGGAAAAAGAGGTGCCAGAGCTCATTAGCACAACTCATTTGCATAACTCATTTGAATATGCCACATACCCCTGACATCACCGCAAGGTGTACTAAATTATATCAGATCAGCATCTTGAATTATAATTGTTATAATAAAACCTTACTCCCATAATACGTTTTAAATTACTTTCTCCTATGTGGCCAAAGTGGCATGATGAAGATTTCCATCTGTCTGCTTTATAAGTTTTGGTTATTTCCCCATTTTTTGTGGTGGGAAATATTAGAACGTTTGTCAAATCTTGGGAGTTCAGCAAAATTCTCACAGGGGGTTTGAACAATGGAGCCCAGAAGCAAGTATTTTGGGGGGCGGCAGGGTTTAAGAAAGAAAGAGCACAATAAATTTTAGAGGTTCTGGAGCTCCGCCCCTGTGAGCTCCTGCCCAAAATGAAGCCTGTGCATAGCCTTCAAGTGATATTGGAGAATGTGCTCAAGGGGACAGTGTTAGCCTTGACATGCATGTTTATTAGTCAACATACCCATATTTGCACAGAGATGACAGGTATTGCCCAAGCAACATACAGCTTGCTCAGGGTGGGTATGCAATGTACATAAACTCTCTAATCAATGCAAATTCCATCCATTGATGATTATCTATAGGAACCTGGTATAGGAACCTGTACAATATGCATCTGAGTTTGTGGTGTTTTAAAGTTATTTTTGTGGGGGCAAGAATTTTGTACTGTCATCACTTTTAACTTTTCAGTTATGCTCAAAGGAGTTATAGTGTGTTTTTTAATCGCTCTCTCTTTTATTGTTTAGATTTTACGGTTTTAGTGGTGGTTTTAGGTAGTTTTACATACAGAGGCACCCAGTGAAGTTTATCAGCAAAAGGTACAGGAAGGACAAAAGGAACAGTATCTTTACTCAGTGGGCGTTTTCGCACTGACCTTCAAGTGGCGCGAGCACCCTCTTCACACTGGAGGATCTGCCCGGATTTCGCACAAGAAGCGCCGGCGCACCCAAAAGAGCCGGCGACTTCCGTCGCGAAACCCGCTCAAACGGAAACCGCCAAGAAGCAGGAAAACGTTTGAGCGGGTTTCGCGACGGAAGTCGCCGGCTCTTTTGGGTGCGCCGGCGCTTCTTGTGCGAAATCCGGGCAGATCCTCCGGTGTGAAGAGGGTGGTCGCGCCACTTGAAGGACAGTGCGAAAACGCCCAGTGAGTAATTAAATCATGGAATTTGCTGCCAATGGATGTAGTGATGACCACAAGCACAGAAGGCTTTAAGAAGAAAATAGATTTATGGAGGATAGGACCATGAATGCTTACTACTCATGGTTAGTAAAGGGAATTTCCATATTCAGAGGTAGTAAGCCTCTGAAATTCATGGCTAAGAGGCAACAGCAAAGGTAGACCTTGCTTGTTAGCCTTCCACTGGCCAGTGTGGTATAGTGGTTAAGAGTGGCAGCCTTTTATATGGATAACTGTGTTTGATTTCCCAGTCCTCCACATGAAGCCTGCTGAGTGCCCTGGATCCATCACAGTGCTCTCAGAACTCTCTCAGCCCCACCTGCCTCACAAGGTGCCTGTTGTGGAGAGAGAAAGGGAAGGTGATTGTAAGCAGCTTTGAGACTTCTTAGAGTATGGAAAAGTGAGGTATAAAACCAACTCTTCTTCACTGTATAAAAGAGGATGTTGGAGTAAATGGACCACTGATCTAATCCAGGCCTCTTTTTATAATGTAAATCTTATTCATTTTTTAAATTGTAAACCATTTTATGAACTATCATGAGATCACAATGAAGACCGAGTAAAAGTGGTTCCAAAGTCAATTTTACCAGTTTTAAAATGGTGGCTTAACCCTGAACTATTCTGATTTTGTGATAAAAGTGCAATGACTGTGATCCAGTTTAAGTTAGACTTATGGCATTTCTTGCAGTGAAGACACAAGATAGCCTCAGGAAAAGGCCCCGTGGTCCATATTGATTTCTAGCTAATACATCTTCAGTTCTTCTAGACTGCAGACAAAAACTTACTTTAAACCTAAGAGCTGCATAATTATATCCAGATTATTATTATGTCTTAAATTGGCTACACTTTATCTGAAGGAATACACTTCATCCCTGAGTCTGAGCTTTGCTGAATCCATCCTTAGCTGCACTTGGTGCCTTTACTGAAGCTAAGTGAACAAAAAAGAAAGTCTCAGCAAAAGCCATTAAATATTACATAGAAGAGTTATATCTCCTGTCACTATGATAGCCAGTTCCTGCAAAGCTACTGAGCTGGAACCATATTCCGGTTTTTGTAGGCCCCTAGCAAAGGAAAGCTGAAACTGTCATCATTGTTACACACTTGATAGACATAATCTCCAATGATCACAATGAATCTTCCAGAGAAGCATTATATAACACAGTCTTATAATCACTGAATTTTAAAGCAAGGTTGCCACAGCTGCGTTAAATGTTTGCCATGAGGAAGGAGTAGATTATCTTTGGCTATTTTCCAGGTATAAATCCCCACTCTGCTGTGGAAGCTCTGCCACTCTCAGCCTAGTCTATCTCATAGAGTTGTTGTGAAGATAAAACAGAGGAAACAAAAATGATGTAAGCTGCTTGGGATCTCCATTGGGGAGAAAAGCATGGTCATAAATGAAGTAAATAAAATACTGCTATTCTATCTGCCTTCAACTTTACAAAGAGGTGCTTGTGGCAAGTAAGAAACAGGAGAAGGATTATAAATACATATAGCATTGCATCCCTTTGTCATCATGGCTCCCTATCTGCTGCCTCTTGTCATTCTGACCTTTTACAGAAATCTGATTCCATTTTCCTGCTATTTTTGGCTTCCCTCTTGAAATAACTGTCCATAAGCAATCCTAAACAGGTCTATTCTAGGGTTGCCAATCCCCAGGTGGGGGTGGGGGATCCCTCAGTTTGGAAGCCTTCCTCCCTCTTCAAGGTCATCAGAAAGCAGGAGGGGGGGGAGGGAAATGTCTGCTGGGCATTCCATTATTCCCTAGGGAGACCGATTCACATGGGGATAATGAATAATTGATCTGTGGGTATCTGGGGCTCCAGAGGGGCTGCTTTTTGAGATAGAGGCACCAAAATTTCAGCATAGCATCCAGTGCCTCTCCTCAAAACACACACACACCCCAAACACCCAGAGAGCTAGTTTGGTGAAGTGGTTAAGTGTGCAGACTCTTATCTGGGAGAACCAGGTTTGATTCCCCACACCTCATCTTGCAGCTGCTGGAATGGCCTTGGATTAGCCATAGCTCTGGCAGAGCTGTCCTTGAAACAGCAGCTGTTGTGAGAACCCTTTCAGCCCCACCCACCTCACAGGGTGTCTGTTGTGGGGTTAGAAGATATAGGAGATTGTAAGCCGCTCTGAGTCTCTGATTCAGAGAGAAAGGCATGGTATAAATCTGCAATTCTTCTTCTTCTTCAAGTTTCAAAAGAATTGCTCCAGGGGGTCCAATTTTATGTGCCCCCAAAGAAGGCACCCCTATCCTTCATTATTTCCTATGGAAGGAAGGCATTTAAAAAGAGCACGGTCCCTTTAAATGTGATGGCCAGCACTCCCTTTGGAATTCAATTGCGCTTGTCACACCCTTCTCCTGGTTCCACCTCCAGAGTCTCCTGGCTCCACCCCAAAGTCTCCAGATATTTCTTGAGTTGAACCTGGCAACTCTAGTCTATTCAGAAATAAGGCCAATGTTATTCAGTGTAGTAAGCCCTGGAAAGTGTTCTTTGGATTATGGTCACAGACACCTCTGTGTGGTTAGCAGTATTTCCTCACATGATTGTGTGTAGTGATACACCAGGACACAAGGTGTTGGGGACCTTAGAGGGAAGTGACTCTGTCTTCCCAGGATTCCTTTTGCTGTGTAAGGCTAAGGAAGTTCATAGTCAGAGGTTTATATAAATCTGATAAATAAATAAATAAATATTAGATTTTAGTAGGGCAGACTTTAATGAACTCAGAGATGAGAGTCATTCTATGGGCAAAAATGGTGGAAGGGAATGGAGCAAATGAAAGGTAGGTTCTCTTAAAACAAGAGCTCTTGCAAGCACAGGTCATCACTATTCCAGCAGGATGGAAACATGGTAGGGCAGGGCTTTTTTTGTAGAAAACCCCCAGCAGGAACTCATTTGTATATTAGGCCACACCTCCTGTCATTACCATTGTTTTACACAGGGCTTTTTTGTCGAAACCCCCCCAGCAGGAACTCATTTGCATATTAGGCCACACCTCCTGGTGCCCTGCAGTAGGAGATGTTTATGTGTAAATGTGTTACATGATTGGTCAAATGACTGTAATAAAGAATGACTGACTAACTGGTAGGGGACCAAAGAAGCCAATGTGGATGAACAGAGACCTCTATGATGAGCTAAGGAAGAAATAAGAATTTTTCAAGAAACTGAAGGAAGGCCATACCTCTAGTATCTGTAGGTTGCTAGGCAGTGTAGATCAGCCATCAGAGAGGCCAAAGCTCAGAATGAGCAGAGATTTGCCAGGAAGGCTTGCTACAATAAGAAAAGCTTCTTCAGATATGTGAAGAGCAAATGCAGGGTAACAGAGGCAATTGTTGGCTCCACTCTTGTTCCACAATTGTTGAAATGGAGAAACTCTGATAGAGGACAAAGAGAAAGGCTCAGTGCCTATTTTGCCTCAGTATGATGCAGCAGCAAAAAAGTCAAATGCAGTCTTGAGGTATATCAACAGAGGTATAACATGATCCAAATATAAGATGTCATAGTCCCACTATACACTGCATTGGCCAGGCCTCACTTCAAAGAACGATGTGGATTGAATGGAATGGGTGCAGAAGAAAACAACAAAGACAAAGCCCTATGAGGCAAGGCTGAGGGACTTGGGAATGTTCAATCTGGAGAAGAGGGGGTTGAGGGGGGACACAATTACTCTGTTTGGCCTTTTCCACACATTCTCCTACTCCATATCAGGTCAGGATTGTGTGCCAGATTTAGCGAAGAGTTCCGCACATTCTGCTCCTGATCAAATTTTTGGTCCTTTTCTGCCTTTAACGCGGGTTTTCTGGACTCCTGATTTTTGCGGTGTCCAGAAAACCTTCACTGGCAATCTTCAAGCAGTGGCTGGACAAGCACTTCTTGAGGATGCTTTTAGCTGATCTTATTTTGAGAAAAGGGCTTGACTAGATGGCCTGTATGCCCCCTTCCAGCTCCATGATTCTCTAACTGCTTTATGTGTCATACGCAAACTATGCCTTCCGCTTCATAGCCTTTGGTTTATTTTTTCCCTTCTATATCTACTTATGAGACTCAGGGCCAAACTCCAAGTTATACTTTACATAAATTTGCCACAGGGAGCTGCAGTCACATTGCAGCTGCAAGTACCTGGTGGCACCTCCTGTATAAAAACACATCAGTGGCATAATTTGAATGAGAGCCACATGGTGGGGACCACATCACCTTTCCCCATGCCATTTTTGTTAGCCAAATTGACCCTGGGAGTTGAAAGGGGGTATTTGCCCCTGGGGGGGGCTGCACATGCACTGAATACTTGCACATACTGCATCACAGTGGGGACGTGTATCCCCCAGGCTGTTTTCAGTCTCAAAATTCCCCCCGTGGCATAGCCCCAATTCCCATTGACAACTGAGATAAAATTTAATGTGCAGTTTGACCCTCAGTGTGGTGTCAGACTAGGACCTGAGACATCCAGATTTAAATTCCCCTGAAGCTTGCTAGGTGACTTGAAGCCAATTCTTCTTCTTCAGCATTTACTATCTGTTGTGGGTTCTTGTGATGGCAAGCAATATGCCATGTATGCCATTCTGAGTTCCATGGATCCTATGAATCACCCTGCAAAATCATTCCCACAGCAATCCCTGCAAATCTCATGGACAAAAAGCCAAACCACAGTGAGGAGAGGCAATTAAGCAAAATCCCCCTTGGCATCACTCCCTTGCCAGCAGAACCTCTTGTTCCATGACAGCAGTTCCACTGGCAGAAAAGGGCACTTGATTTCCATTCCTTCTGGCAGATCCCACTCCCTTTCTGGCTTTTGACAATGGATTTTTGGAGGTTATAGAGGGCTGCTGTTGGAAGGCAGCTCACGACCTGAGTTCAATCCCAGTGGAAGCTGGGTTCAGGTAGCCAGCTCAAGGTTGACTCAGCCTTTCATCCTTCTGAGGTCGGTAAAATGAGTACCCAGCTTGCTGGGTGTAAAGTGTAGTTGACTGGGGAAGGCAATGGCAAACCACCCCGTTAAAAAGCCTGCAGTGAAAACGTCATGATACGACATCACCCCAGAGCCAAAAACAACTGGTGCTTGCACAGGGGACTACTTTTACCTTTATGGGTGAGAACCTGACTTACTGTACCAGATTATGAATTTTGTGGCCCAGACTGGGAGAGAAATAAGGAATAGGTCTGTTGGCCATTGGAGCCATGTGGGCAAGTTGACTGGATGCTACGTTGGTGCCTGGCAGCATTCCTGGGCATGCCAGCCTCATAATTGTTTCTACCTCTGGGGTGGGGTTGCCTTGGGAATGGTGATGACATAGGCTTTTTTGTGCCCCCCTGGGGCATTTAAACCTCTATGGCAGAACACCTCACTGTGTTTCTTGGATCTTCCAGCTCTCCCTCCCACCTTCCCTCTTTCTAGTCATGAAATGTCTTGTATTATTGTTCTTATGAGTATTTGTCACAGCTTTGGTGGCAGCAGGATGGATCCATTTTGGGGAGGGATGCCCACCCCTCTCTGCATGCCCACTCCTCTCTGCATGCCCACCCCTCTCTGCATGTCCACCCCTCTCTGCATGCCCACCTATCCATTTAGAAATTCCCTTAAGGGTTCTTGCGCTTGCCCAACTTGGGGACTGTCACCCAGCTCTCACCACCAGATGGCAAGGGAACCACACATCAGCAAGCACCTATGTGGTCCCCACAAATGTCACTTTTTTGGGGGGGGGGGGCTGGATGGGTTTTCATCAGACATCTGTCCCCATGCTGCACCAGTGCTCCTTGGTTTGTTTCCAATAAAGCTGTGGCCAGTTTTCTCCCACAAAATGATTGGTTGTGCTGTGTTTTTCTTCCACACATTCTCTCCCCATAGGCCATGGGTCCACAATTATGTAGCAGACTGGCTATAGCCAGTGTTAGACTACTACAACAACAGTAGAAGCATAATTCAGTTTTAAGCTTTCATTGCTTTACTCTGTAAACTTCTGTGTATAGACAACCAAATCTCCCCAGGG
The DNA here is from genome assembly GCF_032191835.1 of Heteronotia binoei. Taxonomy (NCBI): domain Eukaryota; kingdom Metazoa; phylum Chordata; class Lepidosauria; order Squamata; family Gekkonidae; genus Heteronotia; species Heteronotia binoei. Next base: position 99,075,887 of record NC_083228.1, on the reverse strand, counting down.
ACTTCTTTGCGTTTCAGCATCCCCACAAATAAGAGAGCAAATGTGGAGACAGAAATAATAGGCCTACATGGTGTAATTGAATTGCTTTGATGCTTAAGCATAGGCAAGATCCACTAATGTTTTTCCAAGAAAGTGGTGGAAGTGATTAACTGACATGTCCCATAAATATTTAGTCTCTAACAATTACATCAAATATGTGAATCTCCCCCCAGTGTATATGCAAAAATGAAGTAAAATATTTTTCATCCCAACGCCCCCCCCCCAGTGCATTTCTGCAAGTGGAACTTCATGTGATTTAATGTTTTGTTGTTCTAACTCTTGTAAGCACTTGCTAGCTATGATCGTATAAAGCCAGCCATTTATAAATTAGTTTGTACTAGGTCAGAGTAGTTTGTAATTGAGTTTATAGGATGTCATTTCAGAGTATGCCCAAGAGACTATAATTCATCCCATCTGCTTGACTTGAGATATTCCACTCTATAAGGCTTTTTGGGACTAAGTGGTATTTACTATTTTAAATTCTCAAGGCAATAATACCACTAATGATCCCTATTTTATTTTCCCGTATAGTTTCATAGTTGCCATCACTAACACAGATTAAAATTCCCACTTCTTGCACCAGTATGCATTCCGACAGAGGAACAATCCCACCTTTTATTGGCCTTTAACCATTTTGATTGAGTGTATGCTATAAGAGACAGCAATTAATTAAGTCCAGCAGTTCTGAGTATGCAGTTTTCCTCCTCCCTCAATTCCTGGTTTTCAGCTTGATGAAAGCAACCTGTGCAAGACCTTAATTTTAATGTTTACTATGATTTACTATAGAACCATTTGTGGGTAGGCAATGTCAGGGTTTTTGATCAGCTCTGGGCTCACTGACAAGTGTATGCTCCTCATTCCTTATTGATGATGAAAACACCAAGCAATGTCTTGAATATATGAAACGACAATCCTGAATCACATGCCCCAGAGAGAATTTGCATTCACCTGATATCACTTCAAGCACAATTTTTATCTACCAAACTTGTTTGCATTTAGATCCATGTTAGCAGTCACTGAGGAAATGACCACATACAACCCCTTCCTCCTGTGGCTGGGTTCTCATTGCAAGCACAGATCAAATGTTGTATATGGACCAGGTATTGATCACTGTTAGGTCACTCTCAAATAGGCATTTAACCACAGTTTTGCTGCCAAATACATATTCTCTAACCTGCTTGCCTTCCATGCAGGCTTGTTTTCCCCAATGATTCTGAAACACTTTGAGTTGATGTTTCTCTAGGACTGCCAACTCTGAGGATATAATGCCATAGAATCTACCCTCCGAAGCAGTCATTTTCTCCAGGAGAACCAAAACCTGTAATCTGGAGACAACACTGGGAGATCACAAGGCCACACCTGGAGGTTGGCAAGCCCACTGTTCTTTGATGCAATATATGTTTGGCTGACTGCCCAGACTCCACAAACATGAGCTCTCTTTGTATACCTTGCCCCCTAACAACAAATTAGCTGTGTGAAGTGGCTGATTTGCTTTTGCAAGGGCTTTTGTAGTGCATCTCTTTTAAGGGCTGACTAAATGATGATGTTGAGATGGCTGGAAGTTGAGTGTTTGAACTGACCCATTTGAAAGCTGTTCTTTGAAATGATGTGACATGACAATTTATTTGCAGCTGTGGACCTGCAGTGGCCCATTCAACTATAATATGATGTTGCAAATAGCCAGCCCCCAGGCCACTGCATTTGTGCAAGTACATAAGCACGCTTTTCTGGCTTACAATAGTTTCCTACCTTCATCAAGTCAGGAAAATAAGGGTGGGGCATTAGGTAGGCATACATGCTGACCTTCAGGAAAGAAACTGTCAAAGGATATTGTCCCTCATGCTTCCACTCTCCATTCCAGATTGAGTGCTTTCTATGGGAAGATAGAACAAAGGATATGGAAACAACTAAAACTCACAACAAAGCTATTGGACATTTAATTCAGCTGATTTAGAATGGTGAATCTGGATCTAAACTCACTTTTGATATATTGCTGTAAGTAGAATTCTTGTGGGCATTTGCCAAAAGAAGCAATAAATTGTAATTTCAAGAAGCAAATGAACGAGCAAACAAGATGTGTCTGTTTTTGAGACATTGTCTTCAACATTGATAGTGCTCTCACATGTGCTGTTATATGTGATGTCAAGCTGGCTGGCAACAAGGGAAGTGGAACAGAATGCCAAGGGAATTCCTCCATTTTCTCCATAATAAAATCATTCCTTGGGTCTTCCTTTCCCTGACACCAGAGTTGTTTCTAGTGGAAATAATAAAGACCACCCCCCCAAAATAGAATTCTGTGGGCTGCTACACAGGAGATTACTCACATCATAAACATTCTCCTACTCATTTGTCCAGTATCAGTGATTCATCATCAGCCTCCAGTGATCTGATTAATGGGCCTTCCTGTTTTCCAGTTCTTTTTTACAGCTCTCTGCTTTAACTGCAATAGCCCAGCTCTACTAAAGAGCTATCCAAAATATGTCCCCTGTGACTGTAGTGTGATGCTGTGCAGCTTAAGTGGAGCCTATTCTCATTGACGCAGGAAACACTTGCCTCAGTTGTATGACTTCAATTGGAAAGTGGTATCATGTTCTCCCACACACCAAAAACTCCCTAGTTAAAAAATTAGCATTTTGAAGGAAAGGGTTCTAGTCTAGCCTTCTCCTGTATCTGAACAGGGTAATTTTATATGCACAGGGAATGTTCCGTTATGTAGAACCTTTTCTGTTATGGTAAGTGGCTATTGACTTTTCCCCCTGTCATTTCAGACAGACCCATTTTAGTAACAGGCCGCTAATGGAGTATATTCAACTGTTCATACGATTCCTGTTATCTCCCATTGGTGAACCATGCCTGAGGTGTTGTTGGCGCAAACTGCTTTCATCCCATTTTCAGTCCCTTCTTCCATTTCTGAATTGTTATGGGCATAAAACACCCCATAGCCCTTCCTGCAGTGAAGGTTTTCCCTGCCCTTTCCCCCTGCATGCAACCTTCCTCAGAGGTTCCTTTTTTAAAACTTTCAATTGGAAACGCTATGGTACTGAAACAAGACCATAGAGGCCAGGCATCCCAATGGTGACGATATTGCATTGATTTGTGGTTTGGTTTAGGCACCATAGCACTCCTAATACAACATTTAAAAAAAACAACAACCCTGAGGAAGATCATGCATGGAGGGAAAGGGAGGGAAAAGAAAGCAGCACAGTTTATGACATAGCATTTCAGATACAGCTCATTACCAGAAGGAAGAATGCTGAGTGAAACCTTGTTCCTGTACCAGTTTACTGGATTATGGGTCAATAACAAATACCGTCCAGTTTAGATAGGTAATTTGAAAAGGCTCATAATGCCTTGGTCAGCAGTCTAAAGTAATACACTCATGTTCTTGGTTTATCCATTAAAACTTGAGAATTCCTTAACTGGTGTGCAATCCCACCTTCACAGTATACAGGTCTGTACTGTGTTGGAGAACTACCAAAATAGCATATTCTTTGATTCAATAAAAAGATTCTCAAGAGAAGAACCACTGATATGGGTCTAGATCAGTTTGCAAGACAGAATTTAAGCTCCATGTTGAATGCAACTCCATCAAATGCCTCAGTTGAAGGTTATATGGGAACTGAGCTAACCTTGCCTATTTCCGGCTTTGGACCTAACCCAGGTGAAGTCTATGTGCGAGTTTCTAGAACCAGGACTGTTTAGGACAGTCTTCCTGCCAAAAACAGTACTGGTGTGGAAACTGGCATGTTCATTGAAATCTTGCTTCGAGAGAGACTTCCTGACATAACTACTGTGTGCCATATGGTGTTAGACTGGCAGGAAGCAGCCACGAAGGAAAGTGGGTGGCACAAAAACCTTTTACAAACACTTATTATTGGCTGTCCTAACATCTGGTTTGTGTTTTCTGCAGGTTTGCATTTTCTATGCTTCTAGGCAATCTATTCAGTAGCTTGATTTACCTTCTGTATGGAAAAAAAGTTGTCTATTTGGGTCATTTGTACAATTAAATTGTTGTAATCATATGGTATTAGACATTTAAACATCCCACTTTCTGCTTACCCCTCATTTCAATGATATCTAAGCTACTCTTTCTTCAACAGATGGGCAAGTGAAGTCTATAGGGTGAGACTTTCCAACTTCTGGATAGGACAATAAAAAGCAGTTATGTTACAAAATAGTCTTTCAGAGCCAGCATAAATGCAAAAGTGGCTCCCCCAGTCCTTGATTGGGAGTCTGCCTTTATATCTGAAGAAAATATTTGTCTGAAGATAAAGAAATAAAGGCTCTCACTCAAAATGCCCAGCCTGGTCGAATCTTGTCAGACCTTGGAAGCTAAGCAGGGTTAGCCCTGGTGAATATTTGGATGCAAGACTTCTGAAAAAGACCAGGGTTTCTAAGTAGAAGCAGGCAAGGGCTAACCACCTCTGAACATCTCTTGCCTTGTCACCATAAGTCAGCTGTGACTTAATGTGTTGTGTATCGTGCTGAAGGAAGTACCACGTGGCACAGGCGACCAGGGGAAGTCCCAGGTCACCGGGCGAAGCGCGCGAAGGCTCTCTGCCAATCACCATCAGTGGCGGGAAGTTTGACTGGCCAGGATTGGGCTGGCCAGTCTCGGGGCCGTTCCGGGATGAAGCATATATTAAGCGGGTCCCAGCCCGCGGCAGCCATTCTTGTGATGTACCCACTAATAAAGTACATTGCCTTCAACATGTCTCGTCTCCGAGTACATTACATAATGACAAAAAACAAAAAATCTGAAGAAGGTAGTTGGAAAGTCCTACAAGCTGCAGTACTGCAGTCCACGCTCTGCTCACGACCTGAGTTTGATCCCGGCGGAAGCTGGGTTCAGGTAGCCGGCTCAAAGTTGGCTCAGCCTTCCATCCTTCTGAGGTTGGTAAAATGAGTACCCAGCTTGCTGGGGGTAAAGTGCAGATGACTGGGGACGGCAATAGCAAACCACCCCGTAAAAAAGTCTGTCATGAAAACATCATGATGCGATATCACCCCAGAGTTGGAAACAATTGGTGCTTGCACAGGGGACTACCTTTACAAGGAGCTATAATATATGTTATTCATTAGGCTTTGAGGGTTTTTTTTAAAAAATTAGTGACTGGTTTTCAATGAAGTCATTCAGTTCTTCTCGTGTAATTTTCTCATTCATATTTTCTTGTGAGTAACCATTGTATTTTTTTTATCTTGATGTATAGAGCTCCGTAGCACAGAGTGGTAAAGCTGCAGTACTGCAGTCTGAGCTCCCTGCTCACGACCTGAGTTCGATACCGGCGGAAGCTGAGTTTTCAGGTAGCCAGCTCGAAGTTGACTCAGCCTTCCATCCTTTCGAGGTTGGTAAAATAAGTACCCAGCTTGCTGGGGGGAAAGTGTAGATGACTGGGGAAGGTAATGGCAAACCACCCCATAAAAAGTCTGCCATGAAAACGTTGTGAAAGCAATGTCACCTCAGAGTTGGAAATGACTGGTGCTTGCACAGGGGACTACCTTTACCTTTAAAAAAAAAATTCTTATATGTAACTGTATATGTTTTTCAAAACAGTATCTCATGCATTTTTCATTGTCAGTGGGTAGTTGTTTACCCCTTGGAGTAATGTTGCAGTTTGTTTGTAGAAAACAGAAATGTGGATGCAGCCCTGAGCTTCTTTAGAGAAAGGGCAGAATAAAAATGTGATAAGACTGGAATGGCATGCAGCTTACACAGAGGGAGGTGCTCTGCCAATCCTCTTTCAATTGCAGACTCTCATACCTTGTACCGCCACATTTTGATAGTTCGATAACAGTCTTTGAGAAGCTAGTGGTGAAAGAAATCAAATGTATAGAGTATGGTTACAGACCCAGGTGGTGTAACTTTTCTAAATTGGATAGGCAAGCCTTAAACATGTTGATTTCTAACAATGACATCATCATTAAGCCCACAGATAAAGGGGGAAGTATAGTCATTTTGAATAAGAAGGATTACCTTATAGAAGTTTATCATCAGCTTTCCGATGAAAAATATTACAAAACCCTATATATGGATCCCACAAATAAAATATTGAAACTCATTGATATTGTAGTGGTATAGGCAGCGGAATTAGGTTACATTACTGAAAAGGTTGACAAATCTCTGCAGAAAATGTACCCTAGAACTCCTGTCTTTTATATACTTCCCAAGATTCACAAAAGTGGTTTTCCCCCTCTGGGACGGCCGATTATTTCTGCATCGGCTTCAATCTTGGAGCCTTTAAGTCAATACGTTGACTTTTTCTTAAAATCTCAGGTTTCTAAGAACCAGACCTATATTAAGGACACATCTGACTTCATTGCACAAGTGGAAGGCTTGAAGGTCCCAGCTGATGCTGTTTTGGTATCTATGGATGTTACATCATTGTATACCAATATACCCCATGAGGAAGCCAGAGCGGTATTGCAGAGAGTTTTGGATAATACCCCCCCCCCACATTTTTTATTAGAGCTTGTTGATATTATTTTTGAAAACAATTTTTTCAGATTTGATGATCAGTATTATCTGCAAGTTCAGGGGGTCTCTATGGGGAGTCCTTTTTCTCCCAGTTTGGCCTGCTTGTTCATGGCAGAGTTGGAAAACAAATTCTTCTGCAATTCAGATACTACTCCATTTTATGAGTCCACTATTTCATTTAAATGATATATAGATGATGTCATAGCTATAATCTCGCATGAATTGGTAGTTACTCCTTTAATGGAGTGGATGAATAATATACATCCCTCCATTAAATTTACATATGTTGCTGACAGACAAACTATTGCTTTTTTGGATACGTGTGTCTTTAAGACGGAGGAGGACACCTTAGCGGTGAAGATCTATAGGAAGCCCACGGATAGAAGTGCCCCATTGCATTTTCGATCCTGTCATCCTGCACATTTAAGGGCTAGTTTGCCCTACAGTCAGTTGGTAAGGGCAAAACGTAATTCAACTAGGAGACAGGATTTTGAGCAGGAGAAGAACAGTATTTATGAGCAATTTAGATCCAGGGGGTATCTTAACAGGATCTTAACAGAAGCAGTTTGTAAGATCAATCAGACACAAAGGACCACGTTGCTTGACAATTCCTGACAGTCGCAGGGAAAGAACTTGGATAATAAAATGATTTGTGCTATGAAATTTTCTCTGCTTACTCAATCCATTTATAATATCATTAAAAAAATTTTGGTTTCTTGTTAGGGATCTACCTGGATGTCAGGAGATACCATGAATGGGCTTTAAAAGAACTAAGAACTTGGGAGAATATTTAGTAAGGGCAAAATTTGCACAATCTGGACAAAATGTGGCGGGAACAGGAGGGCATTTTAAATGTGGTGCCTGCTTAGCATGTGGTTTGTCCTTACAAACTTCGGTGTTTGTTCACCCAGAAACTGGTTATAAAGTATTTTTAAGGGATACCACAACCTGTGCTACTCAGAAGTGTATTTATGTGATTCTCTGCTTGTGTAAAAAAATTTATTTGGGCTCCACTACACGTACCATTTGTACGCGTGTATTGGAACACAAATCAAGATTGAAAAACCATGTGATAGATGCTCCTTTGGTGGAGCACTTTATTCAGTTTAGACATGATCCTGATTCCTTGCGCTTTTGTGTACTTAGTAAGTTTCCAACATGAAATGCAAATGATTTTCAAATAGAGGACTTTAACTCCCCATGGACTAAACAATGACTGGGACCTAACATGTTTTTTGTAATTGTAATCATAGTCAGATGTGTATAGGTTTTGTTTTTTCTGTTCTGTAAGTTCTGTTTTGGACATTGCCGTAGCTGGTCATACTGTATCTTTAAGGAAAGCTTTAAACTTGTTATACCTGTTGCATGTAAGCCACCAGTGCTGTTTTACTTTAGCACCTTTGGAGTGCCTTTTGACAAAAATGAATTGGCATTTTTTGGCCCAGGGTATGAAGAAATTGCTAAAAGGTTTGTTTTATGAATCAGTTTTTGCAATAAGTATACATGTTGGCTTATGTGTATATGGTTGAAATTTTATGATCTTATTACGTATTTAGGATTGTTTGCAGCTTGAAGAAGTTCAGGCGAAACACAGGTTCCAGTACGACCTTGTCTGCTCAAATTTGGATTATTGGCTGCATCCATCAATAGACATTGATCATTTTCATTATTGCACCGGGATTTCAAGGAATGAACTGAGCAATTTGCCACAGAAAAAGAGTGAACTCTTGCTGTATACGTTTCCTTTTTGTATCAAGGACTAATCGGACAGTTGTTTATGAAGTTAATGTATGTTATTGTTTTTCAAGGTTGTTGAATTGGTTTATTTTGAAATGGAAGCTGGTGTCGCGGTAAGCTGTGTGCTTTGTACTGTTTATCTGTTTTTACTGTGATTCTCTTTTTGTGTTGTACAATCCTCTTTCAATAGCAGACTCCCATACCTTTGCCTTCTAGGGCAACTTTTCACATAAAGCTTAAGTGGAAACTGGCCAAAAAATCTGTTTTGCAGTTCCTGCTCCATTTACAGTTATTTGGATCCAAGCCTACATCTTGTTAAGTAAATAGGAGTCAACAGGTCCTTCCTGAATGAGAGGCAGTGCTGCTGTAAAGCACAGCTTTGCTCATATTCAGCTTTTTTGATGTTGATGTGATGACTTTAGTGAGGTTTAATAATTCATATGCAGATTGTACATGGACTGTGAATATGTCTGATTAAATGTATCTAATATTTCTCATGAGAGATTCCTTTGCAGTGTAAGCTCGGTGTATCTGCAAACTCCAAAGAAGAGCAGTATAAAAGGCTTTCTGCCTCCTGGTTTTGTAGCAAGAGGGGAGGGGGGACAGAAGCCTTTTCCAAATGTGTATTGCCCAGCAGAGAATGGCTGCACTATTACAGCCAGGGATGGGCACAAACTGGCTGATGAACCAAAGTTTATTCTGGGCGTTTTCGCACTGACCTTCAAGTGGTGCGACCACCCTCCTCACGCCGGCGGATCTGCAGGGATTTCGCACCAGAAGCGCCGGTGCACCCAAAAGAGCCGGCGACTTCCGTCGCGAAACCAGCTCAAACGGAAACCGCCAAGAAGCAGGAAAACGTTTGAGCTGGTTTCGCGACGGAAGTCGCCGGCTCTTTTGGGTGCGCCGGCGCTTCTGGTGCGAAATCCCTGCAGATCCGCCGGCGTGAGGAGGGTGGTCGCACCACTTGAAGGTGAGTGCGAAAACGCCCAGAGTTTTGGCCTGTTCGGGGTTCATGAACAGAGTTCATGAACTGAAGAACAAGGATGAACTACCACAAATTTTGGTGCAATTTGTGGTGGCTCATCACAGTTTGTGAAAAGCAGAAATCAGAGGTTTACCCCTGCTTTCTGCTCTTCAAGAGAAACAGCTGAGTGGCTGGGAACTCCCTGCTGCTCAGCTTTTAGCACCAAATGGCTTTTCACAGGGACCAAAAGCAGGGTAATTGAAATGGCCCTGTTTTCTGCTTCCTGTGAAAAACAGTGGAGAGCAGAAAGAAAAACTTAGATGGAAGGGGTGAAATGCTTTCATAGAGTCACTTCGCTCCCACCTTTCTGTTGGCCACAGCTCGCCTCAGCCAGAAGTCTCTCATCTGGAGATCCCTTCTCACTTTCTCCTGGCTGCTGCTTGTTGGTGATCCCCCTTTCTCCTGGCTATGGCTCACCATGGCTGGGAGAAAGAGAAGCCCTCCCTAGCTTCTGCCCATCCCCAGGCTCCACCCCCAAAATCACCAGGTATTTCCAAATGCAGCACTGGCAATCCTACACACATCCAAGGATTCTTAAAGAATTCAGATGTGAAATTGTACATGCAAAGCCACTAAGATCAGGCAGGCTCTGTGCCAGATGACTGGAAACATGTAAAAATCAGGTCTTTAAAGGTTGGAAAGAGGAGCTAGAGTTGTCCCTTCACTGGGGGACCTCTGGTCTAGAAGTGACCCTGAGCTTTTCCACGCCAGATTCTTGATGCAGCTCTGCCTCTTAACTGCACCAGCTTTCCCTTTCTGTTACAAACAGTATCCTTCATCCTGTTCTATTTCAATTCCCATGTTTTTTCAGGCCATCTCAAAAGCAGTTTGAAAAAATGAGGACAGGACTTGAAGAAAAACTAAGAGAGCAATGACTGGGAAACCATACTGTCTGTAAGGAGGGGGGAAAGATGTAGTTAAGAAGAAAATATGGAACAAAAACCTGATGTGGAAAAGTCATCCTGTCCCTGTATCTTTTGATTTGGATCCTTAAAAAAGAGCAAAGGGTTGTCAAAATCAGGAACAGTTATGTGAATTTTTAAAAGATGCATATTAATTTCTTGTTTCTCTCTCCCTCTTTCAAGTGGGCTCCTCCAATTTTGAACTTCAGTTTCCCAAGAGGCCTGTTTATGTGATATTTGGGATATGTCCATTCCAAAGAAAATATGGATTCTTTTACCTGCAATTCAATTATTTACTGTCAGGAATGTTGCTATCTAAGATAATATGGACAACAAAAAACTCTCTTTTTGTTTCATAACCCAATTTTGGTCTCATCTGCTCCTTTTTAAAATGATAGGCCAATACTGCACTTTGGTGCATCTGCACCTGTTCACAGATATTAATTTGATTTGCTGCCTAAATATCACCATGAAGCTAGGCACAACAAGAGAATGTCAAAACATGAGAGAGAAATGAGAGTGAGGAAATTAAAATTGGGCCCTTATGCCCACATAGATTTTCATTCCACTGAAACCACTGGAGTTTATCAAATGCTTACTAAACAGCTTGCAACCAATGTTCCCTCTAAGCCCCCGAGTCTTGTGAGCAAAAATTCTACTTTGTGAGCTACTAGCATTAAAGTTGTGAGCTACTGGCATTAAAGTTGTGAGCTGTTGCATAAATTATTGTGATCTGGGGCTATTTTCCTGAGCTAAGGCAAAAATGTGTGAGCTGGAGGCTAAAAATATGTGAGCTAGCCACACTAATTCAGTTTAGAGGGAACACTGCTTGCAATAAGCATGTATAAAATGATATGGTTTAATTTCCCAAATTATGATGGGTACCTGCAGGGGACAAGGGTTGTAATTGCTCCCCAGTCCTAAATTTACTGAAATAAAGACTGCAAGCAGCTAGGGGATCTGTGGTTACAATTAGTAGACCTTGCCCCACCCCCCACCCCAATATTTCTGTGGATATCCTTGCAATGGACTCACAATAGATCAGTTGATCACTTGTTACATTTCTGTAATAAGGTCAAAACCATGGTTTTATCTGTTTTTATCTGTTTTAAATGCTGATCCCTTTATATGTTTAAATACGGTAATTTTGTTGGATCTATCACTGGAAGCCGCCCTGAGCCACTTGTGGGAAGGGCGGGATATAAATCCCAAATAAATAAATAAATAAATAAATAAAGTTTTCATTTTGTCTTTTCTTTCATTGGAGTTATCTCTTATGTGCCCCCTAAACTCCATTTTTCCTCCTCTCTGCATATACAGATAACTTCCACCTTTGGTACAACGTTTGAACCCATCAACAATATGTGTTTCTGGATGCTGAGTACAGCTCTCCAAAAGATTCCAGTAAACTAATGATTCAGGAGCATAGCATTTACACCTCACAAGTATTGCCCTATCTTAAAAAACAAAAAAACTGCCAGTATTTACTAAGCAAACCCTTTTCTGAAAATTCAAGCAACAACTGAATTCTTCTGTATATGGAACATTGGTCTATGCAGTTCAGCATTGTCCACAACAGGGGTCTCCAACCCCCAGTCCATGGACCAGTACCGGTCTGTGGGCTGTTAGCAGCCGGGCTGTGGAGCAAGGCAGAGGTGCTGCACCACCCCTCACTCCGAAGCACCACCTCTTTCATCCGCCCGGATCCTGGGCGGGCAAAAGGGGCAGTGCGGCAGCAACCTTCATCTACCCCTCATTTAAAGACCCCCAGGGGGGGGCAGGGACAGGGCGTGGGGCAAAGCCTGGGGCAGCAAAAACCCCAGCACCCCACCACCACCGGTCCATGGAAAAATTGTCTTCCATGAAACTGGTCCCTGGTGCCAAAAAGATTTGGAGCCACTATTCTACAATGAATAGCTGCGGTTTTCCAAGCAGTGGTCTTTCCCAGCCCATTCTTCAGATTCAGCTTCTAGCTAAAGATGCTAAGGATGAAACCTTGGATTTCCTGCATCCAAAGCATGTACTGTACCACTGAGTTATACCCCTGCTCCTTTTAGACAGAACACTTTTCAAGATGATATTAAAGGTCATATTGGTATCAGAAACTGCATCTCCCAATATCTTGCCTAAATGTTGTGAAATATGATGAAAAATTCCAAATCCTGAATGTTCTTTGTCTCCTCTTCTCCCCAACTACATTTGATGATCCCATTTTCAAGGTGGGATGAAGCTTCTGATGATAAAGGCTATCAAGCCTCACATTGTGCTCAACTTTTCTTGCTGTCAATCAGTCTAAATGCACCTAAATTCAGTATTCAAGGAAAAACTGAATCTCCACAATGTACATGATGATTTAAATGATTGCTCATGCTCATCTCTTTTGATTGAACAATATTTCTTTGACATCTGAATATACATGAATTATTATCATTTAAAGTGCAGCTTTTATACCCTGATAGACATACATCTAGTGATGAGTTTTCACATTCTCTTTTTGGGGGGCAGGAATGAAAATCTGTTCTTGTATGCAAGGCCTTGTTTTATAGTTTGCTGATCCTTCACAACTCTTTGCCATCCCACACAGATTGGGAATTAAAATTTACACTTTTGTATGTAAGTCCTTTGCTTTTTGTTATAAAAAACAAAGTGACAATTATTTTTCCTAATAAATAATGTTTGGAATATGTGAAAGTCAATTTACACTGCTGAAACTGATAATGCCAATCTATCAGTTTTTTACTAGGCATAAGGTCTGTTGTGAGAATAAATAGAATGGGCTCTAGAAAGAGGCTCTTGGCTATATGGACGATCATGTGAATGCTGAAGCTCAGCATTCTTTTCATTTGCAGTGTGTTGTTGCTGCCTTTTCCTCTCATATTTGACCTTCCAGCTTTTAGCATCAGCATGTGCTTGCAGTGTGATCTGTCTTTTTTGGCCTGGCATTGTTGTGCTACATTATACCATAGAGTATGTGCTTCACAGTGGCCATTTTCTGTAGGGGAAATTATCTGACTTCAGTTTTCCATCTGCTCCCCCCTCACTGCAGCCTCTACCTAGGAAAAATACAGTCTTTCTCCACAGTGTAGACCAAAGCAGTACAGTAGCAGCCTCAGCAGGTATAAGGACACAAAGCCCACCATTTTCTTCAGGGGAAGTGATCTCTGCCATCTGGAAAGCAGTTGTAATTCTGAGTGATCGCTATCCCTCACCAGGAGATTGGTAACAGTGGTTCCCCAGGAAGAAATGACTGGTTTGGAGGGTGGAGTATATGGCATTGTACCTCCTCAAACCCCACCCTCTCCAGGCTCCACCCCTCAAATCTCCAGGAATGTCCCAACCTGGAGTTGGCAACTCTCTCTCCTTCTCAGCCAACCATCAACCTACCAACCAATCTTGCCATTTTCTCCCCTGTCCCTGCAGCCTCTACCTAGAAAAAAGACAGTCTTTCTCCACATTGAGGACCAAAGCAGCTGACACCATTCTCCTGTCCCTCTTTTGATCTACACAACACCCCATGAGTTAGGTTAGGTTGAAAGTCTGTAACTGGTCTAAAATCACCCAGTCAGCCTCCACAGGTAGCACTAACTGTTATGCAACACTGGTTGTCATAGGGGGACTGCTGTTGAACAGGAGCAAGCAGCCAAGCCTAGTTAAGTCATGCCAGTCAGGTGGCATCAAGTCAACCAAAGGGTGCTGCCAGGCCTAGGATAGTCAACTTCCAGGTGAAGCTGAGCACCAGAAAACAGATATCTCTCTGTCTGGAGGAAATAACTGCTTTGGAGGATGGAATCTATGGCATTATATTCAGCTGAGGCCTCTCCCCTCCCCAAAGTCTGGCTTCCATAGACTCCACCACAAAATTTCCAGGAATTTCCCACAAACATGGAGCTGGCAACCCTAGACAGGACTGGCCCTAATGGCCTCAAGGGCCAAAATAGGCCAGGAAAGGGCCTCCTCCCTCCGCCTTTTATGCACAGAACCAAGCTTGGAATACTATGGTCAAAGCCAGAGCATAGGAGTGGGTGGCTGCCTAAGGTGCTACCCTGCCTGGGGGCACACCAGGCACTCCCTTACTCCCCTTGCCCCTTCCCTGGCTGGAAGGTGCTGCTCAGCCGCTGCGTTCTTTGGAGGCTTCCTTAGAAGCTTCCAAAGAGGACAGTGTTTTAGTGCCACCTGGCCGCTTTCAAGTTGAAAGCAACCGCTGTGCTCTTTGGAGGTTTCCTTGGAAGCCTCCAAAGAGCACGGTGTTTTAGCAGCGCCCGGCTGCTTTCAACTCAAAAGTGGCCGGGTGCCACTAAAACACCGTGCTATTGAGAGGCTTCCAAGGAAGCCTCCAAAGAGCACGGGGGAGGGGGGGCGAGGTTCTTTCAGCTTGAAAGTGACCAAGTGGTGCAGGGGGGGAACGGCAGTGTGGCAGGACTCTTGTGTGCTGCCTTTTGCTCTCTCCCACCATGCCACACTGCATGATGACATCACTAGTGATGTCATTGTGTTGCGCACGTGCGCTATGTGTGCACACAAAAATGGAAAGAGAGCTTGGGGGGGTGGCACAGGGTCTGCTGAGAACCCCTAGTGCTGGGCCTGACTATGGTTGCCTAGCAACAGCCACTGAGGAAAAATGGAGGACCCAGCAAGACAGGCCAATAGGATGCAAAGGCAGCTTCCCCAGTAGCCCAATCCTCATCTGTCTGGGGCTGGATGGACTGAGTGACATGTGGCTCAGCCAAAGGGAGAGAAGGTGAATCATCATCAGTATGGCTTGGCTTTTATATCTATAGGATAAGAAAAACCCTGATGAATCAGACTAATTGTCCATCTAGTTCAGCATCCTGTCTCACACAGTGGCCAATCAGTTGTTCTGGATGGCCAACAACAGGGCAAAGAGGCTGAGGCCTTCCCTTGATGTTGTCTCCTGGGTCTGGGATTCAGAGTGCCAGGAAGTTCCTCTCTGCTACCAGGGCTAATAGCTCTGATAGACTTTTCTTCCATGAATCTATCTAATCCCCTTCTAAACCTGCAGCCATCACTACATCCTCTGGCAGCAAATCCCACATTTTGACCACTTTCTGTGTAAAGTAATATATTTTTTGTCCACCCTGAACCTACTGCCTATCAGCTTCATTGGATGCCCTCGAGTTCTAGTATTTTGGAAGAGGGAGAACTATTTTTCTTTGTCAACTGTCTTTACTCCATGCATAATTTTATAAACCTCTATCATGTCCCCTCTTAGTTGTCCCAGGCTCTTCAGCCTTTCCTCTTAGGGAAGGTGCTCCAACCCCCTAATCATCTTGGTTGTCCTTTTCTGAACTTTTTCCAGCTCTGCAATGTCATTTTCGAAATATGAACACTTACATTCTGAATAAAACTTTGTTGGTCTTAAAGGTGCACTTGACTCCTGCTTTGTTCTACTGCTTCAGACCAACACAACCTGGATCTATCTTTTGGAAATATGGTGACCCGAACTGTACACACTGTTACAAATTAGACTGCATCATGGATCTATACAGGGGCATTACAATATTGGCCATTTTATTTTCAATCCCTTTTCTAGTAGTCCCTAACAGAGTTTGCCTTTTTCACCGCTGCAGCACACTGGCTTGACACTTTCATTGAGCTATCCATTATGACCCCAAGATCTTTTCCCCTCTTGGATGGACTGAGTGACATGTTCACACCCCATTAGCCTATACTTGGAAGCTGGGATTTTTTTGTCCCAGCCTGCATCACCTTACTCTGCTTACTCTGGTTTTCTGCCATTCTAAGAAGCACAGGCTTGCTTATCTCTCTCAAAAACAAGTGTATCTTTTTGCCCAGCCGGATACCGCAGGGAGGACCAGTTTATCAGTCCTGAAGGTCAGTTGTTTGTTAGAAAGAATAAGCACCCTAAAGACACACCCAGTGAAATCATACAGTTTCTAAAGTTCAGATAAGGCCTAAAGGAAGGTCTGTCTTATCACATCAGGGGCATTTGCAACATGTGAGTTCATTCTGATGTACAATGGCACCATTCACCTTTGTTTTGAACATAGTTTAAGTAGAGACCCTGGGATTAGCAAGGGGTGGCCTCTTCCTATCAGAGGGGTGACCCTGCTAGCAGTCCATGGCAACCAAGAGAGCTGCCAGGTAATGTATGTGTGTGTTGCTTTGTTCAGTGTAAGCATTGCTAATTGCTTGTTATCTTTCTGCTGCTGAATAAACTCTGTTTTGAATGAACTTGTTTATGTGAATCGCTGGGAAGTGGGGTACAACAGTAACTTGATCCTTTAGAGTATATTTCTCATGAGGTTCTAACAGCTTCATATTAGTATGGGGTGTGTGTATAATTTTGTTGTCAGTGATGGCATGATATCATGTCAGATAAAACCTAGAAGTGACAACTCCCAACTCTAGTAGTTACAGTAAACTCTATGGCTGATCTCTATATGTCTATACCCCCAGTCTCTTGCAAGTTGCCAGGCAGACTTGGCAACCCTATGACCTCCTCAGTTATGACCTCTCTCAGTTAAAGTTTCTAGCCCTGCACCAGCAAATAGCGGAAGACTTTCAGATAGTGCCAGTGGAGGGTGAAGTTTCAGGTGATGTGAGTTTAAAAATCAGACATGGGGAATTCCTACATCATCACAGTGGATGTTGTGTCACTTCTGGGTGACTCTCTAGGGATACCTACAATCTCTCTGGTCATTAGAAGAAGAGAAGAGATTGGATTTATGCCCCATCCTTCATGCAGAGTCTCAGAGCGGCTTACAATCGCCTTTCTCTTTCCCTGCCCACAACAGAAACCCTGAGGTAGGTAGGGCTGAGAGAGCTCTTTTGAGAAACTGCTCTTGAGAGAGCAGCTCTTTTATGAACTGTGACTGACCTAAGGTCACTCAGCAAGTGATGTGATGGAGTGGGGAATCAAACACAGTTCTCCCAGATAAGAGTCTGCACATTTAAACATTACACCAACCTGACTTACCATGGAGTCCGAGGAAATTGCTAGAATATCACCATCAATAGAATCCTCTCCCCTCTCTGTTCTTCAAATCATTGAGGGAAGGGAATTGGTGCCGAGAATGAGGGTTTGCCCATTATAGGCAAGCAAATGGCAAGTCTACCCTCAATTGCCTGCTCTGGAGCTGGGCGGCAGCAGCATTATTTGTGGAGACATGTGCCTCCTCCTGTGTGCTGCTGAGAGGCTTTGTCAGGGCTGGATTTAAGGCTAAGTATGCTAACAGTAATGGTTTGAGTTGGGCCTCTAAATTTAAAAAAAAAATTGAAAAATTACCATTTTGGGGGTAATTCTAAGGGCAATGGGTCTTCAACTTGTAGCTCAGTGGCAGCTGCAGAGTAGCTTATGCAGTCCCTAGAAAACTCAAGCAAAGCTATATAAAAAAACCTGCTCTAGGCTTTTAAAAAATTAATAGTATTTCATAATGGAGCATTTTCGTATGGAGCATTTTGTTGTCCAGAATCTCTTAGTCCAAACTCCACCACCTTCCCAAACTCTAATCCCCAATGTTTACTGTGTTGAGCTGAGGGTTAAGCAATTTACCTATGAAATCGTAGCTCTCCAGGACCCTCTCCTCAGGGCTGCATTATAACTTTGGGGGCCTTTAGCACTTTTGTCTTCATGGCCCTCTCCCACTATAACATCAACATGAAAAATCATTTCACTTGAAAAATTATTTTTGATTTAAATATTTTTTTTCAGTTTTAGGCAAAATTTACAAAAAAAAATCATTTTTTGCTGATGTGAGGGGGGGAAATTAAAACATTTTTGACCCTAAAAGGTCATTTTTTTTCTTCTGATTTTAAAAGAAATTAAAACATTTCCATGGGTCCCTAAAGTATTGTGGGTGGTAAGCCCTGTGGCTACCATGTCTAATGGATAAGCTGGCTCCGTCTCTTCTGAGATCTCACCAAGACCAAACAGCAGCAAGCTGGCTTTTAGTATGCCTTCCATTTTCTTTTGCCAGCTTTTATTTTTGTCTTCAATCAACAGGCAGAGTGTGACCTTTATATTTATTCCGGTTTACTGCTGACCTCATTTTTATGGTTCACAGGTAAGACATATTTTTTAATGTTTTTAGCCGCCCTGAGTCCGCGGAGAGGGCGGGATATAAGCTTAATGTAATAAATAAATAAATAATAAATTAAAAATCTCTGATTAATGCAGGTATGGACAATGAGTACAGTCTCCAGGTTCACTATTTTTGCTGCTGGACCACCCTGAACGTAGAGTAGTGAATTTGCAGGCAGATGTAGCAAGAGAAGACTTTTTTTTCAATTAGATGTTGATTCATGAAGCAGAATGGTGCTTTGCAAGATAAATGGGAACTGCTACAGACTAAGTCAGTTCTAGGGTTTCCAAACTCCAGTTGGGGCAGGAAGAAGGTCAAAACCTCTGCGAAAAACCAGCCTCAAAATAAGTACAAAACTTATCCGTGCTTTATAAATAGGAGACAATACACCAAAATAATGTGAAATTAATCATGCAAAGGGAACAATAGCCACACCCACACCAAAGTCTCACAGAGGACGAATCAACGTCAATAAATCCAATGGTAAAGTCCAGGTTATGGCAGAGGTAAGTTCTTCAAGGGAGTCCAACGCTCCAAAGTGTCTTCTCAAATATTTGATGGAACAATTCTAAGCAGCAAGGCACATATAGAACACGACACTTTTTAGCACTGTCCTTTAAATTTACAAAGTCCAAATTTCGCCCCTTCTTCTTCCAAGCGTTCTAGATTTCAATTTCCCACCTTCTGATTTTATTTTGTTTAACTTTAATTAGTCCCGGAATGAAAGATAGTGATCTGTACCTTTTCTGTAGTTATCCAGATCAACACTGGTCTTGTGTAGCTTTAGATGTTTAGTAGTATCAAAGAAGATTAGGATCCTGTCGAGCTTATGTCAAATAAATGACTCTGGAAACTTCTGCAGATGATGAAAATGCAACTCGTCTCTGGAGACCCCTCAAAACCTCAAAGGAGCCCCCCCCCGCCCCGGGACTCCCTTTTAGCCAAGGTAAATCTCCTCAAAGTTTCATGCGCATGTCTTGGACTGATCTCTGACTGAGAAAAGTAGGCAGTAGGCATTAAATTGCCTTCCACTACTCCGAACAGAAATTCCAGCCTGCTCCCCTTCTGAGAAGCAGTTCAGCTCGGCATTTTCCAACCCCGGAAGTCCATCCTAATTTCACATTATTATGATATATTGTCTCCTATTTATAAAGCAAGAGCCCCATGGTGCAGAGTGGTAAAGCTGCAGTACTGTAGTCGGAGCCCTCTGCTCACGACCTAAGTTCAATCCCAGCAAAAGCTGGTTCAGGTAGCCGGCTCCAGGTTGACTCAGCCTTCCATCCTTCTGAGGTCGGTAAAATGAGTACCCAGCTTGCTGGGAGGAAAGTGTAGATGATTGGGGAAGGTAATGGCAAACCATCCCATAAAAAGTCTGCCGTGAAAACGTTGTGAAAGCAACGTCACCCCAGAGTCAAAAATGACTGGCACAGAGGACTACCTTTACCTTTTTTAATTTATAAAGCATGGATAAGTTTTGTACTTATTTCGAGGCTGGTTTTTCGTGGAGGTTTTGACCTTCTTCCTGCTCCATTTTTCCGTGTTTCTCTGTTTGATTGACAGTTGGGGGCAGGAGATCCCCTGGTTTGGAGGCTTTTCCCCTGTTTCAGGGTTATCAGAAAGCAGGACGAGGGGGGGGGGATGAAATGTCTGCTGAGCTCTTCATTATACCCTATGGAGACCTGTCCCCAGAATTGATCTGACTCTGTAGGGGCTGGTTCTTGAAGTAGAGGCATCAGATTTTTAGCATACCTTCTAAGAAAAGCTCTCAAGTTTCAAAAAGATTGCACTAGGGGGTCCAATTCTATGAAACCCAAAAGAAGGTGCCCCATCCTTCATTATTTCCAATGGAAAGAAGGCATTTAAAAGGAACATGGTCCCTTTGAATGTGATGGCCAGAACTCCCTTCAGAGTTCAAGTATACTTTTCATATTTTTGCTCCTGGTTCCACTCCAAAAGTCCCCAGATATTTCCAGAGTCGGACCTGGCACCCCTAGTTAGATCGATGGTTTTCAAAGACTAATTTTGCCTATAGTTTAATTCACATAGTTGAATTAATTAATTAATTATTATAGTCACTAAATCAGCCATATACATATAGTTATAACTTTTGAAGAAGTGTATACAAAATACAAGATATACAAGATAAAAAGTTAAAATTTGGAATCTAATTAAAGTATAGTTTCTGTAATCTAAGTATCAGTGTACAAAATCTAGCTACTTGATAAATATTTGTGGGGTTCTTATCAGATAAAAGGTAATCAAGCATGGCTTTATTTGTGCAACCAAAAACCTTATCCAGCAATGGGGTAATAATTTCCAAACAAGCTGCCTTATAATACGGGCAACAAAAAACATATGCTCCATGGACTTGACCTCCCTTAATGGGCATGTGCATAACCTTTCTAGATAGTGGATTTTCTTATACCTGCCTTCAAGTACTGTGAGGTATTGATAAACAGTACAGAGCCTGGGGTGGGGACAGGAATATTTAAAGGCTCTAACATAGCTAACATCCAGATTTTTAATTTCTTGACATTTAGAAATGCACGCAGTGTGTTGTCTTGGTGACATAACTGGTCCTAATAGGGCAGCAGTTCCTGATGGCAACAGTAGAAACAGCTGCTGCTGATGCATTAGTCATTCACAAAAAACTTAGTGTATCAACACAGGGGAAAAAGCAGTGTGAGTTGCCATTCAATTTCCATTTCCATTATCAACATCCATTGGCTGTACTCCCTCTTCTCCTCACTGCTGGCTCTGGATGAATAAGTTAATGATTACAAAACCCACCGGTCTTGCAGTGCTGAAATAGATTTTATTTTTTGCATATCTGGACTGGATGTTCATCACCTATATGTTCAAAACCTATTGAATAGCCATGCCATCCTAAAAACGTTTTCCTGTTCTTAAGTCCCTTTGAATAAAAGGCTTACCTCTCAGTTGACCTGCTTAGGACTTCTCCTAGAAATGTCTTGCCTGTGAAAGGATCCCCACAGCTCTAACACTACAGAGAAGTTGGAGCTTGCATGCAGATCCATTCCACTCATAGCAGTGCTTTACTCTACTACCATTAGCAGAAAGGGCATGCAGGATCCAATCAGAATTCTCTCCTCATCAAAGTAGAAGCAGTGGGACCAAAGCAGAAGTCCTTTTGTATTTATTTACAAGACCAATCATTCATGTGTTATCATAGGCTGATGAAGATCATTTTTTCCCATAGAGAAAATGTTGAGAACATGCAGTTGAGGTCAGCAAAACCTTCTTTCCTTATCTTGCTGCCCACCACTGCTTGAAGCATTTTTTTAACAGTCTAGATTACATCTGGTATTGAAGGTGACAAAGGTATTGAGGGTGATAAAAGAGGGTGAGGAGGGTGACAAAGATGGTGAGGGGTCTGGAAACCAAGTCCTATGAAGAAAGGTTGAAGGCACTGGGCATGTTTAGCCTGGAGAGGAGGTGGCTGAGAAGTAATATGATCACCATCTTCAAGTACTTGAAGGGCTGTTATATAGAGGATGGTGTGGAATTGTTTTCTGTGGCCCCAGAAGGTAGAACCAATGGGTTGAAATTACATTAAAAGAGTTTCTGGCTCAACATTAGGAAGAGCTTCCTGACCATTAGAGCAGTTCTCCTCAGTGGAACAGGCTTCCTCGAGAGGTGGTGGGCTCTCCTTCCTTGGAGGTTTTTAAACAGAGGCTAAATGGCCATCTGATAGCAATTAAGGTCCTGCAAATTTAGGGGGAGGTATTTGTGAGTTTCCTGCATTGTGCGGTAGGTTGGGCTAGATGACCCTGGAGGTCCCTTCCAACTCTATGATTCTATGAACCTGGACTAGGGTTGCCAATCCCCAGTTGGGGGCAGGGGATCCCCTGGTTTGGATGCCCTCCCCCCACTTCAGGGATATCAGAAAGTGGGTGGGAGGAAGAAATATTCACTGAGCACTCCATTATACCCTATGGAGATAAATTCCCATAGGGTATAATGGAGAATCAATCAGTGGGTATCTGGGGCTCTACAGGGGCTATTTTTTTGAGGTAGAGGCACCAAATTTTCAGCATAGTATCTAGTACCTCTCTTAAAAAACAACCTCCCAAGTTTCAAAAAGATTAGACTATGGGGTCCAGTTCTATGAGCCCCAGAAGAAGGTGCCCCATCCGTCATTATTTCCAATGGAGGGAAGGCATTTAAAAGGAACAGTCCCTTTAAATGCGATGGCCAAAACTCCCTTCAGAGTTCACTTGTGTTTGTCACACCCTTGCTCCTGGCTCCATCCCCAACGTTTGCTGGCTTCACCCCCAAAGTCCCCAGATATTTTCAGAGCCAGACCTGGCAACTCTAACCTGAAGAAGTATGTTTACAACAAGGAAGAACTAGGTAAGGCTGCAAAAAGGCAGAGTTTGTCTCCTTTCCGCCATGTGATCCTTTTCATGCCCCCTCCCCAACAGACTACACATCCTACTTTATGAATGGGCTGATAAAAGAATAAATACAGTTATACCCAGCGTAGCCCTCTAACAATGTTTTTCAGTGGAAAAAACTGTTCACACATTGTAGTGTCTTGGGATTAACTAGAACATCATGCGGCCATGCAGCAGAGGCGACCAGGGGAAGTCCCTTGGTCGCCCTGCGCAGCGCGGGAAAAGACTCCGCCAATCAGGATCAGTGACGGGAAGTTTGACTGGCCAGGATTGGACTGGCCAGCTGGAGGGCTGTTCCGGGTTGAATGTATATAAAGCGGGTCCCGGCCCGCGTTGTCCTGTTCTGTGATGTACCATCCAATAAAGCTTCTTGCCTTCACCACGTCTCGTCTCTGAGTACATTACACACATTTTTCACACAGAGCTGCTAGTAAGTATAAATAACTCAATGATGGGAACTAAACTGGTGATTTCGCTTTCCAGAGTCAACCACTGCTAGTATGCCTGTATAAAGCACAAAAGGAAACATACTTTTCACTTCCTTGCAGTTTTTCTTTATATCCCTCTCATGACACACATGAGCTTTTACAGGGGAAAGTATTGGCAGTTGGAAGCAAATATTACTGCTTTTATAACATCAACATTACAAATCCTTTCACTGGTAATGGAATTCCTTTGACTGGTACATATATTATTGAAATTTTATAGTTTAGATAAAGAGGGCAATAAACAGGGCTGCTGGGGATATGTATATTTACTATGGATTCAAAAAAAGCACACTGAGGTTAAATATGTCTATTTCCTGTGGACAGGACCATATCTTGGTGCTTACAGTTTTGTACAACAAATAGACTCCTGAAGAAAAGTGAGTTTTCAGTCCTCCATTCTTGGCCTCCTAATCTTTGAATCTGGCTTTGTTAGTCTGGTATTAGATGAGTCATTAATTGACCACTAATACTAGAGCATTACCACTGAAACTTGGTTCACATGTGCAGAAAAATAAGACACCAACGAGGTGGCAGAATGTGGGTGTGGAACCACATTTGGGAATGATCCCCTCTGTTCTCCCTCTTTTAAAATACTCCCTGCTGTTAGCAAGCAAAATAGAAGGAGGGAAATCATTCTTCATGTTATGCTAATTATCTTATTTGCATACAAAGGAACATGCAACACTGGAGTCCACCACCTACAGTCTGAAGTGCCAAATTCTGTTCTTACACTTTGACATTCTAACATCGCTGTCCTATTCTACTGCATGTATGAACCACACTTGACATTACACTAGAATAAAGAGCTATCAAAATTCTGTTGGTGGACTGGAAGACTGTTAAAACACAGAGATATTAAGGATATTAACTGTCTTCCAGTCCACCTCCTGTAACCAAACACATGTGCTCATTTAGCTCACTGAAATATATTTTTCTCCACAGCAATGTCCTTTAGTATTCTATTGCCTTATCTGCAATGAAATAAATCATTATTAGAATTTTATTCTTGTGATATGAATATTCTTGATCCTTGACCATGTACCAGGATGTGCAGCATTGCAAAGAAACATGGCAGCTGTGACTTGGTGCACTGCAATCATCCAAAATGTAATGTGTATATGAGAAGTTACAGCTCTGGGTTCAACAGGCCAGTTTTTCTATGGAGTCTTCTGTCTGTCAGTCTAGCAGGATGCCAATTCATATAAGGCATAAACCATGGCTCAGTGCTAAAGCATCTGCTTTTCATGCTGAAGGTCACAGGGTCAATCCCTGGCATCCC
Organism: Heteronotia binoei; assembly: GCF_032191835.1. NCBI lineage: Eukaryota > Metazoa > Chordata > Lepidosauria > Squamata > Gekkonidae > Heteronotia > Heteronotia binoei. Next base: position 99,051,462 of record NC_083228.1, on the reverse strand, counting down.
CAGATAAAAGGATCACACAGTAGGTGATGTGAAAGACCTCCACCTGAAACCCTGGAAAGTCACAGCCAGTTTGAGTTGACAAAACTGTCCTTAATAGGCAAGTGGCCTAGCTATGTAAAAGGAAGCATTATGTGTTCATTTGTAACATTAATATGGACTAGAATCAGAGCAATGAAGTGTCAAAGAACCTCTTGGAACTTGGATACTAAATTTTCCATTGGACAGGATGGAAGGAATTTGACAGGTTTGTATGACAATTTCCCCAGGATTCCTTTATTTTCTTCTTGGCTGGGCAGCCCTTTTTTTTTCATCATTGTTTTTTTGTCTTTACCACTCAATTGTTTAAATGTATAGAGATATATGCTGACCCAGTCTTGGAATCAGAGATTGACAAAAATTCTTATTTTGTCTTTGTTTGATAATGGCACCTGAGAGGCTGATGGTAATTTCAAAGTAACAAACTGTTTTATTTGACTTATGAAGGGAAAATGGTCAGGTAGATTTCTGGTTTAGGATTTAGGAGCTGAGCAGACAGTATGAATGAGGTAACTTTGTATAAATATAAGGAATAGGTTGTCACAAAAAAGTAACTGATTAGTTGTACAGACAGGTCTTTAAACACAGAGGAGAGATTTCTTGGCCAGCTCTTCTTATATCACCAAGAATAAGCTTCTTTGTTTCCAAGATGTTTAAGTTGGTGAAGGCTGGAACATTCATACAGGTTCCAGTATCCCTTCTTATCCACTTGACAAGGATCACCACCCTTTACTTGGAAATATTCGCCTCTTAATGGAATGGGGATCCTTCTTAATTCTCTCACTCTCTTAACTTTTCTTCTCAGTCAAATGTCAGTTTTTAGCTGTCATTCTTAATTGCACTCTCAACTGTAAAATTCTGTCTGAATCCCCTGTCACTCAGAATTGGAGATCAGGTTAAAGCATTGACCATTTATTGTACACCACAGCTTCAAAGGAAGAACTTTTCTTTCATTTGGGTTTTTTTGTTTTGTTTTGGGGAGACTTCTTGGGGGAAAGAGCAGAAGAGAAACTAGAGTTGATCTGTGGAAAAGATTTGACTTTGGAATAGAGAAGTTTTAGGAACATGAAAAAATTGAGTGAAGAACCCAAGTAAACAAGTTCCCACCCCCAGGCCTCACCAGACCTCTTTGTTCCAGTGGGAGCAAGTGGGGGTGGGAAGTGATATCACATGACATCACTTCCAGTTTGTATCTAAAAATTATGTAATGACATTTTAGGAAATCACACATCTCTGTGGTGGGAAATCACAGAGATGAGTGAATTCTAAGAGTGTTATATCACTGCTGCATATATCACAAGATGTCACTCCATGCCCCTTCCAAGGTTCCAACTGATTGCCAGTTTTAAGGTGGCACTATTAGCTGGAAAGAATGAGGCTTAAATATGGCTTAAGTTAAAACAGGAATCTGTAAGATTAAGACTATTCTATCTACTCACCATTATAGGGAATAAACTGTAGATCTAGGGAGAGAGGATTGTGTTATTTGCTCTTACCATTTCCCCGTTACTCAGTAGTTAGACAATTTATTCTTTGCTCAGGTATATTTGCAACCAATGAATGGAAAAACTAATCAAGTTAATTTTTCCTGTTGATAAAACTGGTGCTGAAGTGATTTGTTTGGACCCATATAAAAGTCAAACTTGGTCCATGCTCATTAACATACAAAGAAAAAGTGGAGAGATGCCTACCTGGATCTCAGTGATGCTAACAAGTCAGATCCTCAGGGCTTTCCTATGTCCATTGTGATTTGGAGTATGTGGCCAATTCTTAATTTGAAGAGTCTTTTCAAATATGAAAATGGGAAACTGGCAATCCATAGCACTAGACAGCCACCTCTTTAATTCATAGTCTGGTGGTTCAAAATTTGTGTTTTGAGATGGGTGAACTCCTCATTAGAGTTTAGTAGTTTAGGAGCCGGATCATATGGTTTGCCACAAGTCCCTTTAAACTAAAGAGAGGTAAGAAGGATCATAGAAATCAGGCATACCTTTATATCTGCAAACAGAGTAAACATCCTGTGCATATTATGCCTATGTTTGGGATTGTCATGTGTGTGTTTACGAACTGGCCCTATAAAGAATGGCAGTTGATATTGTTATATATCACTATAGAGTTTGAAGTCATTGGGCTAAATTTACTGAAGCGTCATATTCACTCAGTTTCAACCCACTGAATTGAAATGCTTTGTAGCATTGCTTTGCAGATTGTCTCCACAACTGACAGGTAGGACCCTGGGATTTTATATGGAAGGAACTTGCTGCCAGAGATAATAGGGAAGTGTCACTAGTTTATAAATCTTCTCAGTATTTGACATTTTGAATAATGATTGGCATGAAGCCCTAGCTTTCCATTTCCATATAATTTCTTGCTCTTGAATGATGTTTATATACATTTTATTCAGTGCAGAATATGGTATAAAGGGCATAAATACAACAGAGGCATTTTACTAGCAAAGGAGCACATTGTGATGAAACAATATAGCTTGTTCAGCAGATGAGGGTTCTGCCCTACATCTGGACTACACTACTTTAGACTTCAGCTGGAGCTCATGTTATTGAACATTTTAAAAAAAAATCCACCCACAAATAAACGACCAACATCTATACAACTAATATGACCTCTAGACAGACTTCAACCACACTTTGGACATTAGGACCAAGACTGTTTTGGTTGTCCTAGCAAATTACCTTCTCTGGGAGACAGACAGAACATTTCATCTTGTTGGTTCACTAGCATTTTGGCCATTCCAGGTGCTTTACTAGCCAGCAAAGCTCAAGTACCTATACTACTCAGCTTACTACTCAAATATCCCACTTGTGTGTGTGTGTCTGTGTGATTGCTAAGGGGATCGGTTCTTAAGTGCTTAGTGTATGTTCTTTACATTTCTTTTTCTCTTGTATTCAATAAAGTTATTTGAGTTTGTAACCTCTCTTTCACTCTCTCACTTTATAATTTTATTTTAGGGTACATCAACTGAGATCCACCATGCTATACAGAGGCTACAAGTTCTCACATTTCTTTCTTTTAAAAGCAGATTTCCTCTTCCCTGGGTCCAGTTTGGGTAACAATGGTCAAGGGAGAGAACAAGGATCTGTGAAGATGGAGTACTCAAATGAAAGAGAATCCTTGGCAAGAGAAGTCTTAGATGTGCAACTGAGTTTGTGACTGTAAGCACTGTGGTCTTTCATATGTGTGCATGTATGAAAAGGGAACATGAATGGAGGGGAAGACTGAAACCTGTATCTGCAATGCTTCTTCTAGGGTATCTCCTTGTCACTGCATGACATTCCTTCCAGTGTTCTTCTGTTGCCTCATCCTTTTTTTTTGTCCTGTGTATGGGCAGTGGTGGTCTGACATCAGGCCACAAGAGTGTGTGGTTGGCTTTTTCTGTCTGCCTGTCATAAGGGCATTGTCAGTATGTTGCTCCACAAATGGAGGCTTGCAGCAGAGTGTCTATGGAACAGTTGATATGAAGCAATTGGAATGAAGCCTTTTTCCATGTTTCCTTTTTGATGAAGGAGCACAGCTGACTAGTGTTGTTTGTGTACTGCTGGCCCTTGGCCAGCACAGAGGTTAGGATTGGACTTCATTGCTTCAGGACCAAAATCTAAGACTCCATAGCATTAAAATCCCCTCTCTAAGTGAGTCCAGGATAATTCTCTTTCATAAGAAATTGAGAATTTAACCCAGGAGTTTTAACCCAGATTGTAAACGGTAAAAGATTTAATACAATGAAGATGAAGTTTGAGTTGGCAAGTCAGAAATTCAAATTACATTTTAGGTTCTTTAGATCAGGTTTGTGAAATTTCACAGCTGGCTTTCCCCCCAGATGCACAGGGCAATTGGATCCTTAATGGGGTCAGCATACCCTGGAAAATATTTCTTGATGCTCTAACCTGACTAGAAGATTAAACATAATTGACATAGCAATTGCCTTCCTGTGCAGGATCTTATACCATGCAGCACTTTTTTGTTCCCCAGTCTTCTTTATGATCTGCATTTCTGTGAAGGAACAAGCTGCGGATATGTCAGCTTTATTTGTCTTGGACATTACTCTTTACGATCTTCCTTAGTTGAAGGGTTTCTCCATAGAAACCTGCCTTAGCAACAGAGGATCAGAGCAATATGAGGAGCAAGCAACTATTTAAAGCCAACCTCGTCACCTCCATAAGGTGCCTAGGGTCTTGCAAATGTGTTCTCTCTCTCTTCACTTATTATCATGTTACTGTAGGACTTTAGAAGGCAAGAGAAAACAGACAAATGCTGGCTTTGGCAAAATGCTTTGGCAAAAGGCTTTACAATGTGTTTATCTCTTTATAATCTGTGACACTAACAGCAGATGATTAGCTACCAAGCATATACACTAACTGTTCCTGTTTACCACGGACTGTCTCTTTCCCCAGTAAATAACCATCCCTAGCTTTGCCTTTGAGGAAAGCTGTGTTAAAACGTTTTTTAATGAAAGGTGCTGATGTCATTGTTCTTCAGGATGTTGCTCCCTGCTGACACCTACCTTATGGCCTCCAGAAGGTACATTTCAGAGCAGGGACTCTAGCTTACATCCATGTCAATATATGCACAGGAACACCAAAGTCTCACGTAGCTCACGGTCTTTTCTTTTGCACACTGCAGGTGCTCAAGTGTATTTCAAACTACTGAGAGCATATTGAAGCACAGTTGTTTTTTTCCTAGTATATTTTAAAGGAACAAATATTTTGGCTATTAAAACAGGACAGGCTATTGTAGTGCCAATGAGTGCAGCTTAGGGCCAGTAGAAAGATCATCGCCAGCTTGTAACCCTAGAGGCTTCAAAACGATCCTCCTTACAATAAATGGGTTGTATTCATGCCTGTTTTCTCCTGGAAAATGCTGTCATATCTTACAGTTCTCATTCTAGTAAGGCAGGAAGTTCCCTGTCCCTTCCATGCAGCTTGGCGAATTGGCCACTGGTCATACTCACATTGCAGAGTGAACTTTCTTTCCTCCTATGGCTGAATTCTATACAGCTATGTAAGGTATGTTTTACAGTTATGTAAAAATACCCTTTTTAGAAGGGTAATTTTCTTTTAAAAATCAAATTTTAAATAATTACTAGATCAGTTTTAATTTGTTGGGTTTTGTCATTTTGAAATATGGATGCATTAATGCTGTCAGTTGCCTGCTTTAGGAGAAAGGCAGCCTGTAGATGCTGTAAATAAAGAAAAGTGATGATTTTCCCATGAAATCTCAGCATACTTAGATTTCCTTTCCTTAACTGTACAGTGGTTCCACAACTGCCTCAACCAAAGCCCTCAGTCAATTTCCAGGAATAATAATAATATTTAATTTGTATCCCGCCCTCCCTGCCAAAGCAGGCTCAGGGCGGCTCACATAGCATAACATAAAATACAAACATTACAATAATAAAAGCATACTGTTTGCACAACATATTACTATTGCATATTACAATTCACTTATATATACTATTACATTAAAACCATCTAATTAAAGCCATCAAATTCAGTTCCAGCAAATTAGTTTAGTGCAACAGTCTCGATGTTACTCATTTACAATTTTCCGTGACGACAGTACAATAAATTTCACATTAAGAAAAAGCCTGATGAAAGAGGGTAGTTTGCAGGCCCTGCGGAACTATAATGTATACTAGAAAGGGAAACTACTGCATTTTTGGCCCCTGTGATCCCACAGTCAGGGCTGTCAACTTCAGAAAATTTCTGTTGGGGGGGGAGCAGGGCTGGGTTGAGACCTCAGTAGAGTATAATGCCATAAGGCATACCATCCAAAGCAGCCATTTTCTCCAGTGGAACTGTAGTTTGGTGATCAACAGAAATCCTGGGAGATCTTCAGATTCCATTTGGAGTTTGGTAGCTCTAATTTTAAACTTGCTACAGTGACATTGAATGGAATTATGGAGAAGCCAATTTATGGTGTTACCAGCTTAGCTGGATGGGGCCATGAGGGGAACCTTGACCAAACTCAGAATGAAATCTATGTTCTTTGTCAAATGATGTCAGAAAAACTACATACTCTACAGCAGTGGCTCCCAACCTTTTTGGCACCAGGGACCAGTGTTGTGGAAGACAATTTTTCCACGGACCGGTGGAGGTGGGCGTGCTGGGGTTTTTGCTGTCCCAGTCTGCCCCTACACCCGGTCCATACCCCCATGGGGGTCTTTAAATGAGTAGGTGAAGGTCTCTGCCTCACTCCATAGCCTGGTTGCTAACAGGCCATGGACCAGGACCGGTCCATGGACTGGGGGTTGGGGTTCCCTGCTCTACAGGATATAGAAAGCCAAACAAAACAAACAGGGGACTTCGACAATTTGAATGACCCTTGTTGGCTCTTGCCATCACAATGTGCCACTGCTGCTATGAGAAACAAAGGAGAGATCTAGAACATACAAAGCCTTTGGGGGAACTTCTTGCCAATATTTCACAAGAGAGTCATATGTGTACATGTATGAAAGCACTTTTACTGGAAGCTGGTGTAGTTTTATGGGTAAGAAAATGAATGGTGATCTGGGAATCTTCTGGTTCAAAACCCACCTCTATTTTGACTTATTAGGTGGCCTTAAGCAAAACACTCTCTCTCAGTCTCAACATTCCACTTTGAAAACAGGGACAATACAGACATACCTTACACAGTCAGTTTAAGGATCATCACAACATAATATAAGCAAAGCACTTTGAACAATGAAATATACCATAGTGGTGTGCAAAGTACTGTTGAGTTGCAGCTGACATAGAATTTCCAAGGCAAGAGACTGAGGTGGTTTACAGTTGCCTGCCTGTGTTTCATGAACATGGACTTCTTTGGAAGTCTCACATCCAAGTACTAACCAAGGTTAACCCTGCTTAGTTTACACAATCCGATGAGATTGGACTAGCCTGGACCATTCAGGTGAGGGAATGTACCATATACCTATGTAAATGCTAAGTACTATTACAATTACCTTTCTGACATTCAGGAATCTTTATTGCATAAATTCATGGCCTGGGAAGTCAGATGCCATTGACATAAAGTTACAGTGGCTGCAATCACATACACTAAATGATGCACATTCAATCCACTTTCAGTGCACTTTCCAACTGGATTTTACTGTGTGAACTGACAAAATCTAGTTGGAAAGTGCACTGAAAGTGGATTGAAAGTGCATTATGATCACAGCCAGTATGATCACAGCCAGTGAGAGTTTTTCAAACACTCTGACTTCTACAACTTATGATCCACCAAGTCAAATACTGGCTACTGAGGGGACAATAAACTTGAGAGAAACAGCAGCTGATGACAAGCTCCCAATTTACTGCAATACAGAGCTGCAGGGTTGTAGTCAGCCGGGAGGGTCTCAGGTATGCCAGTTGCCATTAGGTGAATGTCTATGACGATTCATACTTTCTTCTCCCATTCAGTTCCTGGATTTTATATCCATTCAATTTTCCTCAGCAATCCATTTCATCCTTCCTTTGATATTTGCTTATAGGTATAATACTTTTCATGTAGTCAGCAGCTTCTCACCAGCGTGCACTAAAGCATGTGGCACAATTGAAAGCCCCCCTGATCAAAGGAGGACAATGCTTACAAAGGTTTGATATATGAGGTGATTGTATGGATATTGTTGCCATGGTCACAAGAAGGAGGGAGTAAAAAAAAAAAAGAACTGAGTGAGAGTTCACTGAATCTTTGCAGCCAGCTATTGTGCCTGCCTAGCTTGGTTAATATTTTTTTTAAAGATACATAGAACGTTGTAAAAGAATATAGGTTCTGTGAGAGCAGCCTCTAGAAGATTATTCTGAGTGTGTTTTCATCCCTACCTAACAACATTTCCTGTACAACCTCATTAACAAAAGGTATGTCTTCACCAAAAAAACCCCTTTATTCAGGTTCTTACATCCATCTGGCCATCTGCAGCTACAGCTACCAGTAGCAGCAGAACAGGTGCCACATTGACTGCAGCTAGGTGGGGGAAAAGACCAAAAGGGGGACAATGTGCCTAGTCCCCAGCTCTTCAGCCACATTCATCATGATTTTAGGCATAGGATGCCCAGCAAATAGTGTGTGAAGTCTGTGAGAAGGTTTTATGTACCTTCATTGACCAGGATATGCATGGAAGCCAAGAGGCTACCCATTTGGAATCAGAAGAAACCCTCATCTGCTTGAACAAAGTAGAAGGTAACAGGGGGTGCGGTCAGACGTCCCAAAACCCCCGCTATGGGCATGAGTTGAGCCCGCAAGCATGTCGGATTTTACCCGGACGTTCACACGTCCGCATCTGTCAAGCGTGCTTAGCCCGTGCCCGTCCCACGCTGATGCGCCTTGCTCGCGGATTAATTTGCTACCGCTTTTAATCCGGAACAAGACGCTTCCTGAGCGCTTCCTGAGCGCTCTGGAGCATCTGAACGGGCAATCGTTGCTGAGTCGCAACAGCGCTTCCCGCTTCCAGCTTCCCGCCACAAAGAAAATGCATATCACTGCGCCATGGAAGGAAGGAACTCAAAAAAATCGCTTATTAGCGTGCGTGGCCGGCTTTTTTTTTTTTTAAGGCTTTAGTTTATTGCGTAATAACGATATATCGAAATTTCGATATGTGAGTATCGAGATTTCCAGTATGCGAGGCGATCTTTTTAGAAAAGTAGTGCAAACGGAGAAACACATCTGCAACACATCTGTGTGAATCGGCACATTTAAAAGCGATGTGTGCATTGCGATCCTCAGCAACGAGGGGACATGGCTGCCGCACGAGGTCTTTCGTGGAGGAGGCATGAGACGCTGGATCTGCTTGCCATCTGGGGCGAGCGAAGGATCCAGGTAGCCTTAAGGCAGTCTCACAGAAACATCGATCTGTACGAGGAGATTGCTTCCGAGATGCGTTCCCGCGGTCACAATAGGACCGCGCAGGAGTGCCGTAACAAGACGAAATCCCTTCGTCTTGAATACAAGAAGGTGGTCGGGCTCAATGGTAAGACAGGGCAAGATAGGAAGACCTGCCCGCTTTATGAAGAGATTGATGCCATACTCCATGGGGATGCAGATGTGTGGCCCAAAAGGGTAACGCAGAGCTCTGATGCTCCGGAGCCCCGCAGCTCCGAAGAATCCAATGCACCTGCACCTACTGAAACGACTGAAACGCTACTTCTTTTCACGGGGCCGACTGCAGATGAGACGGTGCAAGTGGAGCCAACCGATGGCGCAGGTGAGTCCTGATTACTGCGTGCCCGGCCATTTTTTTTTATTTATTATATTTTACTGCGTAATTGCGATATATCGAAATCTCGACTCGTCATCACGCAGTAATGGCCACAGACGCGCTTATTAAAGAGAAAAAATTAAGGGCATCGCACTCAAGTCGATGCTACTGCAGGAAATATTTGAGCGTGGGGTTGTTGGAAGCGCGACTGCGCAATAGATTAATTTGCTCCAACTAGGAAGGTGGACGATCTCCGTGCCATGTGGAAGTATCGCCCCCTCACCATCGAGAAGCAACGCGGCCTCTCGGTGCCCACCGGGTGTGGGATTCTTCCCTTCACTTTTTAAGATCTTTCTTTTAGATTTAAAGGGAGGACTGTAAAGCCCTGGGAGAGGGGGAACCGAACCAGGGATTATGCCAGCAGTAGCAAGAGATAGCTTGCATACTTCTAAAACTTATCCTTTGCGGCCATTTCCAGCCCCACGAGGCTTGGGGTCCATATCCCAGGGACTGCCTAAAAGGTCATAAGCAGACAAAAGTCAGCCTGATTCCTTTTTTGTGTATCAACTCCCCGTATCCAATCTGTAGACAGCTAACCTTTCATCCGAACTGTGCATTATTTCCTTATTTTAGATGTTGTGTACCTTGTTTCAGACGTTGTGGATGGCTCGTTGGAAGACAGCGACCCAACCCAAATCGAGGTTCTACTGCAGGAAGGTGAGTCTTGGCTAAGATTCTTCTATAGCTGCTTTATAAGTGGGGGTGATGCAGATTTCTCCCTCTCTCTCCAAGGATGGCTATCTTCAAAGTCAAGTGGACCTTTCTCCCCAGAAATGCAAGCCCAGTGGATGGCTGGTATGCAGCAAGTCTATGTGCATATCCTACCTAGCTACACAGGCCTGCAACGCAGATTCTCCCCACCTCCCAAAAGACCTGATATCCACTTGAGGGGCAGCTGCCTGACTGCCTTTGCAGGGCCAACACCACTCAGGAAAAGTTATGGTTTTCCTCATCTGGCAAAGGGAAGGACGGATACATATTGGGATGGGATGGGATGGCTGCCTGCCCGGGCTGGAAGGCTGGAAGGAACGGTTGAGAGTGCTCTCCCACTGTGGGGGCTCACTCTGCCTCCATGCCTGACCTCTCTACCAGACCAGGCAGCCAGGCAGTGAGGATGCGCCATTGCACCACTAGTGAGAGGAATAACACTCCGCTCATACGCTGCTTTAGAACCAAGAAGTGAAGCTGCTGGAGTTCACACAGCCGAGGGACAAGTTGCAGTCATGGATAAGGGCAGTGCCGGGGACGGTGAGTTTTCATGTCGAATGTGAATGGGTTCAATTTTTACATTGCACTAGCAGCCTGCTTCATTGCACTGCAAGGCTTCCTTTCCTCCCTCCCACCAAAGCCCTGGCAGGAAAGCCCCCCTGGCCCAGGTTGACCAGGGAGTTTCCTGGGGGTGGCCAGGGGAGGCTGGGCTTGGCTGGAAGGGAGGCAAGGAAGGATGAGAGTGCTCTCCCACCTGGGTGGCTCACCATGCCTCCCTGCCTGGCCTCTCTACCAGACCAGACCAGGCAGCCAGCCAGTGAATACGAACGATTGCGAATCAAGTGAGAGCACTAACACTCCGCTCATATTCTGCTCTAGAACCAAGAAGTGAAGCTGCTGTAGTTCACACAGCAGAGAGACACGTTGCAGTCCTGGATAAGGGCGGTGCCGGGGAAGGTCCAACTCCCTCTACATCTGGAAGGAAGGCAACAAAAAAAACCAACAACACTTCAACAGGCAAATCTAGGAGCCCAGAAAGAGACCCTGATCGTGAGTATATCATACTTGTTTCCCTTTAAAAAGTGAGCTTTCATCGTTCCACCGTGCATCAGGCAAGTGTGTATTAACGTGAATATTATTTTCTTTCAACCTTAGGTATTCCGCCTGGAGCAATAATGGCGGAGTTGTCACCCAAATCCCGGCTGGCTCTCATCAAGGCACGCCACAAGAAGGTGTCTGCCATACAGAGAGTGGGGGAGACACTTGCAACACAGATTAGCAAGGAAAACGCCTTAATGCTTGAGGCTGGAAGAGCGGAGCACCAAGAATTCATGGCTGAGATGCGGGCATCCCGGGAGGCGGAAATGGCCGCCAGGCAAGAGGAAAGGGCGGCCAGGGAAAGCAACAGTGCTCTTGTGCTCGCTGCAGTGAACTGCTTGAGGGACCTTTCAAACACAATGGTTCCTCTTGCACAAGCCATAGGTGCGAGATATTCCTCCCGTGGTGGTACACCGAGGCGTACGCCCCTTGAGGGCAATCCAGCTGCGCTTGCAATGGGTGATAATGATGATTCCCAATCTGCTGCACCACAGAGGACTGTGTCCAGCAGTCAGCAGAGGTCACGTAGGGCCGCCAAGAGGAAGATTCCATATTCGCCTACAAAACAGTGACACAAGGCAGGTGCTGCTGATGTCTGGAGCGTGATCCCTGAGATCATTATTTTCAAACCTGCATCGCTTTATCATGGCATGCTGCTTTGCTGAGCAAGGTTGAAAATCCTGCTTTGATTCAATGTTTTGAATGCCGCCTTATTGTTGTTCATTGGTTACATTCCTAGATGCTCCTAAGCACTTTAGTTACTTATTACTTTGAGAAGAAAACAGCTATGCATGTTGTCTTATAACCAGTTCTCTGTTATGCACTTTGAGGTAATCTGTTATTGAACTTTAATTTTTAAATGTAAACTATGGGAAATTGACAAGTAAATGCAGTTGTCAAGAAATAAATGATAGGCTTACCATTGTTAGGAGTCTTTCCACAAAAAAATAAAATGCTTTAAGCCAAAAAAAATTGCAATCAATCTCTGCAGGCTATAATCAGACACACATCTGATCCCAAAAGGTTTATTTATTCAACCCATCTATCTTTTACCAATTAAAGGCTGGGCTTGATAGACCAAAGGGGTAGGTAGGCATGGGGGGGGGGGAGAATTCCAAAATGGCCAGGAATAACTCCTGGCAACCAAACAGGTGGAGGATTGCTCTGTGCAGACTTGCATGGCAGCTTTGGAGGTCCATCACCACAAGGTCCAGAGTTATCTGTCAAACAAAACCAAGGGCACAGGAAAACATCTCAGATTTTTCCTTTTCACACAAGATCTTTCTTTTACTTTTTGGGGAGAGCATGAGAGCCCAAAGAATAGAAGACATGAACCAGAGAGTGTATGTCAGAAAGAGGGAGATGAACCCCAGACAAGAGGATATGGAGCCAACACGCAAAGACCATCTCCCCCTCTAGCCCAAAGGGGTAGGGAGGGTGGTGGGGGAACAAACTCCAGGCACCCTGGCGAGGGCGGGATAGCTATGTGCAGAATTGCATTTGCATGAACTCCTCCCCGCTTCCTCCTCAAACAATCGTATGTCATCCCCTCCCTGGCGCCTCAGCAAACTGCCCTGTCTGCCGGTGGGAGGCGGCGGCCGGCGGGATGCATGACATGTCAGGTCGCCGGTCGCCATCTCCCTGCCTGGAGGGGTAGCTGAAATGGGGAAATGTCCGTGTTAGCGAGCAGTCTACCCAGTTAGAATGCCTGCAGACATGTGAGAACGGGCCTGCTTATACAGATAACTGCTTTTCGGTTCCTGGATAGACGTGTGCGAGCTCACTCCTCCACGCGCCCTGTCAACCATGCAACAGAGATGTTATGCGCTCTTGCCCCGCATAGTTTGTGCCCTCTCGACCTGACTTTTGTTTTGCCGCCTGATTGGATAATTCAAAAGAAGGGTGGGCGCTATTTATTTCCTATTCGCGCTAAATCGAAAGTGCGTTATTTCGATATATCGAAGTTATGGCTGCACGGAGACGCCGCGGGACCTTCTGGCAGCGGGAGGAAGTCCTTGCTATGCTGGCCATAGCGGAGAGTAGTGGCCACGCTGCCCAGCTGATGTCCAGCACCCACCTGAACACCAGGCAGATTTACAGGGGCATGGCCAGGAGCTTGCAGCGGAGGGGCTTTGACCGGACTGCAGAGCAGTGCCGGTCAAAATTCAAGCGCCTCCGCTGCGAGTTCATGGCCAGCCTGCAGGCCTGGGGTGGGATCCCTAGGGTGTCCGGTAGGACACCCTACCATGAAGAGATGATGCGTCTGTGGGAGCTGGCGGGGAGACCGCGCTGGGAGGACAGGCACCCAGAATGTGAGTAATAGCAGAACACACAAAGCCCCCCACCCCATTCTCCAGTAATGCTCAGGCCCCCCCCCACCCCACAGCGATGCAATGAATGGAGCTGAATGTGAAGGTTAATGTGCACAAACATGGCTTCTCAAATGCCTGTTATTGCACTGCATGTGCTCATGTAAGAGTGTTTTGCATGTGCTCATGTGAGAGTGTTATCACTTGCATGTTTTTCCATATCATAGCACAACACACAAAGCCCCCCCCCCTTCTCCCAATGTTATTAAAAAAATCAGAAAGTGACGTATAACTCTAATGGTAACTCCTCAACCTTTCAGGCAGAATCCCTCTTTAAAAGGATGCCTTTTAATCTGTATGGTCAATCAGAAGCCCTGCTGGGCAAAAGCCCTAGCCTCATCCACTTTCCAAAATATCATATAGTGGGTTTGACACATCAAGGAGACGAGGCAACAGTGATAACAGCTCTTTATTAGAGGCTTTATTATTATTATTATTATTGGAGTATGGGCCCACGGGCCAAAGCTATATACAACCGCTGGTTCCCACACAAGCACATTATTGGATCACTCAAACAGGCAGGGGGCCTGTGACTAGTGTAGGGCAGCAGGTATCTGGATCCTACTGTCCATTGTTCCCAAGTCCCCAAGCTCTGCTCTCATGGCTTCAATGAATCAGGCAGGAATCACCTACTAAAACCATATACATAACACAAAACCAGTTGGTAAGTACCAGGAAAGGTGTCAGCAAGCACCATGGTGCCCACAGGGACTTTGCTAGTGACCCCTGGGTCAGACACATCCTGTCTTCAGCAGGCAGCTTCTTGCTTACTAGCAAGCATCATGAGCCAGACCTGTGGGTCATCAAGCATGTTATAGCACTGCCGTTTAGCCAATGGTGGCCCTTACACCTGTGCTGTCACTAACATAACTTGCATGTGCTCATGTAAGAGTGTTATCACTTGCATGTTTTTCCATATCATAGCACAGCACACAAAGCCCCCCCCCTTCTCCCAGTGTTATTAATTGCATGTTTCTCTATATCATACCACAGTTCACAACCGTCCACGAGGTGCGGAGGAGCAGCCAGGGCCACCCGTGCAGGAAGAGGAGCAGGAGCCCGAGGGTGATCCCGAAGGTGCTCCAAAACGTAATATGTGTACAAAACCTAATATGTGTCTTAGCGAGCGGATGTGGAATTAAAATGGGCAGTGCTTAAAATCATGCACTGCGAATATTGCCTCTCACGCATTCATTTAATGAGCAAGGGAGGGTTGGTGAGGGTTTGAGGAAGGGTTGGTGAGGGGTTGAGGAAGGCATTCAGTAATGCATGCAGGAGGGAGGGAGGGTGGCAGGTACAGAGCTTACAGGTGGAGCCAGGAAGTAAGACTGAGAGGGCCATAAGCAGGAATGTATATCATATATATGCGTGCAGGTGAGAACTGCTGTTTCCACAGTATTAACAGATTAATGTTACAAATCTTAGGTGCAAGTAGCCCAGCAGGCACACAGGAGGAGGCTGTGCAGCCTGCAGCAGAAGCGGCAGCAAGTAGCCCTGGAGGCACACCGGGGGAGCCTGCATCTTCACCATCACCAGCAGCAGCAGCGGCGGCGGCAGCTGTGGCGGCGGCTGAAGAGGAAGCAGGTGGGTTTGGGCGATCATGGATATGAGCTGCAGATAGAAAGCAGTAGCATTTGAATGCAAGGTTGAACTTGAAATGATGTGCAGCTCTGTTTTAGATGATTACAGGATTGCACTTCCTGCTGCAATACTAATTTTCCTTTCGGAGCCCTGCGCAAGCAACAACTACAGTTTCCTGAAAGTAATCAAAGTAGGCAAGGCTTATTGAGGAATGCATCGCATTCTTAAAATTTTCCAATATTCATGGTGTGATTGCGTTTCAGGGCCATCCAGAGTTGCACCGGTGGCAGAGCCTGAGCCTGTGGTGCCTGCGGAAACATGGCTGGGAGACATCAGGCGCATAGAGGAACTGTGTCGGTCTACATGTGAGTGCTAAATGTTTTGAATAGATCGTGTGAGCGCGTGATTGAGTGCTCTGATTGCATTCCAGAGGACTTTGCACTAACTTGCTTTCATCTTAACTTACAGTCAGCGCCTTAACAAGACGAATGGACGCATTCGACAGAAGGCTGCGTCGCCTGGAAAGGCGGGTTCAAGGGGGGGGGGGCTGTGAAATAATGTTGTTGTTGTTGTTGTTGTTGTTAATTGTTTGTTTTGATAAAGTAATGTTATTGTTGAAATCCTGAGATATTGTTTTCCTTTATTTAAGCAAAAAAGTAGGCAACATCAGCTGTACAGCTGTTGTGCATTAATAGTTAAGGTAGGGACACCCTCAGCTATAACAGCATGCACAACAAGTAAACAAAGGCTGCAGCTCACTACCACCCTCTCCGAAAAGATTAAATCATCACACATTTGGAATCAGCAGCATGTAGGTAGGCACATAGGTGGTGAGGTGTACATTATCTCCGTCGTCCACGACGTTCCCAAATCAGTCTTGTTATGGCAGCTCTGACCCGCCTTCCCTCCTGCAGCTGTCTTTCATCATCGAGCGGTGGGTCAGGCTCCGCCTCGTCATTGGCCACGTTGCTGTCATTTGAGTTCACCGATTCATCAGGTGCAGTGTGCCCACGTTCCTCACACAGGTTGTGTAAGATGACGCATGCGGCTATAACTGAATTAATGTTCTCCTGCTGCACTGGTAGAAGAGTCCCAATGCATCTCCAACGCGCCTTTAGACGACCAAACGCCCTCTCCACCACGTTGCGACAACGACTGTGCACAGTGTTGAAACGAAGCTCTTGTGGGCCTACATGGCCACCATAGGGTGTCATCAGCCAGCGTCTTAAAGGATATGCAGAGTCCGCAAGAATGACAGGAGGCACATGTACACCGTTGATGGTGATTGTGGGGTTCCCTCGCACCCAAACCCCCGCATCCATTAGGTCTATAAGGTTAGAGCAACGCAGAACGTGAGCATCGTGATTTTTCCCGCTGTGCCCAATCACAACGTCGGTGAATCGTCCACGATGGTCAACGGTGCCCTGCAGCAGTACCGAATAGAACTTCTTCCTGTTGATATATTCATTCGCCTGCCCCGGGGGGGCACGTATCGCCACATGACATCCATCCACGGCCCCAATGGCTTGCGGGAATCCCATGGCTGCAAACCCAGCAATAATCTAAGTGGGGGGGAAAAAAATCATCCTTAATGGCTGATCAAATCCGGTAAATTGGTAGTTGGCCGTTAAGTAGGAAGCATGCTAGTCACATTGTTAATGCAGCAATATAGAGACATATTACATCACCTGATAGTGCTGATCAAGAGAAGATGATATTATTAAGCAATCGTGAACATCGCTAGCACCCTATAAATATATGTAACTCTATGCCATAACATCATGTTGTGCTTGTAGATTTCTGCTATGAGAACTAACGCACATCTGCCGGACATCTGCATGAACAAGGAGCTGTACAGCAAGTTGCAAAGGCAGAAGAGGGGCAAATGAAAAAACAGAGGTCATTGTTATGTAGGCATGCATGCACATGTTATTTGTGACCTCACTCACCTGTTCATGTGGTCCCAAATGCACCATTTTCTTCAGCAGCTTTAGCTCCATTGCAAGTGCCACCTCTGCAACAATGCCTGCCACTGTCGAACGTGCGAGACCAAATTGATTGCCAACCAAGCGGTAGTTGGTAGTGTTTGCAAACCACCACAATGCCACTGCGACACGTTCCTCCACTGATACTGCTGTGCGCATATCCGTGTCCGATCTTGTGAGTTGCTCACGAAGCTCGTCCACCAGCCACTGGAATGTAGCCCTGAGAGGTGTGATAGGAAAAAAGGTGTTGTCAGCAAATGAAGACTGGAGACCGCACACCTCCCCCTATCAACCGTCATGGGACAATTTCTGCGATGGCACATGGAGTTGACTCTCAATGAAGAAGCTGCATTCAACAAGCAGGTTGCTTGGCAGAGAGGTGATAGGCAATGTTAAAAAGATTATTCTATTTCTTAATAAGAGAGCAGCTACCAGATTTCCCACTTTTACTTCTGATTTACGTGTTCTTGGGGTAGGGCAGGAATGCAATTTCCAGGCAGACCACTGTACTTGAAATAAATGGCTAGATGATCATGCAAAGAGCAAAGAGCAATTTAAGAAAGATGTGTTTCATGGCCATGCCATAGTTGGGGTTGCCAAGTCCACCTGCCAAGTACACAGGCATAATTGAACTCCAATGCCTTCCTTCAATAGGAGATAATGAAGTTTAGAGTCACATTTGGGGGGGGGGGCTAAAAGAATGGGACGGCCTTGCCCAATCGTTTTGAAACTTGGGGAGTATTTTGGGGATAGGCACTACATGTTGTACTGAAAATCTGGTGCCTATATCTCAAAAAGCAGTCCCCCACATAGCCCCAGATACTCGGCAGCAAATTTGGAATAGTAGGTAGCCCCCCCCCTCCCCCTTAGCCAAAGCATTGCACAAGGCGGCAGCACGCTTCCCTATTCATCCCTATACATATACATATATATTCATCCCTATACATATATATTGCTGGATGGATTGCTGGATGGATTGGAAATGGCTTTACGCCCCCTTAAGTATGTATGCCAAGCCCAATTAGAGTCTCCACTAGTTAAAATATATTGTTAGAATTGGACTTGGCAAACCTCCCATGGGGATAGACCATACAGCGCAGCACCTACCTGGACATCCTGAAATTCAGAATCCACTGCTCGTCCTGCCAGACCCAGTTCACGAAGACTCTCCACCACTGCGAAGACCTAGGGAAAACCCACCACCGGCGGGCAGGCACCTCCTCCGCTATTCGAGTTATGCTGGAACAAGAGAAGGACCAACGAGAATGCAAGTAGCGGCAGCGAGCTCTGTGAATGGCGATATAACGACGCATCAAAGCAGCACGCCGCCGCCTCATAACAGCACTCCTGTTCAATCGGCGTCTCTCGGAAAGCAGCGCACAAAGAAGCATGGCAATGAGAGCCATGGCATTTGATACCGCGCACGCCAATGTGACAAGGCCATCAGATTCCATTTCGAAACAACGATATATCGATATATCGATATATCGAAAGAGCTGCCGGGGAAACAAAAAAAAAATGGTTTAAGCAGCCGGAAACCCCGCTACTGCAAACGCGCATGCGTCCAGCAGAAACACACCCTCTGCAGCAGGCAGCGGTGCGCCTGCGCAAACAGGTAAAACAAACGCGCATGCGGCCAGAAAGAAACATAGACCGCAGCACCGCGCCTGCGCTACCTTGGATTGGCACCATTTTAAACTTGGCCAGCCAGCGCAAACACAACTGCGCCTGCGCTAATGTGGATTGCCTCCACCTGAAAGAAGTTCCGGGAGGGCGCTGTGTGATCCAACAGGGGACGGGATCCACACGGCATGCCATCGGAACAGCATCTGTCTGATCGGGAAACAGGATGCGGCGGATTATCTGACAGACGAAATGACGGCGCTTTAAAGATGGGTTGCTGATGGATTTAATGTAAGTGTGACCTCACCCAGGGATGAGTCAGTGCTGCTGAACTTTACAAGGAGATTATCATGGGATACCAAATAACCTTAGTAATGAAGACAAGCCGGTTTATTATTGAAGCAGCCCCAGACCAGCCCATCTCAGTCTTTTATGTTATTTCCTTCACAATTCATCTGCCAGTCTAATTTTTGGTCTGGAAATTGTAATCCTTTTGCTTTTACTTAGTTGGCCAGGAAAGATTTCTTTCTAAATGACTAATGCCATCATTGTCTTGCAAGACTGACAGAAAAGAATCAACTTTGTTCTGGCACTCCTCAGAGTTGATTCTTCAATCATAAATTTTGGGACATACCACCCCCCGCCACCTCCACCTTTCAGGTGCCAGCTGCCTTTTTTAAATATTAAAACACAGCCAAAGTAGTCATTGCACAGGGGCAGTGATCACTACTGATATAACAAGCCACTGGGACTGGACCTGCCATTCTGCTTTGACGAGGGAGATGAATGGCAGGATCCTCTCTAACAGTTTCATGCTCTGGAAAGGAATTCCACTTAGCTTTCACATAGCATTTTCTTTCTAGTGTTCAAAGCACTTAACATCATGTTCCTGACTTCCATGAGAAGTGAGCAATTCTAAGAGCAGCAGCAGCAGCAGGTTGCATTTCTTTTGGTGGAGGGTGCTCTAGAAACTTCTTGTACTTTGTTATATTTGCTTTATTTAGAAATCGATAAGAATTGCATAAGAGGAGGCAAACAGGCATGCCCACAAGCCAGAGCACATAATTTGAGAGCACAAATGTTCCTTTCAAAACACCAAAAATGACACAAAGCAGGTTATATACAATGTAAGATATCTTAATGCTAGTAGCTCAATTGTGTGTGTCAACGTAACAAGGTACGGGCACAGAGGAACCTGCACGTGGACCACATATTTGATGTGATAGACAGAATTTTTGTTTCAATGCTGGGCTCCAATTCACTCTACCATGTTAGGAAAGTAGCATCCATAAGACCACAGGCAGCACTGTTCTATATATCAGCAGTGGCCAACGGTAGCTCTCAAGATATTTTTTGCCTTCATCTCCCATCAGTCCCAGCCAGCATGGCCAATGGCTGGGGCTGATGGGAGTTGTAGGCAAAAAAACATCTGGAGAGCTACCATTGGCCACCCTTGCTATATAAGAACATAAGAGAAGCCATGTTGGATCAGGCCAATGGCCCATCCAGTCCAACACTCTGAGTCATGCAGTGGCCAAAAAAAAAATTATATACACACACACACACTGTGGCTAAAAGCCACTGATGGACCTCTGCTCCATATTTTTATCCAATCCCCTCTTGAAGCTGGCTATGCTTGTAGCTGCCGCCACCTCCTGTGGCAGTGAATTCCACATGTTAATCACCCTTTGGGTGAAGAAGTACTTCCTTTTATCCGTTTTAACCTGACTCCTCAGCAATTTCATCGAATGCCCACGAGTTCTTGTATTGTGAGAAAGGGAGAAAAGGACTTCTTTCTCTACTTTCTCTGTTCCATGCATTATCTTGTAAACCTCTATCATGTCACCCCACAGGCGACGTTTCTCCAACCTAAAGAGCCCCAAGCGTTTTAACCTTTCTTCACAGGGAAAGTGTTCCAACCCTTTAATCATTCTAGTTGCCCTTCTCTGGACTTTCTCCAATGCTATAATATCCTTTTTGAGGTGCGGTGACCAGAATTGCACACAGTACTCCAAATGAGACCACACCATTGATTTATACAGGGGCATTATGATACTGGCTGATTTGTTATCAATTCCCTTCCTAATAATTCCCTGCATGGCGTTGGCCCTTTTTATTGCAATCATACACTGTCTTGACATTTTCAGTGAGTTATCTACCACGACTCCAAGATCTCTCTCTTGGTCATTCTCTGCCAGTTCACACCCCATCAACTTGTATTTGTAGCTGGGATTCTTGGCCCCAATGTGCATTACTTTGCACTTGGCCACATTGAACCTCATCTGCCACGTTGACGCCCACTCACCCAGCCTCAACAGATCCCTTTGGAGTGCCTCACAATCCTCTCTGGTTCTCACCACCCTGAACAATTTAGTGTCATCTGCAAACTTGGCCACTTCACTGCTCACTCCCAACTCCAAATCATTTATAAACAAGTTAAAGAGCATGGGACCCAGTACTGAGCCCTGCGGCACCCCACTGCTTACTGTCCTCCACTGCAAAGACTGCCCATTTATACCCACTCTCTGCTTCCTATTAATCAGCCAGTTTTTGATGCACAAGAGGACCTGTCCTTTTACTCCATGACTCTCGAGCTTTCTAAGGAGCCTTTGATGAGGAACTTTGTCAAAAGCTTTCTGGAAGTCAAGGTAAACAACATCTATTGGGTCTCCTTTGTCCACATGTTTGTTCGCTCCCTCAAAGAAATGTAACAGGTTAGTGAGGCAAGATCTTCCCTTACAGAACCCATGCTGAGTCTTCCTCAATAACCCATGTTCATCAATGTGCCTATTCATTCTGTCCTTGATAATGGTTTCTACCAACTTTCCCAGTATTGAAGTCAGACTGACTGGCCTGTAATTTCCTGGATCTCCTTTGGAACCCTTTTTAAAGATGGGGGTGACATTTGCTACCTTCCAGTCCTCAGGAACGGAGGTAGATTTCAATGAAAGATTACATATTTTTGTCAGAAGATCCACAAGTTCAGCTTTGAGTTCTTTTTAGAATTCTTGGATGTATGCCATCTGGACCTGGTGACTTATTAGTTTTTAATTCGTCTATCAGTTGTAGGACCTACTTTCTTGTCACCTCAATCTGACTCAGGTCTTTCAACACCCCTTCCAAAATTAGTGGTTCTGGAGCGGGCAAACACTTCTCATCTTCCACAGTGAAGATGGAGAAAAAAATGCATTCAGCTTCTCAGCCATTTCCCTATTCTCCTTCAGTAATCCTTTTACCCCTTGGTCATCCAAGGGCCCCACTGCCTCCCTAGCTGGTTTCCTGCTCCTAATATATTTGAAGAAATTTTTATTGTTGGTTTTTATGTTTTCTGCAATATGCTTCTCATAGTCCCTTTTTGCCTGCCTGATCAGTCTTGCATTTGATTTGCCACAGCCTTTGTTCCCTTTTATTAATCTCACTTGGACTGGGTTTCCACCGCTTAAAGGAGTCCTTCTTACCTTTTACAGCTTCCATTACTTTGTTTGTTAACCATGCAGGCCTTTTCTTATACCTGTTTGTGCCTTTCCTAACTTGTAGTATATATTTTATCTGAGCTTCTAGGATTGTAGTTTTAAATAGCCTCCAAGCTTCGCCAAGGATTTTGACCATATTTACTTTTCCTTTCAGTTTTCTCTTCACATGCCTCCTCATCTCAGAGAATTTACCCCTTTTAAAGTTAAACGTGGTTATGCCGGTCTTTTGGGGCAGCTCCCTATTTATACAAATGGTGAAATCAATAACGTTATGGTCACTGCTCCCAAGTGGTGCAATCACTTTTACATCTCTCACCATGTCTTGGGCATTACTTAGGAACAAATCCAGGATCGCCCCACCCCCGGTAGGTTCTGAGACCAACTGCTCCATATATTGCTCCTTCAAGGAATTCAGGAAAGTATACATACCATTCACCTCCCCATTTTATCCTTACTTCTGTGTGAGGTATTTTAGGCCCAATGCTTCAGTTATGGATGAACTCAGATTTGATGCTCAAATCACAACAACACTACTCCAGTTCTCAGCCTGAGCCACTGAGATCCCTGAAGTCTCCCATCAAATACCTGCAAGAGTACACAAGTTTTTTTTTAAAGGGTGGTTGTGTCCCAGGCAGTCACCAGATTCAGAATATGGCTTTAGCTGCAGAGCTCTGAATCTAAATAGAAATGGCAACATGAGCCAGACTTTTAAGCTTATTTTCCTATTCCTGGTCATGAGAAATATTTTACATCTATGTATTTATCTGGTTATTTCTATACCACTTTCTCTCCAAAGGGATCCAAAGCTGCTTACAGAAATTTCCAAAATATAAGATAGCCAGTTTGCACAACACAAAACCAAACACATCCTGAGAAAGTCCAAATTCAAGGGGCTGGCTAATGCAGGTCTCAGACTGTGAGCCAAAAGCCCTTTGGCTGATGCATTTAACCAGGTGCAGGCTCAAGTCCCTGGAAGGAGAAGAGAAAACTCATCCTTGGTGGTATTCACTCAGTGCTAGCCAGCCAACTAGCTGGGTCTTCCCTAGTTTTTTCCTCCCCTGGCAGAATATAACACACACTAGCATTTCTCTCAGGTTTATCTGATTCATCCCTTTCCGCTGTTACCAAGCAGCAGAGGGCCATGACCCAGAGGGAGCTGCGTTTTTCACCGGGGACTGTTCTGTGAGCTGGAGGCCCAATGATGTATGCAGATGGGAGTGCAGATGGGGAAGAAGAGGCTTAATTGCACTACATTAAGCCCTGTATGTGTCCACAATTGCACCTTTCGTATTTTTATTGCTGTTCAGTGCTTAATTGTTACTTTAGCCATTAAAACATTGGCAGCTTTGCACATTAAACCCTTTTTATCAGTCCCCTGCTTATAAGTTTTTCTGCCCGCAGACACCAAAAGATGACTCCAATTAGTCTCCCTTAAGGAAAGTTTTGCTTTTAGCATTTGTTGTGTCTTAAAGATCTCATCTGTTGTATGAAATATTCCACCTTTTCTTCCCCCTGGGCATTGCACACAATAATTCATTTATGAGCTGCATTCAACTCACTGTGCAGGTGATTTATTACTAAATGCTCAGTTGCACCCATCGAAAGAAGTGAATGAGGAACAGAGTGGAATTCCAGGCAAGGCTAAAAGTTCAAGTTGCTTTCAGCTAACGATGAGCCACACTACTAGCTTCATTGATTATATTTCTATCCCTTCCTTCCTCCAAGGAGCTTAGGGCAGTGAGTATGGCTTTCCACTCCTCTGCTGTATCTTCACAACAACCCAAATCTGTCTAACAAAAACATTACAATCTAGTGGATGGCTACAGGGAGGAAATACCATGGTCTAGGTGCCAGGACAGAAAAGATCCAGTCTCTACTCAGCTCCAATGTCAGGGGGTACATAGAGAAGGACTTCATTAGAAGATTTTGATAGGCAGGTTGTATATAAATGGTCTTCTAAGCACTTCAGTCCCAGACCATTTATGTTTTAATCACGAACACTTTAAATTGATTCTGGAAATGAATCAACACCCAGCGGAGCCTGTAAGAAAGGTTGAAATGGATTTGGTGAAGAACCAGTGAATGAGAAACAACAAAATTTAAGTTAGATGAAAGGAATCATTCAGGGTCTTTTTTTTCTTTCAATTTGTGCTGAATGAGATGGAATTTGTTCTGATACAGCAAGGCAAGTGTTATGAGAATATGAGATAAACAGAGATGTATTGGTTTGGGTTAAAATGAGATAGGCGTTAAAATGAGATAGGTGATTTGTGTCAATGGAATCTCCTGTGCTAAGAGACTGAAAAGATGTGGATTAGGTTTCCTGTATCTCTGATTTCTCCGCTTTAACCATAGGGTTACCAACCTCAAGTGGCGGCCTGATGTTTCCCCAGAATTATAGCTGATTTCCAGACTACAGAATCAGCATCTGTGGAGAAAATAGAAGCTTTGAAGGATGGTCTTTATGGTATCACATCCCTCCTGAGCTGTTCCCTCCCCAAATTCCATCTATTTTATGCACTGCCTGCCCCCAGAATTTCCCAAACTGGAGTTGGTAACTCTATCTAACCACTGTGCCAAGATTTGAATTGCCAGTTGTACCTTTGTGAGAGATGTTTTCCCATACAATAATCCATTGGTCTTCATACTAATCTAGACAGCTCCTAAAATATGGTTTCTGAAGAGGACCCCATGTTGTTGTGACCCTGGTCCTGAAAAGAACCCAGCTGGGCCTAAAGTTTTAGAAGGAAAAGGGCTGGGTCTAGACCAGTACTTTAAGTCAACGCAGGGGCAGTTCACAGTTGGATCAAAAAATCAAATCCAAACACATACATCTCCTCCCGCCCTGCTCCCGTACTCACCTCATCCTTACGCATCTCAGCCAAAGCTAAAAAAAACTACCATTTCCAAAGTGGTAGCAAATTATAGTGCTGCATACCATCTGCCTTTCTGGCATATGAACGTGGGAGTGTGCATTCACTGGTGTTCTTTTTTTAAAGAAACTGCCCAGAGCACACGAATGCATGAATGCATATGTGCATGACCACTAAAAATATATGGAAAAAAAGAAACCCAAAGCGTGCCAAGGGGATGGTGTGCAACAACTGTCTGCCCACACCAAAGTGCCTCCTGCATGGGAAATGAGCAACTTGCATGGGAGGATCTGATTGGGATTCCACTGCTCCATTTTGAGCTGGCCTGATTTGAGATGCTTCCCATATGCCCAAAGCTGCTGGTCTGGATCTTGCCAAGGTCATATAGATTTCAAGGCTGCCATTCATTATCAGGGACAGTATAATTACTATTCCGGCATAGCTAAAACATAGGTAGACAAAACTTGTATTTCTTTGGCAAACCCAGTCAACTTATCTTGAATTCTATCTAGGCAATCTATTTAGAATTCATTTAACTAGACCAATAGAGAAGCCAATAGACTGGACTGCTAATGCCCAATGTAGGATGGGAGATCTCCTGATTAGACACATCAGTGCTCAAAAGGAAATGACTCTAGGTATTCCATCTATGGTACACCACAGAGATTAGGAGAGATCATCTAGAGCAGCTCCAGGAATTTTCAGATTTGGAGACTTTAGCAACAGGCCTGTGCAATTTTATCAGTGATGCCACTCTCTTCTACCAACCACAGATGAGGAAAGAAGTTATGGGGCCAGGGTTGGTTAATAGGAGGAGCGAAGGAGAGAAAGTGTTAATGCCCTCAGCCTACTCTTCAGCTTCCTGAAAATCTCTCAGTCTTTCCTGCTGGTTGGCTGTCTTTCTGTGAGAATGGGGTAGCTCCTGGAGCTTTTACAGTTCTCAGGGGCTATGGATCTTTTTCAGGCTATCTGGTTTTCTCCACAGAACAGAGCACACCTCTTTCTCCTCTAATAGCTTTCTTCTTCCTCCCCTCCCCTCTCAGATATCTCTCTCTTTTCTTTCCTTGGCAACCTCCTGCAGTTCCCCCTCAGAGACAAAAATCTTTTCCTTCACTAACTCAACAGGGAGCCCTGAACCCAAAGGGTAACAAATCTATTTTTTTCTTGCCATACAGAATCCTATAACTTGTGTTTCTCTTCTTGTGTATTTAAGTGTAAATCCATTCAACTGGCCTTTTTAAACGATGTCATTTATGGATTCAATTGCCACTTCTGTGGGAATATTACCAAAATGATCTCACTTTAAATTGAAATGATTGTCTGAGTTTTATTTTATTTTATTTTTTTAAAAAGACTGAATTAAAAGGGTGGTTACAGAAACCAAAATTGCCTCTGGCTAAACTCTTAACTAAGTACTCCCTTTACCTTATTTAGCAATTTAAATACAAAGCAACAACACTCAAGTTATAAATAGCACTCACTCAGACACAAAATGCATAAATTTGCATTTAGGAGCAGAGGAACTGATGAGATGTAATTGGCATCAGAATATGCAAAGGTTCATTAACACAATTAGATAAGTTCTGCAAATGTCAACAATTAAATAATACTTTGCAGTCAGAGCTGCTGATTCTATCCATTTTCCCAATAATATATGGGTTTCACAATATTCTATTAAGATATGATGTCATCCCATTAGCAAGGGTCCATATATTTTTTTCTGACTTTAATAAGCAAGCTAAACTTGTGTTTTATGACCCTGTCCTGGAACCCTGTATTTAACTTCATGCTGAAGTTCTGAGGCAAACTTAAAGCAGAGGAACAGGTCAAGGGTGATTTCCTCCCATATCCCTCTTCTCTTCATCTTGTGAAGAAGAGTAGAGGACTGTCCATGCTGTGTTTCAAAGACATGAACAGCACCTGCCCCCTCCCAGGCTGCTTCCTTCCCTCTTTTTAATCACACTTTTCTGCAGTTGTGATTGCCACAGCCATCTCCTTTTCCTTCAGACTTTTTATTGTCACAGAAGCAGTGCTGCTGAGCATGCAAACTTTGCTCCTCAGTATTTTCCAGCACTAAGCAGCACTCATCAGCCAGGGGTGGAAGAGATCAAGGATTTGCTGGTGGAGACCATAGTAGTTCATGCATAGACTAGAGAACTGCCTAATGTTAAGAAGTGTTTCAAAAGGAGGATTAGAGGTATAGATGGAAAGTTGGATGGTCAAGACCAGGTTGCACTGGGAGAGGAGAGGGGGAGAGAGGAGGACAGTGCAGAAAGCAGTAGTTCTGAATATGTTATGCTCATCAAACTTTGAAGAGGCCTCCACAATAGGTGAGCATGCCAAGTGGATTTGCAGAATGGTCTAGGGATGCCAGCCTCCAGGTGGGACCCTTGGAATTAAACTCATCTACAGACTACACAGATGAGTTCTCTTGGAGAAAATGGATGTTTTGGTGGACTCTATGGAATTAGGCTCCATCCCTAAATCGGAAGGAGTTTCCCAGCCTGGATCTGATAACTCTACTCCCCCATCTCCCACAGATAGTCTAGCAGAACCTGCTCATGGCCATACCATACCATACCAAATGGAGAAAACATGTAATGCATTGATCAGAATGCTGAACCAGAATTGTAAAGGCATCTGTTCTAACCTCCATTCTGCCATGAACCTCACTGGGTGACATTGGTTCCATCATTCTCTCTCTGCCTAACCTACCTCTCAGAATGGTCATGAGAAGAAAATGGAAAGGGAAGAATGCTGTATATCACTGTTTCTTTGAGGAAATGCAACAGAAAAGATGGCAGACACATTTTGGGCATCTATTGAGAAATATTATGAGTTTGGGTTGCTTTAGGTCAGGCCCGAGCAACAGGACTTTCCAAGATGAACGCAGTCTACTAGCCATGTATTGAGGCTTTCCATTCACTTGATAGCCCAATTTTTTTTTACAGTCCCAGGATGGCAATAAAAACAGGAGTTTTATGTTAAACTAAGCTCAGTTTGGCAGATTACAAGTAGTACAAATCTGCCTTAGGTCAAGTTAGCAATAACAGGGGCATTCCACATTAGTGTAAGAAAAGGTTCCAGGAAACAGAGTCAATCTAATTGCTACTTTTATCTTGCATTATGCAACTCCTATGCCAAACATTTCTACTTTAGAACAAGAAAACAACTAGGAGCATAGGAAACAATAGGGGGGGAAGTTGTAAATGTCACATCTTATGAATCTGTTGAGATAAATGATTGCAGTCTCTGTTATCAAGTACTTTGTTTTCAAGTACTAAAAACAAGGAAATGGGAAAAAATTATTTTCTTCTAAGTTACAATGTGAAAATTGCATTTTGAAAGATGCATGGAGGAGAAATGGCCATAGTTTCTATAACAGAGTTGAGAGCGATCACTCCACACTATATACAAAGAAGTACCACTGTTTTTATTCCTGTTATGGTATATTCTCTTTTTTGAAGCAAAAGATTGTTTGAGTACATGCAACACAATGCCTTGGATGAAGGTAAATTAAAGAGCCCTGTGAATCTTCAACCCCCTATCAAAAGTTTGCTTTGGGATGCAGAGCCATGGAAGAGAGGATTAGGACTTGTTCTAGACTTCATTCCATGCTGTGTGCAAGAGAACCTTCTGTGCATAAATCAGGGATTTCCTTATGTTTAAAAGAGCCCTTGGGATCTTGCTCCAAGTTCTAAATAATATATGGAATCCATCTGATAAAGAAGAGAGATGGTTAATCTGCTAAATGCTCCCGTTTCATCACTGTTTTTCAAGCAAATTTAGGGAGGGATAAATTTGGGTACAAATTGTAAATTTGCCACAGACATATGTGGACTAATTGTTATGCATGTTTAAATGGCAAAATCTCATGATTGGTTGAGTCACCTGTTTGGTCAAGTTATGTCATTTGCTTTGCATTTGATTTGTTAACTAGAATCATGGCAACATGAACCATTGAACATAAAGGAAAGGTCTTTCATTCTAGTTTTGCCCAGATTATGTGTAACTTTGGGATACACATAACTCAGGAACTCTGGTAGGCCATACCAGCTGGAACTCTTGACTTGGACTTTGTATTTAAACCCCGCTAGACTCAGTCTTGCTGGGCAATATCCGGATTGTGAACCAATTCTTGTAAATGTCTTTAGCTTAGATCTTTAACTTTATTATTTTATCTTCACAGTTCATTGCTCTGTTATTGTATATTCCTGCATAATCTTATAATAAATCACTTTAATTATATTTTGTGATGTTATTGGTTTTGGGAGTTCAGTATGAATCAAATACTATAGTGCATATTGGCTACAGCTACCAGAATAATTGTTTTCTGGAATTCACCTTGTAAGCATCACACCTTGCAGGACTGACTTTCTTAATTTTAGGCATGGGAGGACTAGAGGCTTAGTCCCTTGGTTTGCAGCTGACAGAATAGTAAGGAGACTGGTGGTAGTGTTACCCTAGAGTGTGAAGCCTTTTGGTTTTGTCTTGCCAACCTGCCCCCTTAAACAGAACTTTGGCTTTAAAGTCCTTTAAAAAGGTATATCATTAATTTCAGTTTGTTCAATGGATGAACAAACATATTTTTATGGATTGAGATCTCTCATTAAAATGCTTTGTTTCGTCAGAGTTATAGCTTCTGTTGCTGTGCTATCCTTTCCTATCTTAGACTTTATCAACACTGAGGAGAAATTCCCAAAGGAAGACCCTCTGACTTCCAAACTTCCATCTCATCAGAATGAGGCAAACCTACATGTCAGGGATCATTTCAACAACAGACAGCTTGCTGAGAGGGAGGCAATATATAGTGACTATAAAAGGCAAGAGAGGACCATTCCTCACAATGAATGAAACAACAAGAAGAAATTGGATTTATATCCCACCCTATACGCTGAATCTCGGAGTCTCAGAGCAGTCACAATCTCCTTTACCTCCCCCCCACACCACAACAGACATCCCGTGAAGTAGGTGGGGCTGAGAGAACTCTCACAGAAGCTGCCCTTTCAAGGACTATTTCTACGAGAGCTATGGCTGACTCAAGGCCATTCCAGCAGCTGCGTGGAGGAGTGGGGAATCAAACCTGGTTCTCCCAGATGAGAGTCCGCGCACTTAACCACTACACCAAACTGGCTCTCATGATTAAAAAGTGTATATGAAGTAGGGATGTACATTTGCTTATTAATTAAATGATAAAGTCCAAGTTATCATTATTAATCATAATACAAATAGGAAAACTAAATAAGTTTTTCAATAATCATTATTCAAGCACTTGGCTGCCTAGTTCAGACAGTTTGAACAGAGTTTTAAGTCAAAGGTAAATAATCAAGAAAAAAACTGACAGAGAACATTTCCAGTCAACAAGATAAAACAGATGTTGGGACAGAAGAGTTTCTACTGAACTGAAGAATTTCCACCAATCATCCGGTCTTGGAGATTCCTTCTCGATTCTATAAAAGCTGCATCTCCTGGATAGCATCTCTTTGCCTGAACTAGTTCTGCTCTCTTTGAGACTGAATATTTCTGAATGTTTCAGAAACTGTTTCACTTCAGCATAATTGACTTGAATGTGATCCATTTTGTTGTTTCTTGCATTTCGGTCCCTGAATTTACAACACAGCGCAGCCACGGGCACTGACATAAGGGACAAATGCAATCTGCCTATCAAGATCAGTGGTGGGAAGTTTAATTGGTCAGGATTGGACCTGATCAGGAAGGGAGTTGTTCCGGATAATGTATATAATCGGGGACCTGGTCCCGCCATGTTGTCTTTGTAATGTACTAGCTAATAAAGTATGTTGACTATTACTCGTGTCCGAACCCAGTACATTACATTGGTGACGAGGATGGGATCCTGTTGAGCAGCCAGTCCTCCGCTTGGTCACACCACAAGCTCCATGCTCTCCGCCACGCAATGCAACACACATTGTCGAGGCCATGGCTGTGGTTCCAGGACAATCTCTCCTGGAATTCAACTCCACCCGACCCAACCTGTAAAAATCATGGGTGGACTGGCTCAACTACTACATCGAGTTACACAAGATGGAGAGAGTGGCGGGGGAAAAAAACAGGTCACCGTCTTTCAGGCTGTCAAGGACATCTTGGTGTCTAACGAGGTTCTATGTCACTTTGATGAGTCCCTCCCAGTGATCTTGGCCTGTGATCCTTCCAAGTACAGTGTAGGAGTGGTTTTGGGCCATCAACTGCTGGATGGGAGGGAGGTCCCCCCCCTTCGGAAGCAAGTGCTTGAAGCCTTGCACAAGAAGCACCCAGGGATCATGCGCATGAAGGCTCTGGCACATAATTATGTGTTGTGGCCAGGGATGGATGAAGAGATAGAGGGTTGGGTTAGAAGGAACCAGCCCTGCCAAGAGTCCCGGCCATATCCACCCAGCGCCTCCATTCACCACTGGGAGTCTAACTGCACACCTTGGTCCCTGCTATACCTAGACTTTGTGGGGCCATACCAGGGTCAAATATTCTTCATCCTGGTTGATGCTTACACGAAGTGGCTGGAGATGATTCCCATAGCCTCAACTTCCACCCTGGCCATGGTTAGGGCCTTACAGAGAGTCTTTTGCACCCATGGGATCCCAGAGACTGTAGTGATTGACAACAGTACCGTGTTTACCTACCGGGAATCCCAGGAGTTCCTGAATAGGTATCTCATCCAGCACATACGGTCTGCTCCCTTTCACCCGGCCACTAATGGCCAAGTGGAGCACATGGTTCGCACCATCAAGGAGGCCCTGGGTTGCAAAGTTCAGGGGGATTGGGATCACCACCTGGCAGGCTTTCTGTTTGGGAACCGGACCACCCCAAACCCAGTCACAGGCCTGAGCCCTGCTGAACTACTCATGGGCAGGAAACTAACCACCAGGCTAGATAGATTGCATCTTGACCAGACTCCAGACCTTCGCAGCTCCCCAGAGACCCGGGAAGCCACTAGGGGATTCTTTCCAGGGGATCCAGTCTATGCAAATAACTTCTCGAGTGGCCCAGAGTGGGTACCTGCCCACGTGCTGTGGGTCATTTGGTCCCATTCATATGAGGTCTCAACGGAGGGGGGTCTGCTCCTCCTAGGCACATTGACCAGTTGCATTGTCGCACCCTTCCAAACAAACTGGTGGAGAGAGTGGGGAATGGGGAGAGCATAAGAACACCATCGGCAGCTGCCCCGCCAGTCCTGGTCTTACTGACGGCAGAGCCTTACAGGGATTGGAGTGACTTTTCCCCAGTAGGGGAACGAGAGGAGCCTCAGACACTGCTGCAATCACAGGTGGCAGTCTTCCAGCCTTGCCCCACAGCAAGGAACATGCTGCTCTGCCTGTAATTCTAGCAGCCCCCGTTCCCCAGGTCGAACCTCGGTGGTCCCATAGGGAACAGCGGCCACCAGCTTATTTAAAATACTATGTATCTTGAACAGGGAGGGGGAGGAGTGTTGTGTCTTGCATTTCGGTCCTTGAATTTACAACACAGTGCAACCACAGGTGTTGATCTAAGGGACAAATGCAATCTGCCTATGAAGATCAGTGGTGGGAAATTTAACTGGTCAGGATTGGTCCAGGTAATGTATATAATCGGAGACCCGGCTAGTGATGTACTAGCTAATAAAGTATGTTGACAAGGGCTTTTTTTGAGCCGGAATGCACCGGAACGCTGTTCCGGCTGGCACAGGCAGCATTCCGGATGCCTTAGCCAGCATTCTGGCCCATCCCAGGCAGCTTCCTGGCTGGCCGGGGATCAGGGGATGCAACACCGCTTTCCCGGCTTTCCCCCAATCCTCCGCTGGCCAGTGGAGGTCAGGGGGCCCTGCAGCACCTCCTTAGCGTTTTCCCCGCCCTCCGCTGACCTGGCAGGAATCGGGGTACCCTTGGCACCTCTGGGGCTTTTTCCTGCCCTCCGCTGGCCTGCCAGGGGGCCCTGTGGCATCTGTGTGGCTTTTTCCGCCCCCCCGCCGGTCTGGTGGAGCTCAGGGACCCTGCAACACCTCCCCATCTTTTCCCCACCCTACGCCGGCCTGGTGGGGAGCTCTGCAGCACCTGTGAGGCTTTTTCCCGCCCTCCACCGGCCTGGTGGGCGTCAGGGGGCCCTGCCGCTCCTCCGTGGCTTTTCCCCATGCTCCTCTGGCCCGGCGGGGGTTAGGAGGCTCTGCTGCGCTGTGCGGCGGGTTTCCTGTGACAAGCAGCAATTTTAAAGGTGAGTCGGTCCCATCCCTTCTCCCCTCTTTCTTTCTGTTTCTTTTATTTTCTTTCTGTTTCTCTCTCTCCCCCCCACCCTCTCCCCCCACCCTCTTTCCCGGTCTATTTGCTTTGTTTCCTACTCTCCCACTCTTTCTGTTCTTCTTTCAGTCTTTCTTTCTGTCAATATTTCTTTTTCCCTGTTTGCCTTATTTCCCATCTCCCCCATCTCTCTCTCTCTCTCTCTCTTTCTTCTCTCTCCCCCTCTTTCATTCATTCATTTTTCTTTTTGTCTTTCTTTTCCCCTTTGTTTTATTTTTCACTCCCCCAGTCTGCCTTCCTTTCTGTCAGTCTTTCTATCAATATTTCTTTTTCCTTGTTTGCTTTATTTCCCACTTCCACACTTCCTTCCTTCCTTCCTTCCTTCCTTCCTTCCTTCCTTCCTTCCTTCCTTCCTTCCTTCCTTCCTTCCTTCCTTCCTTCCTTCCTTCCTTCCTTCCTTCCTTCCTTCCTTCTCTCTCTCTCTTTCTGTTAGTCTTTTCCCCTGTCTCTCTCATCCCTCCCTCCCTCTCTCTTTCTGTCAGTCAGTCCTTCTGTCAGACAGTCTTCTCTATTTGTTTTATTTCTCTTTCTTTCTTTAAATACTACACCAGGGGTGGCCAAAGTGTGGCTCAGGAGCCACATGTGTCTCTTTTATGCATATTGTGTGGCCCTTGGAACCCTGACTGCCCCGTCAGCCAATTTGGAGAAGGCATTTCTCTCTTTAAATCACTTCTCCAAGCCAGCCAGCAACTTAGAAACTGCATTTAAAATTAAAGTTGCTTTCTTTCCACCTCTCTCTCATTCCTCCCTTCCTGCTGCTCTCAAACATCTGATGTTCATGCTTTGCGGCTCTTGAACATCTGACATTTATTCTATGTGGCTCTTAAGTTTAAGCAAGTTTGGCCACCCCAATGGTGGCTCTTGTGATCGAGTAGCGTGTTGGAATTTTGTTTTTGTTTTTTTCTGGAATGGCTATCAGTGTTCCCTCTAAGCTGAGTAAGCGTGAGCTAGCTCACAGATGTTTAGCTTCCAGCTCACACATTTTTGTTTTAACTCAGGAAGGATGACCCCAGAGCACAATAATTTATGCAGTAGCTCACAAGTTTAATGCCAGTAGCTCACAACTTTAATACCAGTAGCTCACAAAGTAGAATTTTTGCTCATAAGACTCTGCAGCTTAGAGGGAACATTGATGGCTATATATATGGCTATATATTTGTGGACTTTTTCCAAAGCTAGAATATCTTTTTTGAGATGTGGTGACCAGAAAAGATATTATAGCGCTTTTGGTGATGTCAGAGGTGTGGCCTAGTATGCAAATGATGGTGATGTCAGAGGTGTGACCTAGTATGTAAATGACAGTGATGTCAGAAATGTGGCCTCACATACTAATGAGTTCCTGCTGGGTTTTTTCTAGAAAAAAAGCCCTGATGTTGACTGTTACTCATGTCTGAGCCCAGTACATTGCATATTTGCTGGTTTTGCTAGTGTGAGAAATTATTGCTATATGTAACTAGTCTGTGAGATTCCACCCTTTCTTTTCATATTCATTCTAGAACTTAAGTTTGTCTTTTAATTCTGTACACTATCTTTATGTCTGTTATTGTTATTGATTTGTGTCACTGTGACTTCTGGTATCCATATTAATTCTGAGGTACTGTGATTTGATTCCTGCTGTAGGTTTGTAGGGAGGAATAGGACTGACAGTTTTATGCCCTCTCTAGATGCAAAGCATTCTCATTTTGGTATTCCTCCTACTTCTTCCATGCCCCTTTGTATTGGTTTTTCTTTCTGGAATCATTCCATGTGGGCCTGTGTACCATATCCATATGATACCTACCCATATTATTGCAAGAGGCTTCAGTGACTCATTTTGGTGCATTAGCACCAAAGCTGTCTCTTTCCGTCTCTCCTTTCTGCAGGAAGCAGATAATTTGAGGCATGAAAAGGAATAAAAGAAACATCCTTCATCTTTTGTGAAAGTCATCTATGGCTGTCATTTCATTTGACAATCTCTCTGTGGAGTTCAGAGGTCACTGACAAATTTTCTCAGCAATGCTGTAGTTCCACTTAGTACGCCATCACCCCATTTTATCAGTGAAACCCTACTGGAGTGCCCCACTGCTCTAAATATAAAGCTTAATTCCTTTCTCTGAATGTGCTATTGGAAGCTCAGAATAACCCTCTAATTTCCCTTGGCTTAGAAGACAACAATCATTTAAGCAATTACCACTTGGCTTTCTTGATCATCTTGACTTGGTTTTAGTATAGTTCATGTTAGTGAGTGACATCAGAGTGCACTAGGCTGGTTCTTCGAACATGGCAATCACACTCAATGGAAACGTGCAGTACTTTTTATTTTAAACTAGTCATTCCAATTCCCCTGCCAAGATTTCAGAAATGAAAATTGAATTTCCTGCTGCCTAGCTCCCTGTGCAGTCACCTCAATCCCTCTAAAAGTGGTTTAAAGAGACACATTTGGGCATTTCACAATACATATGCAGAGAGGCGGTTCCTGCTCTAAAAATTCACAGATCGAACAGCATTTACCATGTAAGTTTCTGAATCCATTCAGTTAAGTAAGCAGGATTTTTGAAGACTGTTGGGCAGTATTCTAAAAGAATCTTGGCAGAGCCAGTGTGGCGCTGAGACTGGAATGCTGAAATTTGTTAAAGAGCCCAAATCCCTGCTTAGACATCAAACTTGTTACCTTAAAGGTAGTTTCATTAACATGTTCAACAAGAAGAAAAATATAAACAATTATTGGATCTGCGTAAGTATTTGGATGTAATTGGAGTGATATACACATTCTGAATATCTTTGAAAAATGGACAGTGGAAGGATGTGTTCAGTTGACAGGGACAAGAGCTGCTGTGCATATGGGGTACATACATACTTCCCTTCAAGAAGAGCAGATGGGAGAATGTGAAAATGAGCCAAGGTAGAAGCTCTATGGAATTTGGGGAATTCTAATATGTAAAGATAATTTGATGTAGTAAAATTTTGGTCACTGTTCCCCATGGCCATGATCTGTCTACTTGGCCCATGATCAGTCTACTTGGAGGGCTATATCCCAAATTCTGTCTCATCATTGCTCTGGCTTCTGGGTACTCAAGATGCAGAAGGCTGGATGGGAGTGGGACAGTCATTATCTTTCAGCCTAACCTACCTCACAGGGCAGAAAAGGGACACTTTTATACGTAGCTCTGAGTTCCTTGGAGGAAAGGCAGAGTAAAAGCAAGATAAATAGAATATTTCCATGGAGAAAGGGTTTGTATATTACAAGGAAGGCAACCTTGAAGAAATTCCAGACAGTGACAGCTGGATTATCCCATACCTAGTCAAGCTGTGCAGAAAGGTCAGATCCCCCCCCCCCCACACACACACATGCTCTTTAGTTTTATGAGTAGGAATGAATAGCAATTACTCACCTATCTGAGACTAAGGAGCATGTATTATTGAGCTGGAGTCTAAACCTGCTCACTGCCTTGGTAATCTTAACCATAAGGTCCTTAATCTGCTTCTACCTATAGGGAAGCCACAAAATTAGTAGCAAATGTGTTCTGTAGGAGAACGTCATAGGTTGTGTTAAGCAGTGGATTCGGTACATGAAGAGGCTCAGTTGTGGTGAATCAAAGCTCTTTATTGTGATTACAGCATGGCAATGGTTAAACTAGAACTGCCGAACTGGGCAAGTGGGGCCAATTATATACACACCAAAGTTCTCATGCTACAACATCATTGGGACATTTGAACCAGCAGGGAGCCAGCGGTTGGTCTGGGGAAGCAGAGATTTGGATCCTGCTTTCCATTGTTCCCATGTCCCCAAGCTCAGTTCTAAAGGCTCCAATGAGCCTGGCATGGAACAATCCACATTTTAATATGAAGTCAGATACACAACAGGTTGAACTTCTTATTTATTTATTTATTTATTTATTTATTTATTTATTTATTTATTTATTTATTTATTTAAGATTTATATCCCGCCCTTCCCACGAGTGGCTCAGGGCGGCTAATCTGTTCACCTGCCTTCCAGCCACCTTGAATAGCTCTGCAGTAGTTATGTTGGTAGATTTTTACTTCCTTGCATTGCAAGTGCTTTGGCCTCAGTCTTATAGATAAGATAGTTCTACCCAGGGTCATGGATGGTTAGGACATGTCATTAAAGAGGAGGAGGAGGAGATTGGATTTATACCCTGCCCTTTATTTGGACTCTCAGAGCAGCTTACAGTCCCCGCTTCACAACAGACCCCCTGTGAGATAGGTGGGAGAGTTCTAAGAGAATTGCTCTTGAGAGAACAGCTCTGAGAAAACTTGTGACTGACCCAAGAGCACACCAGCAGCTGCATCTGGAGATGTAGAGAATCAAACCCAGTTCTCCCAGATTAGAGTCTGCACTCTTAATCACTATACCAAACTTTCAAGAAGGACTTCCATCAAACTGTGTGACAATGTCCCAGATTTCCCTCTCCAAAGCAGTCATTTTCTCCAGGGTAACTGATCTGGAGATAAATTGTAATTCTCCAGGCACCACCTGGAGGTTAACAACCCTATGGTTTCATGGTTGTTACTAGGATTGCTGAAAAGGAAAAGGAAATGGCTTGGGGGCTTGGGGGAAGTTTAGAGAGGCATTCAGACCCTGCAAAAAACATCCAAACCCATTCCAAACCAACATGGTGGGAAGGGTCATTAGGAACACACAGGGTGCGATCACATGAGAGATCTGGCCTGACCTAGCCACACCTCCCCTCCAGATTTAGCGTGCATGATCACATATCTGCCCCCTGAGCCCTGTTCGACCTTGCCTCACTTTAGGATGGGCTCGAACTGGATTAAATAACTTCCCAGTAGCAAATCTCTAAAACACATGCAGGGCATGTTTCCCAGCTGTCTGAATAGCCAGGGCATGCAATACACCCGCCCACATATACAGGAGCAGTCTGAATGCTCCTCTTGCGTGTGTGTGGCCTGTGCCTCTCCCAGCAGCAGGGCAGGGGCTGAGTGATTGCCATGGCATGTATCTAAGAGAACTGGCTTTTTCAGAGCCGGGATACAGCTGTGCCAAATTCCCAGTGTGATCCCACCCACAGAATAAGCAGGAGATTTGAGACCTTGTTGGTTCATATAGGTTTGCAGTTGTGTTTGGCATTCTACTACACAGCTCATGCTTTGAGCGGACTCTGAACGTGTCAAATAGAAGCTACTGAACTACTGTGACAGTCAAGTAGCTTTGCCCTTTGTTGAATACTAAGGTTGAGGATGTGAGAATTCTAAGCCTTTCATTCATATAGAAAGCAAGCTTTAACTCCCTAGAAAGGCCTACAAATAACAAACTGCAGAGTACAGCAAACAATGCTATAATGAGGACAAGGACAATTTATGACACTGGGTGAACATGTGATGCTAAAATTGTAGACAGGAGTTTTAATAACCCCTAAGGAACACAAAACTCCAAATAAAGATGCATGGGTGATCTTAGTAAAAAGTTTAAGGCAAGAAAAGCAGCATGCTCCAAATAACAGTAAAATGGATACCATCTTTCTGTTTCTACACAACAGTTAAGAGCTTTGAAAGTGCTTTGTTACACCTTCAAGAAGCATTACACCTTCACAGCAGGGGAAAGAGTGTGGATTCTTCCAAGTGACTGAACCAGGCTGAGACTTTGAATAAAAGGATAGGGTGGACAAGTAATTAAGAACAAGCATCACCACCTATCAACCCCCCCCTTTTTTTTTTTGCTTCAGGATAGTTGCTGGAAAAGAAAGGGAAATAATGATGGATTGATTGAAAACATTTCTATGCTATGCTCTGTCCCTCCCCACCATCTATATAGAGTCCCCAAGGCAACAAACATTAGCACATTAAATAGTTTCAAAATGTTAAAGAAGCATTTAAAATAAGTGTGTGTATGTGTGTGTATAATATTTAAACAATTCAATAAAAAAGTTATGTTTTTGCTTTACTCATCCATTTATCTATACCTACCAGGACTGCCTTCAGAAATCTCAAACTATAGCTTATTCATGACAAGAAAAGCAAGAAAATCCTTCGGTTTACAGAGTTCTTCTTCCATTCTCCTTGCATACAATGCCAAGATCAAACATGTAGGAAACCTTCAGTGTAAATGCAGTTTGTTGTGA
The DNA here is from genome assembly GCF_032191835.1 of Heteronotia binoei. Taxonomy (NCBI): domain Eukaryota; kingdom Metazoa; phylum Chordata; class Lepidosauria; order Squamata; family Gekkonidae; genus Heteronotia; species Heteronotia binoei. The sequence continues at coordinate 99,012,107 of NC_083228.1, read as the reverse complement.
CATCTGAATTGGACCACTGAACAAACTGAAGTTCATTTCTTACCCATCAGCCAAGTTTTAAAATGATGGTTAAACTGTAATGATCGATGGATTTGAGTCCAGCAGCACCTTAGAGACTCAATAAGATTTCCAGGATGTAGGCTTTTGAGAGCCATAGCTCTCTTTCTCAGGCACCTGATGTCAGGTATCTGACTAATGGAGCTTTGATGCTCAAAAGCCTGCATCCTGGAAATCTTGTTGGGTCTCTAAGATGCTCCTAGATCATTGGTGGCAAGAGAAAAAAAATGCTGGGGAGGGACAGAAGGGACAAAGTACATTTCTAGGTGGGCAAGCTTAACAGCAATGTAATGAGATTTCAGAAAGAAAAATAAAGTACATTTTCTTGGCAAAAACTGCAATATTTTTTTTCTGAAATAAATCAGATTTTAGGCAACATTCAGTTTTATATAGCAGATTCACTTACAGTAAGGAAAAGGGCTTTTAAACAAGTTTTTAGTTGCTGCATAAATATTTCCATGGTATACACATTAAACAGAACATTCCCTAGAAATTGGCTACTTTTTAATAGCAATGTAGGCAGAACTCTCTAACTAGAAGGGGGGGGGGGAGGTATACTAAGGCACCTGGTCCTTGTACACAGAAGAAACCCAATGCATAGTTTTTCAATCTTGTGTATCCAGATAGCTTTCTCTGGCTGTTTGGATAGTCATGTACTGAGAGAGAAAAGAAGGTATGCAGATCTAAAAGAGCTGAATGCATCCAATTCTGCAAAATGATCAACCACAGTTTTAATGGCAAGGATTTTTGCCATTTTTTCAGTTGCCAACATGGCAATGATACTCGGCCATTCATGACCCATACTGTTCCTCTTCCTGATGTAGATCTTAACATGCTGCAGATGTGAAATTGTCCTTTCATATGCAGCCCTTGATGGAGGTATTGAGAGGGTTATGGCACACAGTCTGTAGAGTTCACTGAAAGACAATTTTAGTTCTTCAAGAAGAGTGAGTGTTTAGTTTATTGTGTCACTTTTTATTTGTATTTCTTGTTCATGCCTCTCCAGAACTTTTTGAAAAAGTCTGAGTTCTGCTTCAAAGCCAACTATGTCACTGCGATAATGTCTCACAAATGGTCTGAGTTTTTCTGGATCAAAAAAAGTAACAGCACTTGGTACTGAAAACAGTAACCCCATAAAAGCAACAGCACTTGGGACTGAAAACACTAACCCCATAAAAGCATTGCAATTGTTGGTAAATTTTTTTCAACATTCACTTATAATGTGATCAATAGCAGGAAAAAAACACTTTAATTTTAAATTCACAGTTGTTTGGGGGATAGATGTTTTCTGCTGTGTTTAATTCAGTAACATAGCTCTGGAATTTTGGGGGGTACAGTGTATTCTCTTTTCTTAAGTTTAAATTTTGATTGAATTTTGTTCTGCAAACATCTCTACTTTTGCCATAATTTTCCTGAAATGTTCATCCTGATCCCTGAGATACTGCAATTTATCAATTACAGAATTAACTAGAACACAAGGTTGAGCCATGAAACAATCGGATTTTTGCAAATAGCCTGATACCACTTTAAATACAAGAAGCACTTCACTGAAAAGAGTCAAGCAAAACACAAAGCTGAAATCTATTTGTTTTAGAGTTCTACAAGCCTCTACACTTCTTTGAGAATTTGATTAATTACCGATTATATTCAGAAACAATAAAATTACAGGAAGTATAGATTTAATAGCTAACATAATGCAATGTGACAATGAGTTTGAGAACATTTCCCCTGTTATAACTTGTCTCATTTTCCCATTGTCCATACTGAGCAATGTTCTGTGTAGTAGTGAGCAAAAGAATCTCTGCAAGAGTGGTTACATAATATGTATTTTCTAAGTTGTTTATCAACATCACTTAATTGTGGTAAAACAGAACCTCCTTTAAATTTCTGTGTTTGTTTGTAACTCTCCCATGCCAACATACAGTCTTTGTGGACTGTGCTTCTATTATGAAGTTTCAGTGACCCTGAAGCATTATCAGTACTCTTTTTCCAGTTTTTATACCTTAATGTGAATAAACACATTTCCACCAGTACATTGTTTTCAGTGAAATGGCAACAATGTTTGGCAACAATGGCAACAATTGTTTTCAGTGAAATGGCAATGATGTATTTTAACCAGGAGCAGAGTTTGTACTATGCTGGATTGAAATGTCTTCATGACTGGTCATATTTTGTTGCTGGGACACTTCAGCAGTTGGCTGAATTAGGCTTCCTTCTTGCAATGTCTTTGGGACCAGGGAGTTTCTTTACTAAATCAGCCACTTAACTATCAGGGAGTCCTGACACATTTTCTTATTCTGAATTATCTAATTCACAAAATTCAGATTCACTACTGTTGGATAATTCCTCCTCCCAGTCAATTTCAGATTCAATTGCTTTTTGTGTTTCTGTGACATCAGGCCTTTTCCTTACATTTGCTGGTTTTGTGAAATAGTACTCTAAAGATCCACAAGATGAAGATCCAGAAGACAAAGCTGGGTACTTTTCATTGCAATCAATTGCCTTTGTAATATAAAATAAAAGGAATAAGAGGCATGATTACTGTGAAGCTGACTATGAGTAAACATTTGTGAGTATTCTCTGTATATACTTCCCCTTTTCCTGCCCTAATGCTCTGAGCAAGTTTCCTTGATATGTTCTTACTTAAAGAAAGGGGTTAAGAAAATCAGGGAAGTCATTATAAATTATGCTGATAGACAGGTACATCTCCTTATCACTGCAAAAAGTACTATAAAACAGATCTCCCAACAACCATCTGTTCTCCACCCATTGTTCTTTTAATACTATCTCAAAATATTTTGGGACAATATATACCATGTCTAATGTAACAAAATATTAACTTGACCAGCTACAGTAATCAAAGCTCAGTAATAACAATAAACCCTGTGGTTGCAACAGCACTACAACAGCAATTTGAATAAACAGTCAAAATATATAGTCATCATAGATTATATCATCACAATATCACAATGAAATTAGACCGAAGTTCAAGGTTTCACTCAACATATAAACCTCTCAAAAACAAAGAAACAAGGTTCTTCCTTCCAATACTCTTTATATAGACATCATACAACAATAAAATTCCATTAATTGCACTTAGGAATATTTTCTTATTTGCAATTTCCTTTTCCAAAGTTTCATTTTCAGTCATAGAGCTTGCAGAGCTGTAAACCAGTTTATTTATTTTGTGAACTGTTGCCTCATCTTATGAAAAATATTGATATTATTGTTAAAATTATCGTATATCTATACAGATTTGAAACTTTGGAATTTACTTAAAAGAAATAGTGACGTTGTTGATTTAGAACTGTGGAATCTGCTTAGAAGGTTTCTCTTTGAAACATGGAAATTATCTAGGAAACACATTAGCATTAAAAAACGAAGATTCCTATCTGATATTAATGGACTTTCTATAGTACCCAATGTGGAAAGATTCCTAAGTGCAATTAATGGACTTCTATTGTTTTATGATGTATATATAAAGAGTATTGGAAGGATATACCTTGTTTCTTTGTTTTTGAGAGGTTTATATGTTGAGTAAAACCTTGAACTTCTGTCTAATTTCATTGTGATATTCTGATTATATAATATATAACTATATATTTTGATTGTTTATTCAAATTGCTGTTGTTGCAACCACAGAATATTGTTGTTACCGGGACAATTTTTCCAACAGGTGTGATATTAAATCTATCATTATTGATAAAGTAACTCTTGAAAGAGCTGGCTTCCAACAATCTAATCTTAAGATTTCCCTAGACCATTTACACCTAGTTTTAGAATATTCTATATTTCTCATCACTTTTACATTTATTCTGGGGTGGGGTGGGGGGGAATCACCCAGAAGTAAGTAACAACTGATACAGGAATGTGGACCAAAAAGAAAAGACAAATCTTATGTTTAATCCTCCAGACACAAGGTTTAGAGATTCAGACCTGTTGCAAGTCAGTCCAGAGAGAATAAAGAATATTTATGTAAATTTCCAAAATAATTATTATAGCAAACCAGAATTTCCTAACTAAACCACAGGAAAAAGATAAAGGAGGAGGCATTAGTTCTAAGGAACACTTATTATACCAGACCAAAACAAAGACAAAATTACATAGCATATTCCTAGCAAACCCAAACAGAATCACATATCAAAGCACCAGTCTGGCAGAAATTAACAGAAACTACACCAATTTGGAACAGAAATTATCTTTAAATGCAAATATGAGAAACATAGAGACCAGGACAATCTTCTGAAGCAGAGATGAACCATCTGTCTTAACTAGCAGAAACAAAATGCCAGCTCTGTGCGGCTGGATTCAGAAGGCCAATTTGAACCAACATGGGTACTTCCTCCAGGCGGATTAAAAAGTCAAGGTCAAACAGGCACAGTTGCCAACCATTCTGCTCTCACTCAGTCTCACCCCATCCTCCAATGTCTCTAAGACAGATCGAATAGCTACCAGTAGGGAAGTGGTAGCAAAATCTTCTGCTGCAACCCTCCTGCATTTCCTGGCATCTGACCATGGGAGCATGCAAGCAAGGCAGATTGGTGGCATGAATCTGCCAATCCATTCTAAGCACTCATCGATATTCTTTTTTTAAAAAAAAATCACTGTGTTAAGGGGATGGCATGCAACAACCGTGTGAACATGCTTCAACGCCCCCATGTTATATATGGATGCCTCACACAGAAGTATGTGAACAGGATTTGTCCACTTCATTTTGGGGTGGCATGATCTGAGGAGACTTAAGAGGGCATCCTATCATGAAGAACTGCTTTTCTCCAAATGGAGCTTTCTGCTGAGCTTCCTCAGGCAATCTGATGTAATCTCTGCAGTATACATGGCTCTTTCTAACCGTTTGTGGAACAAAGAAAAGTTATTGTTCCTTTAGGGAGTCCTTTTATCAAGCAGTTGAAGACATATAATAAAAAAAACAAAGACTGACTGACTCTAATTTAATTTGGCAATCACTGTGTAATGTACTGAGTGACAAGATGTGTTGAAGGCAACATCCTTTATTAGCGAGTACGTCACAAGGCAAGGCAACGCGGGCCTGGTCCTGATTATATACATACCCTGGAACAACCCTCAGTCTGGCCAGGTCCAATCCTGGCCAGTTAAACTTCCCGCCACAGATCTTGATTGGTGGAGCGTATTTGCGGAGCTACATCTGGGGACCAGTGGACTTCCACTGGTCACCTCCGTAGCGTCCGCTGTGTTGTAATTTCAGAACTGAAATGCAAGACACAACACTCCTCCCCCCCCAGTTCAAGACACGAAGTCTTTCAAGTAGGCTGGCACCCTGTGTTCCTGGGTCGACCTCCTCGGGGTTATTTGGGGAGTTGGAGCGGCCACCGTGGCTGGCGGGGCGGCTGGTTCCTCATGGTGGGGTGATGCCAGAAAAGGGCTGTCCATCGCCTGTTGCTGTTCCAGAATCTCCTCTCGAGGGGGGGGGTGCTCCCTGCGTTGTGGTACTCTTCCGCCCCCATAGTCAATGTGGCCGGCTTAGGCTGGGCAGCTTCGGGGGTGTTGCTGTTAGTACTCCCCCGCTTCCCTGATCACTGTTGGTTCTTTCAGCAATGTGCAATGGTGCAGCTGGTCAATATGCCTCCTTAGGATCTGGCCCCCTCTGATGAGACCTTGTAGGAGCAGGACCCAGTGTCCCGCAGCACCCGGGCGGCTAATCACTCCGGCCCGCTTGCAAAGTTCTTTGCATATACTGGATCCCCTGGAAAGAATCCCCTAGTGGCTTCCCTGGTTTCGGGGGAACTGCGGAGGTCCGTAGCCCGGTCAGGATGCAACCTGTCTAGCCTCGTGATCAACTTCCTCCCCATTAGTAATTCAGCAGGGCTTAACCCGGTGATGGGGTTGGGGGTGATTCTGTTATCAAATAGGAAGGCTGCTAGGCGGTGATCCCAATCTCCCTGTACAATGCAACCCAGGGCCTCTTTAGTGGTATGCACCATGCGCTCTGCTTGTCCGTTGGTGGCTGGATGGATAGGGGCAGACCAAATGTGCTGGATGAGGTACCGATTCAAGAACTCCTGGAATTCCTGGGAGGTGAAAGCAGTCCCATTGTCCATGACAAGGGTCCTGGGAATCCCATGAGTGTAAAAGACCCTTCGCAAGGCTCTGACTGCCGCCGCGGTGGAGGTTGAAGCTACGGGAATCACTTCCAACCACTTGGTGTATGCATCAACTAAGACAAAGAATATTTGGCCCTGGTATGGACCCACAAAGTCTAGGTGTAACAGGGACCATGGCCTCCTGATGGACTCCCAGCAGTGGACAGGGGCACTGGGCGGATCAGGTCGGGACTCTTGGCAGGGTTGGCACCTTTGAACCCACCCTTCTATCTCCTTGTCCATCCTTGTCTACCATACATAGCTACGTGCCAGGGCCTTCATGTGCACTATTCCCGGGTATGTTTCATGTAGGGCTTCCTGCACTTGCTTCCGCAATGTGGGGGGGAACCACCACCCTGCTACCCCAAAGAAGGCACCCCTTGTGCATGGACAGTTCTTCTCTGCATGATGCGAGTGCCCTGAATTCTGCATCCAATTTGCCCGCGGGCCATCCCCTTCCCACCCAGTCTAAAACGCGTGCGAGGATGCGGTCTCTACCCGTGGCCCTAGCTACCTTAGCGGTGTGGAGGGGACTCTCTGGTAGAGTCTCTATAAGCATCACATGGTGGGTGGGGGCAGGATCCGGGTCCATAGAGGGGAGAGGCAGGCGGCTGAGGGCATCCGCGTGTCCCATAGCTTTGCCAGGGCGGTGGACCAGGGCATATGTGTACGAGTTGAGGAACTGGTTCCACTGCAGGACGTGCTGTGACAGAATTTGTGGTGTCTGGTGGTCTGGGGCGAGGAGGCCCAGTAGCAGCTTATGGTCTGTGGCAATCGTGAAACACCTACCATACATGTAGTTGTTGAATTTATGCACACCCGCCACTATTGCCAAGGCCTCCTTGTCTATCTAGGCATAGTTGTGCTCCGCAGGGGTCAGGGTCCTCGAATAATAGGCCACGGGAACCTCCCATCCGGGAGTTGGTGCCCCAGAACTGCGCCGACCTCATACGGGGAAGCATCGCAAGCCAGAATCACTGGTAAGTATTTGTCAAAATGGTGGAGCACATCATTGGAAACTAGGAGGTCCTTGACTACCTGAAAAGCGGCGGCTTGCTTCTTTTCACAGACCCACGGGGCATTTTTATCGAGGAGCCTATGAAGCGGTTCTGCAATGGCCGCTTTGTGGGGCAAAAATGAATGATAAAAATTTAATAATCCCAAGAAACTTTGTAACTCCGTCTTGCCCATGGGGGCCGGGGCATGGACAATAGCCCTGGTCTTGTCGGCCATAGGGTGGATTCCCGCGGCATCTACTGCAAACTCCAAGAACTCTACCCTTGATACCCTGAGGGAACACTTCTCCCGCTTTACTTTAAGTCCTGCCGCCTGGAAATGGTGGAGTACCTCACGCAGACGGCTGCTGAACTCCTCAGCGTCTGGGGCGGCGATCAAAACGTCATCAAAAAACAGTTGCACTCCGGGGATCCCTTTGAGAAGAGAATCCATTATGCTCTGAAAAATCCCTGAGCCACACTAACCCCAAATTGCAACCACCGCACCCGAAAAGCTCTCCTGTGAGTCACAATGGTCTGGGCTTCTGCTGTCTCAGCATCCACCGGGAGTTGCTGGTACACCTGGGCCAAGTCCAGTTTCCCAAAAACCTTAGAGCCTGCTAGGGCTGCCAGTACGTGGCTGACCACCGGACGGGGTATGGGTTATCCTGAAGTGCCTTATTTATTGTGCACTTGTAATCAGTGCATATGTGCACATCTCCATTCAGCTTCACTGGAGTGACCATGCAGCATAGGATACCAGTTCTAGCACTCCCTGGGCCGCTTCTATTTTTGGTTTAAGAACGAACGGAACTCGCCTTCAGCCTTATCGGTCTCATGTGGGGATCGAGGGGTAAGGTGATGAGAGGCCCCTTGTAGCACCCCAGGGACCCATCAAACACTTCTGGGAATTCCCAGCACACTTGCTCAAAATTTTGCGTTTGCATCTGCTGCACCCCCACTATTTGAATACCCAGCGGTCGAAACCAGGCCAGCCCCAGTAATGTGGTGAGGTGGCATTTGACCACGAGAATGTCTAGCTTGCCCTTAAAGTTCTTAAACTCTACCCTTACAGTGGCCCAACCCAAAATCTGTACAGGGTTTTTTTTGGAAGTCCCGCAGTATGAAGTTCGCTGGTCGCAGCCGGTGCCGATGCCGGCCACAGGGACAAAGTTTCTTAGAGACTCCTCCGAAATTATGGAGATGGAGGAGCCTGAGTCCAGCTCCATTAGGCATGGAGCGCCCTCGATTAGGACCGACACCCTGACCTTATTTGGGGTGGTGAGGGGCAAGTTCATCACCTGCAGGCTAGTTGATGCGGTCGAGTAGGCATCGGTCGAGTCGTGGTTGGTGGACTGGTGTCTGTGGATGGCCTTGGCCTGGCAAGCCTGCGCTATGTGGCTCACTCTTCTGCAGTTCCTGCAGTCCACGTTGCGATAGTGGCAGTCTCGGCGCTCGTGTGGATCCCCACAGCTGGCGCACTCGATGTTGGCTGGTCTCTCTGTCGCTCGTGGCCGAGTGGGCACTCTCGGCCCCATTCCTGGTTGGCAATGTAGCTGATTTGCCTCCTCCTCCTCTGGGTTGCCCGGTGCCCTCTCCTCCTGGTGGATGGCTTCCGCTCGTGGGTTGTTGTAAGCTTTGGTTGCTCTCTCGAACACGATGGCTTCATTGAAGGCGAGTTGGAGGGTGAGCTCTTCCTTTGCGAAGAGCTTTTGCTGCAGTCTTTCATCTCGGAGGCCCCAGACAAAGCAATCCCTCAGGGCTTCATCCAGCTTGTCGAAGCTGCAGTTCCCCATGATTTGGCAGAGGGCGGCCAGGTAGATGGTGGCTGTTTCTCCCGCCCCTTGATCCCTCTTGTGGAAGAGGAATCAGTGGGTAATGATGGAAGGCTGAGGCAAGAAATGCCCGGTCAGGAATCTGACTATCTCCTCGTACGTTTTCTCCATGATCTTTGCGGGGGCTGAGAGACCCTTTGCGATCTCGAATGTGGCTTTCCCGCAGACACTTAGGAGCACGTCTCTCTTACGGCTGTCGTCTGTAATCATGTTCGCTCATAGGTAGCAGTCGACCTGCTCCGTGTAGGTCTCCCACCTATCGGGGTTGGCGGGGTCGAACTCTGCAAGGTGGCCCGTCGTCCCACTTGGGTTAGCCATGGCGGCGGGTGCTTCCGTCTCCCTCAAATGCGTGCCTTCCTGGTCTCCGGCCAGGTCAGCGAAGTCCCGCTTGAGGAGTTACCTGGCTAAAATCCCATCCTTGTCGCCACTGTAATGTACTGAGTGACAAGATGTGTTGAAGGCAACATGCTTTATTAGTGAGTACATTACAAGGCAAGGCAACGCAGGCTGGGTCCCGATTATATATACTCCGGAACAACCCTCAGTCTGGCTAGGTCCAATCCTGGCCAGTTAAACTTCCCGCCACAGATCTTGATTGGCGGAGCTTATTTGAGGAGCTACATCCGGGGACCAGTGGACTTCCACTGGTCACCTCTGTAGTGTCCGCTGTGTTGTAATTTCAGGACTGAAATGTAAGACAGAACACACTGTTCCTCTAAGTGCACAACAAAAACACATGTGGCTCTACTTTGAAGTGGCTGAATAACGACACAAGCGAGCTGAGGTTACTGAGATTGTTTCTCAGCCTTTATGCAGGTCCCTTGAAATGAATAGATTATTTTGGGAGTGTACTGAGCCATCAAGGAAAGAAATAACCCAGCTGTGCCAGTGCTCATGTCAGGTTTATAAAATTTATGCTAAATCTCTCACCACCCAGCTCCATAAAGCAAAATAACAGGGAAGAAGGGAACTGGTTTGGTCTCTCTTTCCCAAAGCAGCCCTCCCCCACCATTTCATTGCTCATGGTCCTTCAGACTTTAGAAATAGGGATGGGCATGTGCTAGCTCATGAATTAAAGTTCATCATTTCCAGACAGACTTTCTTCACTCTATTAAACTATTTACAAAACTCCAAGGGTGGAGGTGGGTGGAATTCTCCAGCCTTGAAAACACCAATTTGAGCCCTTCACAGCTTAACAGGCACTGCTGGCTGCCACTACCAGAGTTTCCATTCCGCTCTACGGGATCAGAAAGCTATATATCAGACCAGCTCAACTCCACACCCTTTTGTTTATCAGCTATTTGCAGAGATGCAGGGAACTTGTTAAAGGACGAATAGCAGAACACATTCATTTACTCCCCCCTGATTTGGAATTCCTCTTTTCTGCTGGGGTTTGGGTGTTAGATGGACTCAAGGCTCTCTGAGCCACTCCATCTCTCTGTTCAAGGGGAGCAGAGGGGCTTGGATACTGGATGCCTTTGCTGAGTGAGGACCCACATTTGATTGTGTGTTAGGTGGACTCGGGGCTCTTTGCCATCTTGTCTCTCTGCTCACACCAAGAGATAAGGCTTAGCAACTGGGTGCCTTGATTGAGTGAGAACTAGGGTTCCCTCTAAGCTGAGTTAGTGTGAGCTAGCTGACAGTTTTTTAGCCTCCAGGTTACACATTTTTGTCTTAGTTCAGGAAAAATGACCTCAGATCAAACTAATTTATGCAGTAGCTCACAACTTTAATGCCAGTAGTTCACAAAGTAGAATTTTTGCTCACAGAACCCACAGCTTAGAGGGAGTATTGGTGAGGACTCATATTTTGATTGTTATTTCTCTGGAGTTTGTGTGTTAGATGAGCTGTGAGGAAAAAATAAGAGGAATTGTATTCACTGTTCTGATCTATGTGGAGGAAGGGTGGAGGTATAAATGTAATTTAGGGGGAGAAATTTCAAGAGCAACTGAAGACAACTGATTATTAGCCAGTTTGTCTAACAGTAAGTCATGTGGTTGTTTTCATATGATGCTTGGGTGGTGTGAAGGATAAAGCAAAGGAAATATTTGCTGAGGGGGCGCTCCTTGGTGGTTCTCAGACACCCTTTCTTTTCCTGTTGAATTCTTTTAGTTACAGACAGTGCTGTCAAGTCACAGCCCATATATGGTGACTCCATAAAGTTTTCCAAGGGAAGAGGGCAGGGCTTTTTTTGTAGCAGAAACTCCTTTGCATATTAGGCAGCACACCCCTGATGTTGCCAATCCTTCAAGAGCTTACAGGGTTCTTAGTACAGGGCCTACTGTAAGCTCTGGGAGGATTGGCTACATCAGGGGCATGTGGCTTAATATGCAGAGGAGTTCCTGGTACAAAAAAAAAAAAGCCCTGAACAGAGGTGGTTTGCCATTGCTTCCTCTATCTCTTGGTGATCTCTCATCCCAGGACTAAATGGGCTGACTCTGCTGAGATGTGACAAGATCAGGCTAATATCCAGGTTAGGGTTTAGCATTCTCTAAAACTGGTAATTTCATAATCTTAGACACTTCCATCTTAATTTTACTTATCAGTATAGATGTGTAAGGTGTGCATTCAGATCTACCCAAGCTGAAAATATACTTGAAAAATATTTTATTGGTATTTAAAGAAGTTGCAGAAGACAGCCCCCTGTTGGTCTTCTGTGTTTATTGAGTAAGAGCTCTGAAGATGCCAATAAATCCAGTCCTGTACACAGCTGTGTTTAAACTAGCTATATACAATTTATTTACAGTTATGATACAGACTGTCAAAGTGCTCCGCTTATAATTCACCATCCAACCTCCACAAGTAGTGAAGTACTTCTGTACATTTATACAATTCTCCAGGTGATGAACCAATCAGGTTTGTGCTGAGTCATGCTGACCTCAGCCTGGCTGATGCAATCTGGCAGTCTGCCAAATGCCCCTGCCAGCCAGATCATCTACTGTCATTTAGATCTTGTGCTGTCAGCAGTGGTCTGATGCCTGCACATATACTAACACCCCCCCACCAGTTCAGCTTGGGGCTGCAAGAGAAGCCAGCCCAGGATCAGCTGAGCCCACAGGGAACAGAGTGCTCTCTGTGGGCACAGCTTCTGGTGCGCAATTCCCCTTGCCCTTTTCCTCTCTGATCTAATGGACCTGGGGGGGGGGGGGGGGGATCAGGATTTCTGAACAAAATCCCAGGTCTGAATACCACACCGGTATTGGGATCTGATATTTTTCAGGAAACCTGGATTTTTTTCAGTTCGATATACCTGAACTGAAAAAAAAGGGGGGGGGGATTGCACACCCCTATACATGTGTGTAAATGTGCTTTCGTGGGGGGGGGGTGGGATTCAGTGTACTCATTCATACCTAAAGTTGCAATTTTGAAAGGAGTAAGTACATATCAAGATGTTCCTAATACTAAGACATAACCTTCCCATTTCTGCTAGGAGCTCTATATTTTTTCCAGTCTGTCTTACAAATTATGGTAGAAATGGCTATCAGGAACAACATGTACATTTCCAGATCATTCATTTAATAGAGATCCCCATATAGACTGAACAGACATTTCCTGAATCATGTCATACTAGCTATATTCAAAAGTCCAGCAACCTTGGCAGAGCACTTATTTAGTTGGACAGCTAAAGCATGGCAAAGTAGATGGTACTTTGCTGGATGGCTGGTCTGATCTGGCATAAGGCAGCTTCCTAATATTGACATGAAAAAGTGCACGAGAAATAAAAAGTATGCGATGATATCATTTTGCTAAAGGCGCAAGGGGACATGTATCAGTCCTCAGAGTACTGAGTTCACAGAGAAGTCTTATAGATCTGCAGGAGGCATATAACCTACTAACTCAGATCTTGCTTCACCTCACCTTTTCTGATGAATGCCCTGGCCCTGTAGACATAATAATGCACTCACTTGGTTGATTTTCATGTATGCCATTTTCCTACAAAATATCTATGACATTTGGCCCATTTAGACAATTTCAGCCAGTGCCTAAAAGATCACTTCATGACAGACATGCTGTTTCTCTAAGGAACACCAGGCATCTTATCTGGCTAACCAGGAAAGAAAAAACCCATGAAAATCTTTTGATTAATAGACTTCCACCTTAAGCAAAAATAATAAACACTGGCTACTTAGCAACCAGGCTCCAAGAAGCACTGAATGTTCCTTCTTGATGACATTCTTTGCAGCTTAAATGTGAAAAATCACATCATTTGTAACATTTGGGTCCAGATAATGCTTGAACAGATGCTTCTAAGATAAGGTAGACAGGTATGATCTTATTTAAACATTCATATACATATCTGACCCAGAGTTCCATGACGTTTGTCATCCTCTCATAATCTGCAACTTATTTTTCTATTAACACTGTCAATTCTTAAAGGTTGGTTTGATATTTGCCTTCAATTTTTAAAGAAACTGAAGCCTGGGAAATCAAGTGATGAGATTGTGCTTGGAAGACTTTCAGATCTGAAAAATGATTGCCTGACATCAGAGCAAGCCTAGAAATGCCAACAACTTTAGCTCAAGAATAATCAAAACTCTCACATTTATACGGTTCTTAAGCATTCATTCTCAAATCTTCATGGCTTCCAATATGTGTTGGCAAGATGTTCAAGATGTTCTTTTTCCTACAACTTAAACAAACACTTGCCACCCACACTAAGCCATTGGTCTTTTCAATCCATGTGTTCTTGAAGCAGTTTACATAAATAAACAGTTTGAAAGAAAACTATAAAACCTAACAAGTGTCACTGTGGCAGTGGCAGTGCAATATAAAGGACCTTAGTTCAAATTAGAGAATCTCTCTGATTCTCAAATTAGGGTGGGGCTTTCTGCAGGGTTTGGAGCACACAACCAGTACATTGAATGCACTAGTTCCAAGCAGCAGAGATGAGGCATGGACCTTCTGCAGGCAAAGCAGTTGCACAGCCCTACAGAACAAACACCTGTGGAGAATCCTTTAACACTGTCCTTGTTCTTCTGGGCACATAGCACTGTTATGCTCCTTGCAAGCAAGCACCCTCACCACGGTTGACTTTCCACTGCAGAGATTCTCCAGGGGAATCTGACTGCTGCCTGGGGTAGTTTCTTCCACCATAGGGAAAAAGGGCTCTCCAAGGGTGCCCCTAGAAATTGGACACCCAGTTTCAATCTTTCTGGAACTTTGGGGTTCTGTAAGGAAGAGGCCTCTGCTGCTGCCTGCAATTTTGGGGCTTCTCTCTCAAATCCCCTCTTCCCCAGACTGATTACTTTTTTTCCCACCATAGGGGGAAAGGGCCAATTTTGGGTGCCCTAAGAACTGAGCCCCATATTCCAAACATGATGGAACATTGTGGTTCTGTGGGGAGAGACACCAGAAACAGCCCTGCACCAGAAGCAGCCCTATCCCTCAAACCCCCGACCACAGAGTAACCTTTCCCACTGTAATTACAGTGGCTGATTGTTTTTTTCTCACCATAGAGGAAAAGATCCAGTTTTGGGTGCCCCTAGAATTGGATCCTCTGGTCCAATCTTTTTGAAGTTTGGGGATTCTGTGGGGGAGAGGCTCCTGCTGCTACCCTGCAAATTTGAGGCCTCTCCCTCAAACCCTTGCCCCCTAGGATTGTACTCTATTTTGCCTTTGACTTTAATGGCCCATAGGGAATAATGGTGGGATAGGGCACCCAAAGAGGGTACCCCTAGAATTGGATCCCCCAGTCCAATCTTTTTGAACGTTGGAGGTTCTGTTGGGAGAGGCTCCTGCAACTACCCTGAAAATTTGGAGCCTCTACCTCAAACCCCCTTTCCCCCAGGCACAATTCATTATACCCTATTTTGCCACTGACTTCAATGGGGCATAAGGTATAATGGAGCCAAATACCACCAAATACTGATTCAATGATATTCATCCAGCCCTTGAATATTCGGCCCTTGAATAACATTAGAGAATCTGATTTGGCTGTATTTGGGGACAAATACAGCTGAATCAGCTGCTATTTGGGGTTTTATTCAGTTCAGCCGGCCCGGACCGAATGCACACCCCTGTTTAAAAACGGAGTCTATATTAGTTAAGCTGTTGGATCCATTCCAAACAAATGAAGCTGGTATTCTAATAGGTAACACCTGGATATAATTTTTCCAGTATTGTATAAACAAAGTTTATCAAAAAATGCAGTTGTATATTGATTCCATCTCCACACCTGCACATTTATGTTGAAATACAAAGAGGCAGTCATTGGGAATGAGAGCTGTGTCTTGATATATGCTCAGTTATTTTGTGACTGCCTTAATAATTATGTTGCATTCTTTTCTATATTTTCCTGTCTTTGAAGGAAAACAGCGCATACAATTTGTGAAACCTGCTATGGCAACAAGACAGCGTCTGGCATGTTTATGCTTTGGTTGTTCACTGTTTAATTCTAATCCTGCCTGCTGACAACAGAAAAAAGTACGGTATTTGGTTTGTTTATATCGGAAGTCTGTGTTTTGAGTACAAAGAGTTGTGCTAGCAGTATCTAGAAGCATCTTCCATCCTATTCTCTCCTAGGAAAATCTAGAAGATAAGGAAAGAGCTGCCCATCATCATCATCAATTAATGATTAGTTTGACACTTAGCTTGAAAACCAATTATCTGAGACTTTATTAGCAAAATTGGGCACTCATGACACAGGATGCTGCTCAGCTTGCAATTTAGAGACATTTATGGCTGCATAGTTTCCACATCTTTAAGGCAGTATTTAAATATTTACAAGAATTTGCTAATGTGTAAAATGCCAGTTATACTTTGGGCAATAGCATGCTTCATGGGGATAATGGTTAAGAAGCATATCTTTGTTCCAATCCACCTGTGGAATACACATGGAGCTCTTGTACATCTGAATCTTCTCCATTTGTTTTAATGGAGGGAGAAACTTTATCTATACATCCCTTTCCCACAATTAAGCAAATGCAGATGAGATAGTTTATAAGATCTTGTAGGTATATTTTGCACAATGTAAAAATGTACAAAAATAATACTCTCAAAAAACACAGGCCGTTTTCCCACTCACGTTTTACTGGCGCCACGACCATCCTGACGCCGGCGAATCTGCCTGGATTTCGCATCAGAAGCTCCGGCGCTCCCAGAAGCGCCGGCTACTTCCGTCGCTAAGCCAGCGCAAACGGAAATCGCAAAGATGCAGGAAAACGTTTGCGCTGGCTTAGCGACGGAAAGCGCCGGCGCTTCTGGGAGCGCCGGCGCTTCTGTTGCGAAATCCAGGCAGATTCGCCGGCGTCAGGATGGTCGTGGCGCCAGTAAAACGTGAGTGGGAAAACGGCCACAGTATCAAAGCACAAAGTACTATGGAGCTGTCAACATTAATTTATGTGAATTCAGCATTGTCCAGTGCAAAATTCAGGACCAAAATTGTTCAAGTAAAAGGGAAAGTGGAAATGGCATTTCAGAACTCCACTATGAATTTTTATAGAGATCAGCTACAATTTGCTGGTATCTGGAGTAGCCACTGCTACAGTTATTCTCTGAAGTTTTCATTCTCACAAAGGAATTCTATAGAAATCACGTGAAAGTTACCAAAATCATGTCATATTACATTGCTAGTTGGTCACCATATGAGATTGAACTC
This sequence comes from Heteronotia binoei, assembly GCF_032191835.1. NCBI lineage: Eukaryota > Metazoa > Chordata > Lepidosauria > Squamata > Gekkonidae > Heteronotia > Heteronotia binoei. The sequence continues at coordinate 98,995,504 of NC_083228.1, read as the reverse complement.
TTCCTGATGCTGCAGCCAAGAGATCATCTGAGAATATCCAATCTGTGTTGAGCAAATAATCCATGATTACCTGCCAACACATCCTTGCTGCTATTCACACAGGCCAAACAGGTCTATGCAAAAGGAAAAGTGGAAACAAAATGTTAATACTTTTACATGGCGTGAGTGTGGGGACATTTCAATCTCTGCAGCAGACTTTGAACCTTAACCACATTCAAATCAAAATATTTCAAAGGCAGATATCCAGCACTGTAGTCAGGAATTTTTGTGGGTGGTGGAGGCAGAGGGCAATTTAGTATGGTGGAGCTTACTTCCAAGGAAACCTGCTAAGTGGATCAGGCTGTGCAAAGGAATGGAGAAGCTGCTCTTGTTTTGTTTTGACTGAGCAGCTGTTGCATATCTATTCCAGGCCAGGGCTCACAAACAAACATTTATAGGAAACTTCATATTAACTGTATTCTACCTTGGAGGTTTGAATTGTTCAAACCTGTCACCTTCATTTTTAAAAAGTTTCTCTTTTAGCATAGAACAGACAGGAGGTGTAAATCAAGTCAATTTATCTCCAGCCTCATCTAACATTTTAGAAATGCTAATGAACTCCCTGGCCATGGACAATGAAATGGTCAATTCGCACATCTTGCTAGTCAATTTCTCTCCAGCTCAACAACACTTTAGAAATGCTAATGACTTCCCTGGCCAGAGACAATGAAATGGTCAGTTCATACCTCCAGCTAGAAACTGACAGCTAGCAGGGAAATGAACACAGCTTTTACCTCCAAAAGGGATTGTTTCCCCCAGTCTCTTTCTCTCCTACCAGAGTAGATATACACAATCTGCGGGGTTGGGGGCATTGTACTCCAATGCAGCCCCATGGCTAAGAGTCTGCAAATATCCTTAGCAAATATAGTACTATGGAATTTGGTCTCCACAGATCTTGGGACCTAGGCAGAGTAACTGTCTCTCTTTAAATGATTATGTACTCTCCGGATCTTGCTTGTTCATTCTCAGTGGTTGCTAATTGGGCATGGGTCCCACTCACACTGACTACCTCTTACACTTATTTTAATAGATGTAGCATTCATCTGTGCTCTGCAAAATAATGTAATAACCCAATGTTGCTTCTTGCATTGCATTGCTGTTTTGGGGGGGGGGGTTCACTATGTACAATTTTTTTCTTTGAACTTCGAGTTCAAAGATGTAACTGCTTTGAGCATTTGGTAACCTGGGTCCTTAGGTCATCAAAGCTTGTGTCAGGGAGAAAATCCTAAACAGGTCTGTACAGAAGTAAATCTCATTTTATTCTATGAAACTCAATTCCAGGAAAATGTTCTTAAGACTGTGTCTTTTGTCTTTAAAGTGTTTCAAGATTTTGTGCTGATTTTGATGTGGCAAACTAACATGGACACTTTCTAAAATTACCAACGCAGACTACCATTCTGACTGAGGTAGTGCAAACTATTTTATTACTGTGGTTGTTCCACTAAAATCCATATATATTTAGAACAACACAGGGGTGAATCATATTTCTTTTAATAACTTGAAAAAATGGCTTGTCCACTGTTCTAGAATAGAGAAAGATCCTTGAACTAATGAAGTTATTGCTAGCAATGAAAGCACAGTAACTGAATTGACTCAACAAACAAATATAAGACACCATTACAAAAGGCAAGAAATAAAATAACCTACAACATTTTTTCATTTGAATTTAATTTCAGAAATGCATTGTTTTGCAAAAGGATTATTTACAGAGAGCATACACATTACCAGGCTATCTCTAGATTTTGCTTTGCTTGCCTTCCAAGTTTCTATTCAGCCAATAGCTTCCTGTTGTAGATCATTATTTTCAATCAGTTCTGGTTCTGAAAGGACTATAGAAAACGGGGAGGATGAATATTGTGTGAATGATCCAAATGCTGACATTAGCAAAACATCTAATTTCAATTATGGGATATGCATGCAGTTTCAGCACTGCCAACTGCCCTGCGCCTTTTTAGCTGAGAACGTAATTGCACTAGATATATAATTTACAGCCAAAAAATGAACAAATCCAAGAGGGTTTTCTTCTGTACTCAGAGAGCATAAGTAGCACAACCAATAGGGGTAAATCTTCATTGACATTTGGACTGAAAATAGCTGTAGAGTTTTTAAAAAATTGAAAGCAACTTAATTTACCAATCTTGTCCAAGTTTAAATTGAAAAATGGCATTTAATGAAATTTTGAATGCCCACTGGTGGATAAATTGCAGAAGAATATCAATGTCAATGTTAGTATTTTTAAAGGTTAGTATCCTCCTTTTTCCCCTTCTTGAAGATGGGGACAACATTTGCCTGCCTCCAATCTTCCGGCACCTCTCCTGTTCTCCAAAAATTCTCAAAAATAATAGCCAGAGGTTCAGAAATTACATCCGCAAGCTCTTTTAGAACCCTTGGATGCAGTTCATCTGGTCCTGAGGACTTAGTTTCATTTAAGGAAACGAGGTGTTTATGTACTACCCCTATGCTGATCCTAGGTTGGAACTTCATACTCTCATTATATGTTCTGTTTTTGCCATGTTGAGCATTGTTTCCCTCAGAAGAGAAGACTGAGGAGAAGTAGAAATTGAGCAGTTCTGCCCTCTCTTCATTACCTGTTACAATTTCACTTTCCTGCCCTCGTAATGAGCCTACCATGTCCTTACTCTTTTTCTTACTCTGAACATAAGAAAAGAACCCTTTTTTTTGTTGTTTTTAGCATCTTTGGCCAGTCTAAGCTCATACTGAGCTTCAGCTTTCCTAACTTTTTCTCTACAAGCACTGGTGATTTGTTTATATTCATTCTTAGTTATAAGGCCCTCCTTCCAATTCCTAAAGGAGTCTTTTTTATTTCTCAAGTTTTTATAGAGCTGTTTATGGAGCCAACTCAGCTTCTTTAGGCTTTTTCCATTTTTCCTTCTCATAGGAATCATCTGTGATTGCACGTTCAGTATTTTGCTTTTAAGAAACTCCCACCCCTCTTGAACCCCCTTCTTCCTAAGTATTTCTGACCTCAGGATTTTACCCAGCATAGTTCTGGGTAAACCCATTCATTAGCCTATGAAATTAATGATTTCATAGGCTAATGCTGGCATCTACATGCCTCTATGAGAAATGAATTGGGTTCACTATTAACACGTGGCTTCCAAAACAACTGAACTTGAATTTTTGCTTTTATATCCTTGTTGAAATACACATATTTTCTGGAAAAACTTTTCATCCAATAGCTAAGCAAATTGTACAAAATCTGGATCTCTTTTTCCAAGTTTTAGACACTAATCATAGCTGTATGAAAGATCTGTATGAAATCCCCCAAGTGCTGGTTTTCATGGCCCCAATGAACACAGTGAAACCCATGAGCAAGTACACAGGTCAAACAATTCAAAAAGAGCTCCTAGGTCTTGAGAAGAAGGAATTGGTATAATCCCTGAACTTGTCTCATTAAACTCAGGGAAGCTTCTCATACATGCTAACCTTTATACAAGTTACTCCCAAAAACTCTGTGAAAGCGCTCCAGTCTTTTCTTCAGTTCTTTTCATTGCCTTTGGCCATCACAGATACAAGAACAGTTCAATGGTGCTCTCCACTAGCATGGGGAGGACGGTTAGCCTTAAAAGGAGTATATAATGATTTATCTCAGATCAGGGATCATCTTTCAGCTTTGTCAGCCAAGCTCAGGTTTTGCATAACTGTCTTCCCTCTAGAAGCTCAATAATTTCATTATGTTGTGGGCTTCTTCGTAGGCTAGTTCTAAACTACACAGTTCCCCGGAACTTTAAAGACAGACTCAATGACATATTGAGAGATCCAAACAATATTTATATTTATTGGGTAATAGGACTGACCGATTTGATCTTCTTGCAGTCCTAGGGACTCTCAAGATTCTTCTCCAGCACCACAGCTCAAAAGTATCTATTCTTCTGCACTCGGCCTTCCTTATGGTCCAGCTCTCACAGCCATACATTACTACTGAGAATACCATTGCTTTGAATATACGGACTTTTTTTGGCAGGGTGATGTCTCTACTTTTTATTATACTGCCCAGGTTCGCCATAGCTGTTCTCCCAAGGAGGAAACGTCTTTTAATTTCATGGCTACAGTGACCATCTGAAATGTGAAGTCTGTCACTACTTCCATGTCTTCCCCTTCTATTTGCCAAGGTGTGATGGGGCTGAATGCCATGATCTTAGTTTTTTTGATGTTGAGTTTCAAGCCTACTTTTGTCCTCTCCTCTTTCACCCTCAACAAGAGGTTCTTTAGGTCCTCCTCACTTTCTGCCATTAGAGTGGTATCATCTGCATATCTGAAGTTGTTGATGTTTTTCCCGGCAATCTTAATTCCAGCTTGTGCAGATGCTGAAGCTGAAATACTTTGGCCACCAAATTAGAACAGAGCATTCACTGGAGATCCTTATGCTAGAAAAGACAGAAGGCAAAAGAAGAAGGGGACAGCAAAAGATGAGATGGCTGGACAGCGTTACTGATGTAACTAACACAAATTTGAGCAGACTTTGGAGGATGGTGGAAGACAGGAGGGCCTGGAGTTACTTTGTCCATGGGGTCGCAAAGAGTTGGACTTGACTGTGCGACTGAACAACAAAAAAAGAAGTCACAGGGGCCCTGACTTATATTATAGCATAAAAGGATGAAGTTGTAAACCACTCCCCAAACTTGATTTCTATACTTCAGTCAGCCCTCAAGGAAGAAAAATTTGCCATTTCATCCCTCAACAGGACAAGAAGCAAATTAGAAATGGCATGGATGAAAGGGTTAACCATGTATTTTGTAGCACCATGGGCTCCTGAACTGGGCTTCCGGTGGCTGCTATTTAACACATATACCAAAAAAAGTCAGGAAATCAAAAATCTCCTAGAATAAGAGTTGGTTTTTATACCCTGCTTTTCTCTACCCTATGGAGTCTCTAAATGACTTACAATTGCCTTCTGTTCCTCTCTCCACAACAGGCACCTTGTGAGGTAGGTGGGGCAGAGAGAGTGCTGAGAGAACTGTGACAGACCCAGTGTCACTCTGCTGCTTTATGTGGAGGAGTGGGGAATCAAACCCAGTTCTCCAAATTAGAGTCCACCACTCCTAACCATTGCACCATATTGGTTCTTCCTAGCCCCCCCCCTTCCTGTCACTTTCTTCAGGCAAACATGCTATTGAGAAAATCTCCAGCTTTTTTTTTTTAAACCTTAAGATTTTAGGGTTGCCAAGTCTTACCTGGCTCCAGGCAGGGGATCTTCCTTGCCTGGAGACCAGGCTGGCAGGGGGAGTCTCACCCCTGATTTTTTCCCCAAATGCTAGAGCATCCCCCTGTGATGTGCTCAACATCACTTCCAGGTGACATCATGATGCCAGGCACATTGCAGCATGCTGGTGCTCTTTGGGAGCAGGGCTCCCCACCAACCAGTTTTGGGGCAGCAGGTTGGAGGCCCTGAAATCAGAGGAAATTCTGCTCCTGGCAGGAGGCTGGGAACCCTATAAGATTTTGAGATACATATGGATTTTGAAACTTGTCTTACTGGATAAGAATTTCCAGTTTGGTTGTATTTCAATTTCTTGTTGTATTTCAATTTCTTTTCAGCATTCAGAGACACATGCATTTCAAAAATTTTCATAACATAGCAAGTGATAGTTTATTGAGTAGCTGAAATAATGAGCTTTATACAAAGAAATAGCAGGATGCATATAAACTATGAATGGCAGTCGAGGAGATGTGGATTTTATATGCATGTTTATTAGATAGCAACTTTCTTTTCCTGAGGAAATTGTCTACTTCCACATCTAGGGGCATTAATACTGTAGCTAACCCCTTTATAATTCAATAGCAGACCTCTGTGTCCTTTATTTCACAGTTTGACGCACAAGTATGGCATCAGTTCTTTCCATTTTTTATAGTACCAAACAGCTAATTATTTATAGGTTCTACAGTACAGCTCCAGAATGAAACCTGTCTAATAGTTCAGCCTGCTCCTATAACAACTTTATTTCAAGGACACAGGTGTACTAGGCACCAACGGCATAATGTGTATTAGTAACATCACATTGAATTCTGCTTGGATATAGAAACAACTATATACAAACTCTTTGTTCTGGCCTAGGCAATTTCTTTCCTCTTACAGGTAACAGTTTGTATAAGAGATTTCAGGTTTTCACGGCTGGTAACATCATTACGGTTTGTAGAATCTTTTGGGCTCAAGGGCCGTGTTCTACTGGAGAAAGTTTTTCTTCCAGACATTTTATTCTCAGCTGCGGAGAACATCCTCAGAGGCGTTGCAGCCGGAGCAGGCGCTCTGACCTTCTTGGCTGCTGTGCATTGAGTCTTGCTCCGGCGGCAACGCCACTGAGGATGTTCTCCGCAGCTGAGAACGAAACGTCTGGAAGAAAAACTTTCTCCAGTAGAACACGGCCCTTGAGCCCAAAAGATTCTACAAACCGTAATAGTTTGTATGAGTTTGATGTACTGTAGTAGCCTCACCATGCACTTTGTCCCCATGGATATTCCATGTGACCATTTCAGTGTTGGAATGGTTCAATGTGATAGTGGGCCTATAATGAAGTATACATGAAGCTCTCTTACACTGAATCAGACCACAACTCTATCAGGATCAATATTTTCTAAAGACCAGTAGCAGCAGATTCAGGCAGAGTTCTTTCACATTAGTTTCTGCCTGGTGCTTTTAACTGGAGATGCCAGGGACTGAAACAGGGACTTTCTGCATGCAAAGCAGAAACTCTGCCACTGAGCCACAGCCCCTCCCCATAGCTCATGGAGGATAGAAGCACTGAGTGAATTATTCTTTGGGCATGCATGAAGGTTAAATCAATGCAATGATCACAGAAGCATATTAGAAGCTATTGGGAATGCAAACATTACTGACAAAAACCCTTCAGCTGCAAAACTTGTCAAAACGGTTTGCTTAAATTTAATTATTTTATAAAATGCAGGTAATTCTGCACTTTGAACTTCTCAAAATGAGCTAATTAAGTGCTCTAAAATGGAACATGTCTATAGAATAATAAAGGCAGCATGTTTTCGAGTTAGGAGAAGCCAGAAGCAAGGGGAGCCAAGTGGAGTTCCACAGCAACAGATGGTGTTGTGATGCTCTCAGCAAGTATGAATAATTTTATACAGGACAAGGAATTCCTTGTATACAACACATGCAGAAGGCTTCAGCATACATTGCATGGTAAAATTCCATTTGTACTTTTGCTGAGGCTTGTCTAAAAGGCAAGTTAGTCTTGAGCATGTTTGAACAATTCTTAATCTAATTTGGCATAAATTGTCTATGTACCTGCAATATATAAATCAGTTTTAGCGTCAATATTTATTGATTGATTGATTTCTAGCCCACCCTATCCTGCATAGCAGGGCTCAATAATGGTGGGATCTCCTTTGCAGTCATTCCCTTTGTGAAAAAGGATGCCATGGCAAATGAGGAGAGCAAATACATCCACTTTTTTTGAAAACACTTGGATGCTACTTCACCTGATTGCTAGAAACCACTCATCTATTGGTTTGGCAACACAGTGTCTGCAATCACACGCACTAAATAATGCACTTTTAATCTTAGACTGAAAAAGAGATTGGACCCAATGCAGGCCTCATTGGAATCAAGGTACACAGCATGCTTTATGCCTAAGCAAAGAGTGAATCTGGGTCTCTCCATTCTAGCTTGACATTCTAACCGTTATGCTATATTGATGGTTTGAGGTTTCCTAGAACACAGTTTGAAAATTTATTTTTTTTTTCATTAGATTTGTATCCCACCCTCCTCTTACAGGCTGTGTCTAATAGGAAACTAAGTGACTCATATAAGAAATATACTTGGAAAGGGGCTCTGCCCAGATATGCAAACAATAGTTACTTTGCAAATTAACCAAAAAAAAAACCCAACCTCCCCAAATACCCTGATAAGGGCATAATATAAAGAGCTATTGAGGGGAGGAGGGAAGTGGGAGGAAAAATAAGCTAAAAGCATTTAGAAATACTTCTAAAATTCTGATGGTGGAAGAGATATGTGAGAGAAAATTCCAATTTTTATTCCTGGCCATGTGCTGCAAGTATATACAGTCCACTGCTCCTTCCACATGACAGCTCATTCCAATGTACATCTTCTCAATGAATGTGGTGTTATTTTTGATACTATTTTAAGGTCTTGGTTGTAACATTTTAAAGTGCATGATGAGCACTTAAATCTATTGGCAAAGTTAAATTTAGAACAGGTTCCCAGTGGTCTTCCGAACCATAATTCCATTAAAAGTAAATAATACTTGTGGGCATCTTTGAAGTGATCTTTTAGTTCATCTTGCAAATATTGACTGTGGCTTTTTAACCAGCATTTGCTGCTTTCATTTCAATGCACACCTTTAAAAAAAAAAAAAAGAGTACTGGAAACAAAAATCAATAATGCTGTACTTCTCTTACATTGCCTGAATGCTCCAGGTATATGTTTTTTTAAAAGTCTTACAGCACTGCCAGATCTCAAGACTTAGTAGTTAGCAATAAAACTGTGCATGTAGTTCTATTTTTTAAAAGAACAGAGTATATATAATATATAAGATTAAAACTGCACCACATTGCAAAAATATGGATTATACCATATATTTCACACAGCTAGATTTATTTTCAGAAGCTGAGAGTGCTGCTGACTTTGGTGTTATAAAATTTAAATCAATAATTTCCCTAACAAAACACTAACTTAGTTGGATGGGGCATGCTGAGAACAAAGCCGAATCACCATTTTCTACTATTTTGAAAGGGGTCCAAGAAATCAACAATGCAATCCTAGGTAGAGTTACAGCCTTCTAAACCCATTGATTTCAGTGAACTTCAAATGGTGTAACTCTGGTTAGGATTGTGCTAGGCATGCGTGTGAACCAGCTCACAAACTAATGTTCATGACAATTTGTGGTCTGTGAAGAAATGCCCATGGAGGCTCTACCAAGACTACAATCATGAATTTTCATGACGTTTTAGCACAGTTCAAGGTGGTTTGTGGCAATTCTTGAGTGGAGACAGATTGGCACTAATCAATTAAACTGTTTCGAAAACTGCAAGGCAACCATGGGAGTGGAATTCTCCAGCCTTAACAGGCCCTGCTAGCTGCCAATAACAGAGTTTCCATAGTGGTCTAAGGGCTCAGAAGGCTATAAATCTCTCCTCTCTCCCCCTCCTTTGTTGGCTGATGAAGTGAAAGAGAAACACATAGCTAGCAGAGCTATCCATTGCTTTGCTTTCTGTTTGCTTGATCTACTGTCTGTTGCTGGGATTTGGGATTATGGTGCAGTGGTGAACTCTGGGCTCTGACTTCTAGCACAGGGGCTTAGCTATTGTGCTTTCCCTTCTCCTCACCTTTCCTGCTAGTGATCTTCTTAGCTGTGAAGGGTTGGGAATTTTCTGGAATCAGGAATTGGATTGGCATCTTGTTCCTGTGCTCACACACAGAGGCTCAGGGAACTCCATGAAGGTGAAAGTGGGTGGAAGGCTTGCTCATTGTGGGGGGGAAGAAGAAGAAGACTGCAGATTTATACCCCACCCTTCTCTCTGAATCAGAGACAATCTCCTATATCTTCCTCCCCCACAACAGACACCCTGTAAGGTGGGTGAGGCTGAGAGAGCTCTTCCAGAGCTGCACTTTCAAGGAAAACTCTTGTGAAAGCCATGGCTAACTCAAGGCCATTCCAGCAGCTGCAAGTGGAGGAATGGGGAATCAAACCCAGTTCTCCCAGATAAGTTTGTACACTTAACAACTACACCAAACTGTCTCCCTACACAGAGAGTCAGAGGACATGGTCCCTGGGCACAAAACCCAGCTCCCCTGAGTCCTGTCTCAGCTGGTCAAGGCCAAGCTCTCCAGAGCTCAATGCCAAACAATCCATTTCACAATGGACCTCTGGAGCCTGCAGCCTGCAGCATGGTTACCTCTCCCTCACTGCCCATTGGTGGCAACCAGAAGACCTCACTAGCATCACAAACTTTCCGAACCAGTTCAGTTCAAACAAATGGATTTTCATTCGTGATGATCCGTGGTTTGGTTCATGGGTGCTCTATGAACTGTACCATATTTTCCAGTTCATGCCGAGCCCTAGATTGCATTGCAAGAGGACTGAAGCTACTTCCCCACTAGCACATTAGCTTAACTGGTTTTATTATCCTGAATACTAAAGTATACTCTCGATTTATTTGCTGTGAATAAAGCAAATATAGTTGATGTCAAGTTTTCACAGGGAAAGCTGAAGACCACCCGGGAAGCTTGCAGTTACTTAGATGCAACCCAGATCTGGGAGACTGCCACAATAACAGTTGACTGCAAAACTGATATCAATTCAAGGAATTTTGGTTCCTTCATTTTCTGTGTATTTCTGTGCACCAACTCATTGGTGGTGAGGTGAATTGTCTTTACCTGTTACTTTGGATTTTGTACCTGGAGTAAGCCTAATAGTTGGAGTCATGATTTTTGTATTGTCAAGGATGCCTGATTGTCCCCCAGTTTAGCTCACAATTTTCTTGTAGGTAGAGTTCACCAGAGCTAAACATTTGATGGGTTGTTCATGCGCATCTGAAGAGCTCAATCATGGCTGGTTGTGAGGAAAACATGAATCTGCATGTGTGCAAACCTGCTGCTTTCTTGCAGCTAATTCATCTTGCTGTTGCATCTAGAGGCACCACTGCTACTTCTGACTTAAAAGGCCATTGCTAAAAGGGGGGGGGGGAAATTGACGTTTTGTGTTGAGACTTACTCCTTTAGTGTTTCTATGTGCCTTAATATGACAGCTTAAATCTTGCAATCAGTTCTTGTATTCATGATTGATACTGTTAACTCGAGCACAAAAAGCAGGCAATGTCTTTTACTTCTAACAATGCATCTTACTGCACAGCTGCAAAAAAGAGGTCAATCTAGGAACCATTTCTGCCTGCAAAGTGGGTCACATTAATGACCTGATCATGCTGCTGGAGAAGATCAATTACTACAGAGTAAGTAGAATTTACCTAAACTGGCACAGGTGGCTGAATTTCACACACTGACTTGTAATAACTAGCTCAGCAGATTCCTGCAGCTGCACATCTCTCTTGATTGAAGAGGAGGTTGAGAGGGAATGTGATTTGAAGGGCTGTCACTTAGAGGAGGGCAGGGAGCTGTTCCTGTTGACAGCAGAAGATAGGACTTGCAGTAATGGGTTTAAATTAAGGGCGGGAAGGTACTGACTGGATATTAGGAAAAACCTTTTTACCGTAAAAGTTGTTCAACAGTGGAATTAGCTACCTAGGGAGGCGGCAAGCTCCCCCTTACTGGCAGTCTTTATGCAGCGGTTGGCCAACACTTGTCAGTGATGCTGTTCTAGGGTGATCCTGCATTGAGCAGGGGGTTGGACTAGATGGCCTCTATGGCCTTTCCAACTCTGATTCTATGAAACGATCAGCAATTAGGTTGCAGTGTTAAAAACCATCACAAGCTTCTGTACTGAAGGATATCATCTGTCTTCTAGAGATTTGAAGTTGCAGGAGTCACAAAACATGGGATTAGAGTTTGATGGTCCTATTGGACTGTGGAAGAACCCCCATCAAGCTTTTGCACCTATCTAATCAAGCCTAGCTTTTGCACACACCACCAGGAGAAGTATTTGACTGGGTTTCCAGTCCTTTCATATCAGTTCTTTTTACAAGCTCCCTCGTAAAGTTTTGTATCCAACTCATTTGTCTTCCTGTCCAGGAAATGTGTAGCAAGATCAATTCTAAACTTTCCATCAAGTGCTGTTTACATGTACAATGATTTTCTCAAGCCCTAATTAATTTTGACACTTTCTTTAATAGCTTGGAGCAAACCAGATATTTGGAAGGTGCTGAATCAGCTTCCTACTACATCTTTCATTTGCTGTCTCTGCAGTCTCAACATACATTATAGCAGTAAAGACCTACAAATTCTCTATAGAAGCAGTTCTTTGCTACTGTAAACTACTTTGCTATGCCAAAGGGGAGATGGAAAACTAAGACAAAATTGGAAACTGCAGAAACTGCATGGAGAAATAATATTTTAGATTTTACATATTGTTACAAATTTTGCATAATTTCAAGGCCTTTGGGACAAAAAAATGACAAATAAACCTCAACTTCACATATAGGCTGATGGTGTCTGAACCTGCTGAAACTGAGAGGGGAAAAGATCTTGGAGTCATAATAGATAGCTCAATGAACACAGTGTGCTGCAGTGGTGAAAAAGGTAAACTCTATATTAGGGATTATAAGGAAAGGAATTGAAAATAAAATGGCCAATATTATAATGCCCCTGTCGTATAGATCAATGGTGCAGCCTCATTTGGAATACTATTTGCAGTTCTGGTCACTGTATCTTAAAATGAACATTGCAGAACTGGAAAAGGTAGAGATGGGAGGGCTAGCAATATGATTACTGGGTTGGAGCACCTTCCCAATGAGGAAAGGCTGAACAGTCTGGAACTTTTCAGTTTAGAAAAGAGATGGGAGACACAATAGAGGCTTATAAAATTATTCATGTGGTGGAGAGAGTTGGCACAAGATCTTTTTCTCCCTGTCCCAAAAAGACAGAACTCAGGGCATCCAATGGAATGATGGGCAATACATTCAGGATGAACAAAGGGAAATATTTCTTTACACTGGGAGTGGTTAAAATGTGGAATTTGTTGCCACAGGATGTAGCGATAGTGACAGGCATAGACAGCTTAAAAGGGGATTAGACAGATATGTGGAGGATAGGCCTGTCAGTGGCTACTAGTCATGGTGACTAAAGGGAACCTCCAGGTTCAGAGGCAGTCAGGTTCTGAATACTAGAGCCCAAGGCAATATCAGGGGAAGGCCTCAGCCTCTATGCCCTCTTTGTTGGTCTTTCAGAGCAAGTGGTTGGCCACTGTGTGAGACAGGATGCTGGACTAGATAGATCACTGGTCTGATCCAGCAGGTCTCTTCTTACAGTATGTTCATACATAATTTCAAGAAAGTCAGCTGTGTTAGTCTATTGCTGTGAAAATAAACAGATGTGGCAGCTCAAAAATGAACAACAATGACTATAGTTTTCTTTTTCAGAAGCATCTGAAGATGTAACATCTAATTAACAAAATTTAGGCTGGAATTAAGATGTTATTATTTAATAGTGTTATTATTGAAGGCGCCATGGGACTCCTTTTTATGACATCAGCAGCTATCCCATCAATTCCCACCTTCATGTCCAAGTTAGGCCTGATGTACACAAGCAGCAGAACAGGGCAGGAAAGTGCTGAGAAGGAACAATGGACCACACCACAGCAACCTACAGGTGAGAATCGTATCTTGGAATAGTCCTCTGCACAAAAATAGAAAGCCACTCTGCAAATATAGCATTAGCATATCAGAGAGAAGGTTGATCAAGAATCCTCTGCATGAATGGTTTGCTAAAAACTATATAAGAGATTATTCTGAAATGCCACTGTCCTACCTGTGCAACCTGAAACCCTCCAGAATTCGATTGCCTGCTTCAACTGTATGAGTAGACCAGGACATACTGGCCTGCCTAGCAACAAAAGAACAAGAAACAAGGCTTTCCTTGATGAACAGGACTGGCATCATAAGGTCACCAATTAACTCAGGGCTTGAGGTCAGCAACCATTATAGCTGTTCGATATAATTTCCCACCATTGAGGGGCATTTTGCTAATATTATAGCTTTCCTGCTGGTGTGCATGCAGTATGGAGCAATTGCTTACAGAAATTGGACACTTCAGAGATGTAGTAAAATGTATGCAGACAGCAATCTGGCTATGTGGAGCTTTAGGTTGTAGGAGAGCTATCCTGCTCTCTAATGATGCCTTTGATGGGAGCTAGTCTCAGACAGCAACATAAATTGTAATAGCAAAAACCCTTCTGGGCTTATGTAGTATATTATGCGAAACATGCACAGTTCCATTTTTTGTTTTTGTTTTCTTTACCTGGATGATGACTTTCAAAGGGAGCAAGAAAGCATTCATAAAAACACATTACAATACACAATTTTTGAGGCAAGTACAAGTGCTATAAGCCTGGATTTCTTTCTGCATATGACACCAGGTACCTGTTTGGGCTCTTAAAAGTCCAAGCTTTATTTTTTTGTAAATCAGGTTTCTAGCACACTGTATCCAAAGGTATGAGACAAGATGTGCAGACAGTGTTCTGGCCAACTGTTGCATAAAAAGCAAGCTAATTTTTACTAGAGATGCTCAAATCCCAGTTTGACTCTTGTCCAGTTTGCCAGGTATCCAGTTTTTCAGTGAACTGTTTGTCTGTTCATCAACACATTTATGCCTGTTTAATTGATTGCTTCAGCATATCCTTTGTAACAGCCCACTGCATTGCAGTCAGCTTGCTGCCATGTACATTCACAAATGCAGAGTTTTTCAAAACATGCAGGCATTTGTGTAGTTCAATGCTGATCTAAATAGACCCAGTAATCAGCTCATATTTTATCACTGCTGTCAAATGTAATATATGCAACTGTGGAATACTGCAAAATCCAAGGCATTCCTTAAATTCACTGCAAAAATCAAGGCATCTCTCTCTCTCTCTCTCTCTTTCATTTCTGTTGTTCTAACTTCCTAACTCGTAACAGAAATCACAACTATGATTGGCATATAAAAAACACAGTAGTAGCCTGGACATGTTAAAAGTGACCCAAAATGTAAGTGCCACATTATATATAGTTAGGAATGTAATAAAGAATACGGAGGATGCTGCAATCCATACAAGTGAAGTGAAGGTTACTTTACTAGCTTTGGACTTCAGAGTCACTGACCTAAAAGTTCAAGAGTTTTATATCTCTTAACTGAAGAATATCCTTTTCCCCACAGCATTTAGATAATATTCACCAGATTAAAAGTCTCACTTTCTTTTCTATCTGGGGGGCTTGATTTAAAAATTCCATGTGGACATGGGACATACTGGTTTTGAATATATGGAACATAATGAAGCTCACTATGCCATCCTAATTAATGTTTATCATATTTATAATGTTCTTATTCTAGATGAGGAAGGGGATAAAAACAAAATAAATTCTTTGGAGTGGAGGACCCTGACAGCAGTGATTCAGAGGATGCTGGTAATATTAGAAGATGGGACCAATTATATAAAGTCTATGGCACGAGTACAAATGCTGCTAAGTTCATGCACGTTATTCAGAAGTGACCTAGCCAGGATGGCCCAGGCTTGCCCACTCTCAACAGACCTCAGAAGCTGCTAAGCAGGGTTGACCCTGGTTAGAATTTTGATGGGAGACCACTGTCCAGGGTTGCAATTCAGAGCAGGAAATGGAAAACACCTCTAAATGTCTCTTGTCTTGAAAATCCTATGGGATCACCATAAGTCAGCTGCAACTTGACAGCACTTTCCACCACCAGCTAGAAGGGTCCCAGCAGAGCATGCAAGCCTTTGAATTTAAGTCTTAATTGGAGATTTCAAATCCTATTGCTCCATCAGAGCTTTCTGAGATGCAGTTGCAGAACAGTATTGTGCTGTCAGATTCTTCAAGCCAGTGGCATACTCAGCCACAGATTATGTTATTTTTATGAAAAAAACAGGAATCTACAAATGAAGAATTTTCTGTTTATTTTGCATCTACCTTTAGTTTTATTTTTTATTTATTTTGTTTTTATCCCCTTCCTCATCTAGAATAAGAACATTATAAATATGACTGCTGGTGTCTCTGGGGAGTGCTAATGATTCTTTTGCCTCTTTGAAGAGCTCCAGGAACAGATTGGGAAAAGGAGGCTCCAAGACCCCTACTGATACCCTGCTAAAGCCAAGCTCCAGTGGCCTGTCAGGATGGGTTTGTTGCCCAGGGATAGAGCCCTGTGGTACACAGTGGGTGGAGGACTTCTTTCCTCCATGATGAGCACCCTTTGCACCCACTTTCACCCTCACAGCGCACAGAGATGTTTGCACTTAGGAGGGGTAGGAGGGTATGCATGTAGATAATCTTTTAGGGAGTTCTATAACTGGGACCTCAGAAATGTAATCTGCCCCCAACTCAGAGAGATTGTAAAGGAGCCACTCCTAACATCCAGTATGAAAGCAGCCCTAGAGGCCCATCTATTACTTAGGAACATACTTAAAAGAGCCCCTGCATATTATTTCAGTGAATGAACTTATATCAGCACTTCAATACATAAATACTTGGTCGGGCAAGAAACTGTAAATAGTCTTTATTATGCAAGACAAATTACATAACTAATCACTTAAAATGGAAACTCTTACCAATTTTGCAATAAGGTTTGTTCTGGGTGGAGAACCCTGTTGCCCCTGGTGCCTCTCTCTGTTTTTGCACAAGCTGCTGCAGAGTGGCAAGTTGGCACACCACTTTCCCACGGGAAGCAGAAACCACTTGTAAGAGGATCTTGCTTGCCTCAGGAAAGGGGTGCCCCAACTTGCAGCTTCACGGCAGCTTGTGCAAAAATGGAGAGAAGCGCCAGGAGCAAAAGGGCTCTCCACCCTGAACAAGCCTAGTACAAAATCGGTATCTGATTTTCACTGGTCATAGGGTTAGGAAACCTACTAAACTGCTGTGGGGTTACTTTGGAGAGCCCTGTTGGAAGTTTTGTCATGTCTGCCTTTTTGTCTTTCCAAATCAGCTTTTGGAAAATTGTAGGTGGCCGAACCAGACTAACAGGTGTTTCTTTTCCTCTGCACAGTAGAAGAATTTGCTGTGGAGTGTTTCAGCCCTTGGGGAAGGTGCTGTGAGACTTGTGGGCATGCTTTCCTTGCTTGTCTGGCACAGCTGGGGTGCCCACCAAGCTGCTATGGGGTTACATTGGGGAACCCCTGTTGAACATCTTGTAATGTCTGCCTTCCAGATCTGCCTTTGGAAAATTCTGGGTGGCCCAGCCAGTCTGACAGGGGTTTCCTTGGCAGAGTACACTGCAGTATTTCAGCCCAGGTGGGGGGTGCTGTGAGAGTTGTGGACACACTTCCCTTGTTTGTCTGGTGTGACTTTGATGCCCACCAAACTGCCATGGGGTTACTCTGGGAATCCATGTTGGAACTCTGAAGATGTCTGCCTTTGAAGACTTGGTGTGTGTGTGTGTGTGTGCAAACTGTGGCTGTTTTTTTTCCTCAGAAAGAGCACTGGGATCTGCAACTAGAAATGTAATCCACCCCCAACTTGGAGAGACTGTAGAGGAGTGATGAGGTTCCCTGTGTGTTTGGTGTGTGTAGCTTGCATGGGGTCCATTCTATACACTTTTGAACCTGCACTTGACATTTTCCCCAAAAGCACTTTCCTGGCTTGACTTTAGTCCTGTTGGGTTTGCACTGCCACAGTGGCATTGGTCCTGCTGGACACATTGCACTGGTTCTGCTGGGCTTGCAAAAATGCTCCTCCCCTTCAATTTCTACTGAAGAGATTCTCCAGGACATTGATTCTGTTCTGCTGGGTTTGTATCATCATTGCTTCTTTTTTTGGGGTGGAAACAATGGAGGATGGGGGCACTTTCTTTGGGATGCCATAACCTGTGCTCCATAAATCCAATCCTTGTCAATCTTGAAGGGTAGGTAGAGGAGAGTCAGTGGAGATCTGCAAATTTGGCATCTCTATCTCACACAGAATCAGTTCTTTACACTCCTGAACCTCCCTAATCTGCACCTGTCATTTCCCCAGAAAGCACTTTCCTAGTGGCACCTTATTTGAGGGGTTGTAATTTGGACCCTGTAAATCTAATCATCACCAAACTTGCAAAGCAAGTAGAGGAGAGTCAACCAGAGACTTCTTGTGAGTTTGGTGTCTCTAACACTGTGTGTGGGGGGGGCTGTTCTACTGCATCACATACCTAACAAACTGAATCTGTTTGCCTAGCATCAAAAAAAAATGTGACTGTCCATGGTTAATGAACTGCACATACCACAAGCCATGAACTGACTCAATTTCCCCAGCTGTGCCCATCTTTACACTAGAGAGGCCCTTTTCTGTAGCAACCTTGCAATTTTGGAACAGCTTCCCCAAGGAGGTGCATCTGGCCCCCTCATTGTTGGTCTTCAGAAAGCAGCTGAAGACAGTTTTATTTAGAACTGCATCTTGATTGATTTAGGTTTTATTATTGGCAGTCCTAATTGGAGTTTTCCATCTGTGACTTTTACCGTTTTTATAATTTTTATTTATATTGTAAACTTCCTTGAATTCTGCCAGGGAGAAAGGCAGAGCAAATGTCTTAAATACAATAATGAATAAATAAGAAGCTTCCATTTGTCATTTCCATGGATGGTGGTCAAATTAGCTCTGGGCATGGCAGAACTGCATTATCATGCATAATCAAACACACCACTTCAATTGAGTGCTAAATATGAATTTGTGTTTGATCTAAAGAAGGGCTTTTAAGGGGTGGCAGATTCTTCTGGATATTGCTGTTTTCAACTATTGTTAAGAGTTAAATAAAAGTGGCCCATTAGTTAACCCAACACTCGTGTCTGTTTCTTCCAATTGGGGGGTGGGATTAAATATATACAGCAACTACCTCACCTATGTATGCTATTGCACTGGAAAGGAGTCTCACAGTTTCCAACAACATATACAAGCTACCTGACATGATAACATGATACAAATAGTCACATGTATCAGTTTCTGGTATGCTGAGACTTTTTCCTTGTAGGGCATTTTTGTAACCTGCTTTGAGTTCCATGGAGAGAAAAAAAGCTGAACACAAATGTTTTAAGTAAATAAGAAATAAATACAAATCCAGATTAAGTAACTGCATCCACTGGGGAGTAAATCTTGCCGAATTTAGTACTTTCGATGCTTTGGGGAGTTTGGAAGAGGGTGCTGTCAGGCAACAGCAGGATGCCTGTTCTGGGGAAACCCAGGAAATGACATCATGTCTCTCTGGGAATTGAATTCCATTGATTCCTAGAGCAGACTGGCATCACTTCCATTATACTGTCACCTGCCTGTGATTTCTTTTCTTACTTTCTTTTCTTTTCTTTTTACAAAAGCATTATTTTTCTCCCAACCACAGGAAACAGGATCAGGTTTATCAGGGCAGTCTATTCAGTGAGACTTACATCTGAATAAATATGAATCTGCTCAGGTTTGATCTTTGAAAAATGCCTGATTATTACATTATTTCTAGTCATAACAGTTTATAAACTCTTTGGACTCCAGCGTGAGAGCATGCAGTGCCTGAAAAATAAGATAGTCTTCAAGAGTGATCATTACATTATTAGTCTCCCACACACACAGCTCACCTTTCAACAGAAGCCTCTTGTCTCGAGAAGCAACTTTAATTAAACAATTCCTTTGCCAAGTACAGTAATCCACCCACATCTTTTCCAGCTTAAATAGTAACTCCCTACCTGCTACTCTATTGCTTTCCTTAAGCATAAATAGATTAACTATTCCCTGAGTGCTAGTTCTGATGACTATTTTAAGAGCAGATTTTATTACTTTATGCTGCTACACCATTCATTCCTAGTTTTAAGGAAGGCTCATTTCCCCCAGGTAGTATACTGGACATTCTGCATATTCATTTGTCTTTTCGAATAAACAATCCAGCTTTAATGAGAATCATTATGAACATAGTTAGGGGTGTCATCATTGAGAGATATCATGGCCCAATTTTCTAGCTCAAATACATTTCTGGTAATATTTTTGCCAGATTGTAAATTAGAAAGAAAATCTGTTTAGATCACATGAATCACTGCGAACTAACAAGGGCAAGAAGTGAGTCACCTATCAAATTAATTTTATCTGTCTGCACTCAGCTCTAGGGTACCTGATAGGAGCGCGCAAAAAAAATATTCAGAATTAATCGGATTCGGAAATATACAGGACCAAAATATTCGAAATAGCATATATTTCTGAATACCAATATTTGGAATAGCTGTAAATACTGGAGATATACGGCTGTTTCCTAATATACGACCCCATTATACCCTGTGGGCCGCTGAAATCAATGGCAAAATAGGGTATATTGGAAGCTGCCTGGAGGGGAGGGGGTTTGAGGGAGACCTTCAGGGGACTCTCCCCTATGAACCCCCAAGTCCCAAAAAGATTAAGCCAGGGGTTCCCATTCGAGGGTGCCCCATCCCACCATTATACCCTAAGGGCCATTGAACTCAATGGCAACATAGGGCATAATCAGAGGCTACTGGGGGGCAGGGGGTTTGAGGGAGAGCCCCCAAAACTGCAGGGAACCCGCAGAGGACTCTCTCCTACAAAACCCCCAAGTCCCAAAAAGATTGGGCCATCCCCTGAAGGACTGCTTGTGCCCGAAGAAACCGAAGAAGGGGGCTGGTCCTCTTCAACCAGCTTTTCCTCCAGCTCCTGCACGACACTCTGCACCCTCCTTGGGGTGATCATTCCCCAAAGCTCATCTCCAAGGAGGACTGCTCTTGCTGCCCCTCCTCCAGCTGCTGAGGCTGAGTGACATCAGCTGGAGGAAAGACTGCCCGAGCAGCAGACTCCTGCTCAGTGCCAGCACCTAATGGCACCTCTGCTGGGGGTGCCCCAGCAGCAGCCTCGATGAAGGGCCCAAGGCGGGACTTCTTCATTACACTCCGGCCAGAGGTCGG
Source organism: Heteronotia binoei (assembly GCF_032191835.1). Lineage (NCBI taxonomy): Eukaryota > Metazoa > Chordata > Lepidosauria > Squamata > Gekkonidae > Heteronotia > Heteronotia binoei. Next base: position 98,974,955 of record NC_083228.1, on the reverse strand, counting down.
AGTGCTGGAAGGTGGCTGTGGAGTGGCCCTACGCACAGGTGGTGGTGGTGGAAAACTGGGTCTTCCCCCTCCTCTCCACCCCTCTAGTCTTCTCCTTGGCCTTGCCCCCAGGGCCTCTCTTCTGCTGCCTGTCACTCATGTCACCCTTGGCCAGTCTCACACAACCTGAACCGAGAGTGGGTTTTTTTACAAACCCAACTCACTACACTGTACCCTGAACCAACAGGTACCCTGACTTCTTTTTAAAAACCCTCCCACCAAAACTTGTTTGTTTGGTTTTTTGGTCCCTAACCTGTCCTTCTTTGGGTTGGGGTGGTAGTAGTCTGGTAATGTTTAGGAGACTAGATGATCTTGCCTCTACTTGACTACAGTTTTTAAAAGGCTGCCTTGAGATGAAGGCAATCCTTGTTATATCCTCCTAGTTAAACTTCTCCTAACTAGATCCTGGGACAAACTGGATTTCCTTGCAAACAAGAAATCAGGTGTCCCCTATAGCTAGAGAGAAGCTGTGGTTTACCTTATGGAAATCTAAGGATGCACCGGCTTTCAGTGGCTGAAAGCAAGATGCACTGCAACCCTAGTCTCTTTAAAAGGGAGCCTGATGTGGCTTAGTAGTCACACTCTCTTTTATGAGAAACCTAAAATCTTTTTAAATTGCCCCTATCTGGCCTAGTTGAATTTTGAAAGAAGATAAAGCCCTAAACTGGATTAATGTTTTTTTTTTAATCCCTAAAAACACCCTTATTAGTGGGGCAGCCTATTTAGTGGCCCTAAACTGGATTAATGTTTTTTTAAATTCCAAAAAACACAATCCCTAAAAACACCCTTATTAGTGGGGCAGCCTATTTAGTGGCCCTAGGCAAACCGAAAGCACCCTCAGTCTCCAAAAATAACTATAAAAACATGAAAGTGACCCACCCCACACAGCCCACACACCAACCCTGTCACACCAACCAGAGGTAATTAAAAAAAACCAAAATGTGACAGAAAGAAACTTAACTTTTAATCTCCCCCCCCCAAAAAAAAAACAGAACCAGGAAAAGGGACAACAGGACAGGATACAAAACCAACAACAGAACCAAACAAATTCAACTGAGAAAAGGCCAACAAACTCAACTGTTAAAAAACTGAACTTTTTAACAATAAAAAACCTCAGGCCAAATCAGTCAACACCCCCCCCCCCAAAAAAAATAAAAATAAAAATAAAACAGAACCAGGAAAAGGCACAACAGGACAGGATGCAAAACCAACAACAGATCCAAACAAATCACTGAGAAAAGGCCAACAAAGTCAACTGTTAAAAACCTAATGTTTTAACAATGAAAATTTGGCCAAACAGCCCCCCCCCCCACAGAAACCAGAAGCAGAAGAGAAAAGGAACAACAGCAGCACAACACAGGAGCTACAAATAAAACACAGAATCCTTTTCAAACAGTAAAAAACTTGACTTTTAACAATACAGGAACTTTACCAACCCCTCCCCCCAAAAAAACCCTTCACCCTAACTCCAAGAATTCCAAGCCACCCAAATCAGGAAAAGTAAAAGGACACTGAACTTTTAAAAGTTATCTCACTAAAGTAAGATATAGGCAAATTGGCAAGCCCCCACCCCAGGCCCTCACCCCCAGCAGAACCCCCTAACCCCAAATAAGCTACCCACCCACACAAATCTGGATAAGTAAAGGGACTCTGAGTCTTAAAAAGTCCTTTTACTTTTATCCTAACTAAAATAAAAACAAGAACCCCAAGATTGTCTTACCTTAGATGTCTTCTCTTCTCCATGCAGGTCAGGCAAGGCTGAGAGAGAGCAGCAGCAGCTGAGGCCAGGGGCCAGCGCAGCACAATCTCTCTCTCACACCAACACAGCAGCAATGGAATGGAGTCTAGCCAGGCAGACTCCTTAAAAAGGTTATCTGGCCCTACACAGAGCAGTTTCAAAAAATACCACTGCCCTGTGATTGGCCAGAGAACAGTGTTTACTTGGATACCCAAGTAAACAAAAGAACAGCAATGTTGCTGATGGCTGTGGGATTAGCCTAGCCATCAGCTACACAACAGCCCTGCAAAGCATGCATTTGCAATGCATTTTGCAAATGCATGCTTTGGATTGGCTGCTGGGGCTCCTCTCCCCCTCCCTCTCCCTCCCTAATCCCAGGGAGGCTCTGGGAGAGGCAGAAAAAGGCTTCCAAAGGTGGGAAAGGAGGCAAGCAGCTTCCTTGAGGCTGCAGAAGCTCCTTTCCCGCCCTTTACATTGAGTTCCGTATACTTCTGAATATTGATTCAGAAGTATATGGGGAGCTGTATATGGCTCCCGCATAATGCCTTCCAATTTGATTCGGAAGTATACGACACTGTATACTTCCGAATCAGGGGGTATTCTGCGGTCTATTCGGTTCGTCCGAACCGAATGCACACCCCTAGTACATGACTGCCCAGCACAAGCCATTCTGGTTTGCCTTTCATTTCTAGAAGAAAACTCAATTTTAAACTTAGACTTGTCCCCACTCATTAAAATAGGGGTGGGGGATTATGATTGCCTTGGTATATGTGGCTGCCCCATCATGGCAAACAGCACTCCCTGGAGTTGCTTTAGGTCAGGAAAACAGTGCCTGGTGAGGATGGACCCCTTCTCTCCTCACACGTTGTGGTCGAACCCAAACTGGGGTCCTGCACACATGGAAAATGGTTTCTCAGCAGTGTGACATGTGACCAACTGTTTCAAAGTCAGGCTGGAAGAACCCCAAGGCAACACATCAAAAATTGTAACATGTAGTTTAACTGGAGTCAATGATGGAGAAATATTTTAACAGAATTTTTTCACTGTGGATTTCAGATTACATGCACCCAGAAACGAGTCTATCAGAAACAGGAAGGAAGTATTGTAACATGGCATCTGCAGAAGGTTAAAGGGTCTTGTCAGGTGACAATATTCCTAGATTGCTGGGTGGATAGGGACAAAAAGTCAGAGCAGCTTCTTCCTCTTTAGTGAGATTTCCTCTTTATCAGTACTGGATAAAAAGTCATGCCACAGCTGCAGGAAGAAGAAAAGTGCTCCCAGTTTTTATGGTATCTTTTGTTTCTGTTTCATTCATAGATACCTAGATCAAATGGTCATTACAGAGCCCCAAAAGCAATGACCCAGGTAGTCAGTGCTAAACTCAAAGTCTGCTCCTGCATTGTGAGATTAACATACACAACAAAGAAATCTATGTATATATGTATGTATGCATGCATGCATGCTTGCCTATGTGTGTATGTGTGTTTGTGTGTGTGTGTGAGAGAGAGAGAGTGAAAGAGAGGGAGGGTGGGGGGGGGGCTGGGTTGAAAAAACAAAGGAAGGCATAGTTGATGAAAAGGTGTTTTCAAAATTCATTCCTCTTCTCCAAAAAGCCGGTGATGGATAATCTGCTTCAATTTCATAGCAACGGAAGCCTCATCCCAGTATAATGTTTTCTCTTAATCCTTTAGCTGAATAGGTTTTTATCTGTAGCATCAAAAGAAAAGCAGGACTCCATGACACACACTTTTTTAAAAAAGAAAAAAAATAGGTTGTATCCCTTTTATCTGAAATTCAGCAAAGATAAGATATGCAGCCAAGCAGATTTGATCGATAGAGGCCTGATCACATTGATTTTGCAGCAAAAAACCCCCGAAGGAGCCACTATTTTGCAGCTCTGTGTATTGCTTGGTGACTTTGCAGCCATTCCAAACTCTCCTGAGAGCTGCCAGCAGAACATACATTCATCAGTAAAGCATCTGGTGCAGAACATTTAGCATCCCATAGTCCACTTGTTTACAATAACAGTTATCAGCTGCTGCTCGCAGTGCTACATATCACTCTATGTAGAGGCACAATGAAATCAAAGTAATACGATGGGGAGGGACAGGGCTGTCTGTTACCTGTCACATCTTAAGTATTTGATTAAAACACTGTAGATGCATCACCTTATACCTGGTCTGGTTTCTGATGAATAATGTCTTAATAGACACAGACCAAAGCATGGAAGCAAACATAAGCCAGCTGTGATGACTATTTTCAGCACATTTTAACAAAATAAAGCAGGGGTCCAATGGTGCCTTAAAGATCAATAACGAATTGTTTCAGCACAAGCTTCTGTGAGCCAGAGCTCACTTCCTCAGATACGTGATGTCTTATTAGCATGCTTGCAGTTTTGAGTATTTATACTTTAAGTATTCATACTCAGAGTTGCAGGTACCCAAAATGGCAGGGGGTGTTACAAAGAGAGGCAAGTTTTAAACAATCTCTAATCTGTTTTCTGTAGCTCTGAGGATACACCTGCCTGATAACTGAACACTTTCTGCATTTGAAGAAGTGAGTCTGTGTCGGAATCAATTTTGTTAGCCTAAGGTGCCATGGACCAGACTCCTGTTTTACTTCTTTGCTATGGACTAATTTGATCACGCATCTCAAATCTTACCATTATACCTTGCATTCTATTACTCAAGTCACCACCAAAAACACTTTAACTAAAATGGCTGGAAAGATGGCGGCGGCAGTAGAAGCCTAGACGCTAGGGCTCCCGCCTTGGCAGCTAACAAACAACAATAATAAGACTGAAATAATAATAACTAACAACTGAGCTGATACAGCTGATACAGCAGTAACGAAGAACAGCAGTAACGAAGAACAGCAACGGAACACCAACGGAGTGATAAGCAGCCGGAGACCTGCCTGGCCTGGTGCTGCAACGGAGGTGAGGCGCAACCGCGGCCCATCGTGAGACGTTGCCCGAGGGAGCGGTTGTGAGTGCAGAGTGAGAGCCAGCCGAGGACGCCACGGACGAGCCGCGGGCGTCGGCCATGGGGGCCAGGGAGTAGCGGCGGAGCCCAATGGAGCGGAGGGGCCGAAGAGAGGCGAGCAGCGAGTGAGTCCCGGGACAGGGGCTTTGGCGGGCGTTCTTCAGCCCCGCCCCCTGCTCCCCCTTCTATCATATTGCGCCCACTCACCCATCCATCCACCCCCCCTCTGCCTACAAGCGCCAAACAACATGGCAGATTCAACAGTCTGGGTATTCCCAATTAGAGAAGCCCTATACAGGGCTCAGGGGAGCCCAGGCTGTGCGTTGAGCCGGAGAAGACCTGAGGCGATGTGGACAGAAGCTGTGGCCAACCAAGAGACCAAGAGACTGCAGGAAAGACCTCGCCTCCCCTCTCAGACTGCCAGGCTATAGATGTCCCGAGCGGCCGAATTAAACCCTGAAGTCGTTGTCGTCACCTGCACTTGCACTTTAACATCAATGGAGATTAATTTACAAACGATATACCACTGAAGAACATCTATGGGCAGTGTGCAATAATCTCCCAACAGAATATTTGGACTCACACCCCACTGATGAACGACGGTTAGCTCACTAATAGAACCTAGTATTATTATTGTTAATTAATTATTCGATTAATTTATCAATCATTTAGCAACTGAATTAATATATTTATATTTAAAAAATTAACTTATTAATTAGGATGGGGTGGGAGGGATTATTTTTAATAAGGTTAAGAATAAACAAATTTATAGGAATTTTTAACTAATTGATTGTAAAGTAGATTGGGAGGGTTAATTAAATTAATTAATTGATTTAAGATATAAGTAGTGGGTTTATCAGCCGGGAATCGGAGGGGTTGGTGAGAAGGGGTGGACTAGAACGACAGGTGGAGACAAATCGGGGGAGTGACACCGGTGAGTTTATCTTGGGCTGGTGCAGATGTTCGGCCAAGGGATCCCAGTGCTCCTGGGGAGGGGAAGATATGACGGTGGGAATAGACAGAAATATAATGGAAGGAGACAGAGACAAAATGGTGCTCGGCCACCTTCCAGTCTACTTCCCATCCCAACGGTGGCAGGTAGTGGGGCCAAGAGGAAATGCTCGCCTCTGTCATTGGTGTTATGTAACGCCAGGTCCATAAATAATAAGACCGCGACCCTTAAGGAGTTCCTGCTACAGCAGAACATGGACCTGGCTTGCGTGACCGAGACCTGGGTGAGGGACGGGGAGACAGTAGCTCTCTCCCAGATGTCCCCCCCGGGATACTCGGTCTTTCACCATTCCCGGAATAGCGGGCGGGGGGGGAGGGGTAGCGCTACTCATACGGGAGGATTACTCCTTTCGGGCTCTCCCGGGCCCAAAGATCGATGGAGTTGAATGCGCCGGTCTGGCGTGGGATGTTGGAGAGGGGTTGGCAGTTTGGCTGGTGTACCGTCCGCCTAACGCACCAGCTAATGCCTTACCATCACTATTGGAGGCAGTGGCGGGCTGGGCGTTGGAGTGCCCAAGGCTAATGGTCCTGGGTGACTTCAACGTCCATGCTGACGACACGGCCTCCACTCAGGCGATGGACCTAGTGTTGTCCATGGCGACACTGGGACTCTCTCAATTTGTCACAACTCCCACGCATCAGGCCGGGCACACATTAGACCTGATCTTTGCGTCCGGGATCGTGGTGAACAATATTGCCGTAGAAGCGGTTCCATGGTCGGATCACCTAGCCCTTAAGGCCCGTATGGGGGCGCAGCCCCAACCCTGTATGGGCGGAGAGCCTATTTTGGCTCGCCCTCGGGGCCTGATGGACCCGGAACGGTTCCAAACGGCCCTGAGGGTTCCCTGGCCCACTGGCAATTCCCTCGATGACCTGCTGGAAATCTGGCAAGGCCAGCTATCCAGGGCTATCGACGAAATTGCACCCCGGCGTCCTCTGCGCCCTCGTACGAAGCTGGCTCCATGGTATACCTTGGAGCTGCGCCAGCTGAAACAAGGGCTCAGACGACTAGAGAGGCAGTGGAGGCATACTCGGGATGAATTTATTTATTTATTTATTTATTTCATTTATATCCCGCCCTCCCCCACCTTGGCAGGCTCAGGGCGGCTAACAACAATCCATAAAAACACACCATAATAAATAAAACATTAGAATTACAATATAGAACAATAAAACATTAAAATAAAAACCAGTCTAGTAAATACAATTATACTGCGGTATAGATCTTTAGGCCGCATTGGCGGATCTTTAATTACCATTTTTCATAGCAGTCCGAATATGCTGATTTAAAAAGGATGGTCTTGCAGGCCCTGCGGAACTGTTCAAGGCTCCGCAGGGCCCGCACCTCCTCGGGGAGTCGGTTCCATAGGGTAGGGGCCGCGATCGAAAAGGCCCGTATTCTGGTGCTCTGATATTTAACTTCCTTCGGCCCAGGGATAGTCATTAGGTTTTTCCCCGTTGACCTCAGTGCTCTCTGGGGTTCATATGGAAAAAGACGGTCCCTCAGGTAGGCAGGTCCTCGGCCATATAAGGCTTTAAAGGTAACGACCAACACTTTGTACTGGACCCGGTATATAATCGGCAGCCAGTGCAGTTCACGTAGTCCCGGCCGTATATGCTCCCGTTTCGGGAGTCCCAACAACAGCCTGGCCGCCGCGTTCTGCACTAGCTGCAATTTCCGGGTCCGGCACAGAGGTAGCCCCAAGTAGAGGGCATTACAGTAGTCTAGTCTTGAGGTGACCGTTGCGTGGATCACTGTTGCGAGGTCCCGGCACTCAAGGAAAGGGGCCAACTGCCTTGCCCGCTTCAGATGGAAGAATGCTGACTTGGCAGTGGCTGCTATCTGGGCCTCCATCGATAATGAAGGCTCCAGTAAAACACCCAGACTCTTTACCTGGCGCGCTGCTTTCAATGGCGCACCATCGAAGGCCGGGAGAGCTATTTCCCTTCCCAGAGCGCCGCGACCCACGCATAGGACCTCTGTCTTCGCTGGGTTCAACTTCAGCCCACTCAGCCTGAGCCATGTCGCAACAGCCTGTAATGCCCGGCCGAGATTCCCTGGGGCGGGGTCGGGCCAGCCATCCATTAATAGATAGAGCTGGGTGTCATCTGCATATTGATGACAACCCAGCCCAAACCGCCGGGCAATCTGGGCAAGGGGGCGCATATAGATATTAAACAGCATCGGGGAGAGAACTGCTCCCTGGGGCACCCCACAATCCAGTGTGCGCCTCCGGGACCGCTCGCTCCCGATAGCCACCCTCTGTCCCCGACCTAGGAGAAAGGAGGAAAGCCATTGCAAGGCCAACCCCTCGACCCCAATGTCGGCGAGGCGGCGCGTCAGTAGCCGATGGTCGACTGTATCAAATGCAGCCGACAGATCTAACAGCATCAGTACCGCAACGCCGCCCCGATCCAGTTGCCGTTGGAGGTCATCCACTAAGGCGACCAGCACCGTCTCCGTCCCATGGCCCGGCCGGAAACCAGACTGACATGGGTCTAAGAAGCGACGAGAACATCCTATAGAACGTTTATGAAGTCTTATGAGATGGCAGTCAAGGCTGCAAAGAAAGATTACTTTGCAACCAAGATTGCATCTGCAAATTTGCGCCCAGCACAATTATTTAGAATAATTGGGGATCTTATAACATTGCCACAAGGCAAACCAAACGTTAGAGAATTAGAAATAGGCTGTGAGGCATTTGCGAAATACTTTGCAGATAAAATCTCATTACTCTGCCAAGACCTGCCTACCACATTGGATACAGTGAGTGAAACTGGGGCTCCGTGCCTGTCTTCGGGTTCAGTGCTGGATCACTTCGACCCACTCAGCCTGGAGGAAGTCAACAGAATCCTCTCCGCTGCTCGCCCGACAACATGTGATCTGGACCCTTGCCCCTCTTGGCTGATTAAATCTTGCCAGAGGGAGCTTAGATGTCCTTTACGGGACATCATAAATAGATCCCTCCTAGAGGGGCATTTTCCAACACCTCTGAAAGAGGCCTTGGTCCGCCCTCTCTTGAAAAAAGCTACAGCAGACCCGGCCGAATTGGCGAACTATCGTCCGGTGTCTAATTTACCGTTTTTAGGTAAAATTATTGAGAGGGCTGTGGCGTTGCAGCTACAGAGATTTCTGGATGACGCTTCTATCCTAGACCCATGCCAGTCTGGCTTCCGGCCGGGCCATGGGACGGAGACGGTGCTGGTCGCCTTGATGGATGACCTCCAGCGGCAACTGGATCAAGGCGGTGTTGCGGTGCTGATGCTGTTAGACCTGTCGGCGGCATTTGACACAGTCGACCATCAGCTGCTGACGCGCTGCCTCGCTGACATTGGGGTTGGGGGGTCGGCCTTACAATGGCTTTCCTCCTTTCTCCTGGGTCGGGGACAGAGGGTGGCTATCGGGGGTGAGCGGTCCCGGAGGCACACACTGGATTGTGGGGTGCCTCAGGGAGCAGTTCTCTCCCCGATGTTGTTCAACATCTATATGCGCCCCCTTGCCCAGATTGCCCGGCGGTTTGAGCTGGGTTGCCATCAATATGCAGATGACACCCAGCTCTATCTATTAATGGACGGCCGGCCCGACTCCACTCCAGGGAATCTCGACCGGGCTTTACAGGCTGTTGCGACGTGGCTTAGGCTGAGTGGGCTGAAGTTGAACCCAGTGAAGACAGAGGTCCTTTGTGTGGGTCGCGGCGCTCTGGGAGGGGGAATAGCTCTCCCAGCCTTCGACGGTGCGCCATTGAAAGCAGCGTGCCAGGTAAAGAGCCTGGGTGTTCTACTGGAGCCTTCATTATCCATGGAGGCCCAGATAGGAGCCACTGCCAAGTCAGCATTCTTCCACCTGAAGCGGGCAAGGCAGTTGGCCCCTTTCCTTGAGCGCCGGGACCTCACAACAGTGATCCATGCAACGGTCACCTCAAGATTGGACTACTGTAATGCCCTCTACTTGGGGCTACCTTTGTGCCGGACCCGGAAGCTGCAGCTAGTGCAGAACGCGGCGGCCAGGCTGTTGTTGGGACTCTCGAAATGGGAACATATACGGCTGGGGCTACGTGGACTGCACTGGCTGCCGATTATATACCGGGTCCAGTACAAAGTGTTGGTCATTACCTTTAAAGCCTTATATGGCCGAGGACCCGCCTACCTGAGGGACCGTCTTTCCCCATATGAACCTCAGAGAGCACTGAGGTCAGCCGGGAAAAATCTAATGGCTATCCCTGGGCCAAAAGAGATTAAACATCAAAATATCAGAGCACGGGCCTTTTCAACCGCGGCCCCTGCCCTATGGAACCAACTCCCTGAGGAGGTGCGGGCCCTGCGGAACCTTGACCAGTTCCGCAGGGCCTGCAAGACCACCCTTTTTAAACTTGCTTATTCAGACTGCTAAAGAAGGCTGTTAAATAAGGATCCGCCAACGCGGTTTAAAGACCTAGACCGCTGTGTATAAACTGGCAGAACTAGCGTCAAACACCACCAGCACTGTCAGACCAAACTATCGAATAGTATTGACTGGTTTTTAATATTGTTAAATTTAATGTTTTATATTGTTTTATATTGTTAAATTTAAAGGTTTTATTTATTACTGTATGTTTTTAAGAAATGTTGTTAGCTGCCCTGAGCCTGCCGAGGCGGGGAGGGCGGGATATAAATAAAATTTATTATTATTATTACTTTATTTAAAGACTGATACATCCTCCTTGGCTTCCATGCAGCACAATTTTTTACCAATCCAGTAGCAACAATCCTTTAATAGAAACAGGCTTCCCTTCATTGATCTGCCATAGCACAAACATGGGACTACCTAGTCCACTGGTGTCTGATGTAATAGAGAATCCCCTTGACTTCAATTTCAAATCACTAGCTATCTAGACATTAATAATGAGGTTGAATTCCGATGAAAACATGCTAGATTTTTCATAATCTAGGACCCGAGAAATATTCCCGTGGAGAAGACAGAAAGTGACTCACACTTTTAGTCACAATATACACTTTTTCCAGGTGGAGAAAAGTCCAGTTAAGACTCTTTTAAAAATTCATTAATATCATGTGTAGTATTCTACTTTCCTGATCCAAATGCTTTGGTTAACCAATATGCCACATACTTGACTGATAGGGAGGGGCTATAGTTCAGTAAAAGAGCATTTGCTTTGCATGCAGAAGGTCCCAGGTTCAGTCCCTAGCATTTCCAGTTAAATCAATCAGATAGTAAGTGGTGTGACAGACTTCTCCCTGAAACCCTGGAGAACCACCTCCAGTCAAAGGAGAGAATAATAGAATCATAGAGTTGGAAAGGACCCCCAGGGTCATCTAGTCCAACCCTTTGCACAATGCAGGAAATTCACAAATCCCTTCCCCAAAGTTCACAAAATCAGCATTGCTGACAGGTGGTCGTCTAGCCTTTGTTTAAAAATCTCCAAGGAAGGACAGCCCACCACCTCCCAAGGAACCCTGTTCCACTGATGGATGAATTAAAAACTAATATGTAACCAGGTCCGGATGGCATACATCCAAGAGTTCTGAAAGAACTAAAAGTTGAACTTGTGGATCTCCTGACAAAAATATGTAATCTTTCATTGAAATCTGCCTCCGTTCCTGAGGACTGGAAGGTAGCAAATGTCACCCCCATCTTTAAAAAGGGTTCCAGAGGCGATCCGGGTAACTACAGGCCAGTCAGTCTGACTTCAATACCGGGAAAGTTGGTAGAAACCATTATCAAGGACAGAATGAATAGGCACATTGATGAACATGAGTTATTGAGGAAGACTCAGCATGGGTTCTGTAAGGGAAGATCTTGCCTCACTAACCTGTTACATTTCTTTGAGGGGGTGAACAAACATGTGGACAAAGGAGACCCAATAGATATTGTTTACCTTGACTTCCAGAAAGCTTTTGATAAAGTTCCTCATCAAAGGCTCCTTAGTAAGCTTGAGTGTCATGGAGTAAAAGGACAGGTCCTCTTGTGGATCAAAAACTGGCTGATTAATAGGAAGCAGAGAGTGAGTATAAATGGGCAGTCTTCGCAGTGGAGGACGGTAAGCAGTGGAGTGCTGCAGGGCTCAGTACTGGGTCCCATGCTCTTTAACTTGTTCATAAATGATTTGGAGTTGAGAGTAAGCAGTGAAGTGGCCAAATAGAGGTTTACAAGATTATGCATGGGATGGAGAAGGTAGAGAAAGAAGTACTTTTCTCCCTTTCTCACAATACAAGAACTCGTGGGCATTCAATGAAATTGCTGAGCAGTCAGGTTAGAACAGATAAAAGGAGGTACTTCTTCACCCAAAGGGTGATTAACATGTGGAATTCACTGCCACAGGAGGTGGTGGCGGCTACAAGCATAGCCAGCTTCAAGAGGGGGTTAGATAAAAATATGGAGCAGAGGTCCATCAGTGGCTATTAGCCACAGTGTGTATATATATATGTGTGTATATATATATGTGTGTGTGTGTGTGTGTGTATAAAGTTTTGGCCACTGTGTGATACAGAGTATTGGACTGGATGGGCCATTGGCCTGATCCAACATGGCTTCTCTTATGTTCTTATGTTCTTTAACTGACTGTCAGGAAATTCTTCCTAATGTTAAGCCAGAAACTCTTCTGATTTAATTTAATCTCGTTGGTTTTGGTCCTACCTTCTTGGGCAACAGAAAACAATTCCACACCATGGCCCTGTTCACACAGCATGTTGAGTCCATGTTAAACTGACCCAGTTCTGTTCCAAATATCTTTGTTCTGGATATTATCGATCAGACTGCCATACTGCAATTCGAATTACTCCGCAGTGAAACTGTCTTCTGCCATCCACATGACGGCACCATGCAGTTATTTTTTTCTTCCTCTATTATGTGCATGAACACATTATGCACATGTGCACATTTTGCATATATGCACATAGGTTAAAACATTATGTAGTTATGCGATTATGCACATATCGCTAAGTAGTAAAAAAAATGGCGACCGTAAACCAGATGTCTGAGGCTCCTTTTGCTCTGGGACAGCCTTCAGACATCCAGATATCGCAGCAGAACTATCCAGACGGAGAAAACTACGAGGGGAAACCAGAGAACTCAAAAAACACCGCAAAGGAGCAGGTAACAAAATAATCTGGTTCTGAGAAGGATTGGGGGGGGGGGGCTACCACGAGTTAATACCGGGAGACAGATGTTGCTGTCTGGTCAGCCACTTTAAATCCAGAAGGAAACAGCAGCGACATCTGATCATACTGTGCATCTGAACAGGGCCCATACCTACCTTTTGGGGCAATGGAAAACAATTCCATACCATTCCTACCTTCTGGAGCAACAGAAAACAATTCCACAACGTATTGACCTTGACTGACTAATGGTCTGAGGCAGTTTTGTACGTTCATATATGATATCCTTTCACCTTGTAGGTTACCAGCAAACATTATCTCCTTCCTTTTTTTAATGTCAAAGATCTGAAATTGGTTCTTAAAGCTCAACTATAATCCCAAGTACCTTAGAGCTCAGATAATACTTAAATCTGACAAGGAGAGGGAGATCACACTTGTAGAGTGTAGAGCGATGATTCCAGAAGGTGCCCTCTTTGGTGATTCCTCCAATGGAGTTTTAATCTACCTTTGCTGAGAAACAACAGTTTAGAAAGTTTACTGATTATTTGTCTGATATCCCCAAGAGAATTCAGATTCTGTATGGAAGGAGTTGTCTAATGAGTAGGTTTCAGACAGCAGAATCCTATGATAACACTGATAGTTTTACTTTAAGTCTGAAACTTTTGCTCTTTTCAGTTTCTTAGATCAAGGCATTTACCTCCAAAAATTTGTCTAATCTTTTTTAAAAACTATTTAACCTAGCAACCATAGCTGCATGTTGAGGCAGTGAGTTCAACAATGATGTATGGAGTATTTTCTGCCTATCAACTTCATTGGGTAAACCTCAGCTCCACTATTATGGGCAAGAGTAAAAAACCCCCAAATCTATCTACATGTTGGTTTGGCAGGCATAAGTCTTATAATTGCAAGAATTTTAGGGAGTGGGGCATGGAAAGGGGAATCATCATTCAATACAGTGATGACACTTCCAAGGGAAGACTCAGAAGTGATGTCACTGCATTAAGTGATACTCATTCAACACTATGACCTCACTTCTGTGTCTTCACTACATTGAGCTACATTCTAAAATTTCCTACAACTCCACGCAACACAGTGACATCACCACATTGCATGCTCCACATTTTTGCTCAAGTGTCAGTTCAATCAGCCATGTGGCACAAGTAGTTCTTGTGCCAAGCCCAGCACATCAGAATGTCCTCTTTCATGTGTCCAGTCAAAGCACAAAACACTGGAGTCAAATATCAGAGTCATCCAGTTTAATGTCTATATTGGTGTTTCCCAAAGTGGGCAATATTGCCTCTGGGGGGTGCTGGAACGATTCAGGGGGGTGGTAGTAGCCTTGGGTGCAATTGGGAGGTGGTGAATAAAAATAAAGGGGTGGTGGAAGCATAAAGAGAGAAGAGAAGAGAAGAGAAGAGAAGAGAAGAGAAGAGAAGAGAAGAGAAGAGAAGAGAAGAGAAGAGAAGAGAAGAGAAGAGAAGAGAAGAGAAGAGAAGAGAAGAGAAGAGGTAGGTGGTAGGTGTCAAAACATTATGTTTCTGGGAGGTATCCAGAATTTCTAATTTAGAGAAAAATCCCCATTAACAAAAACAGAGGGTTCTCTTTGGTCTGCTAAATAGTTCAAATTAATCCAATTGGATCAGTAAAGAGAACCAGAACTCCTTCCACTTAAAATATAAGAAAGATGCAGTTTATTTACAATAAAAAATAGAGGTGTACAGACAAACAAGAAACACAGAAACAAAAAAACCCTATTAGCTATCCTAGCCAATACGTGCTACAGCTAGCAGCTTCTCAAGTTTGCCTGCAGTTTCTCTCTCAGCAATACAGTTCAAGTTAGGACAGTGGAAGCACTGAGGCAATTGCACAAACTTCTCTGAAGAGTTCCAACCTGAAACTTTCTGCTCACAAGGTTTTCTGCAGAGCATCAAGCTACTTACAGTCTGGTTTACCAGGTGGTTGCTTCTGTTGATTTTAGCCAACTACAATGCCTCAGACACAAGAGTGTCTTCTGCAGGGGCAGCGCGTGGGAGTAGGCAGAGTAGGTGACCACCTAGGGCCCACCCTGCCAGAGTCACTGCTGGGTGCCCCCTTACTCCCCCTTCCCACGTGGCATAATCTCCCCAGCCAGCAGGCAAGCCAAGAGCTCCAGACAGTGCTAGTGCGCCACCACTTTTCTTCACAGGGCAAATGTTGTTTGTGCTTTTCGAAGGCTTCCAAGGAAGCCTCCAAAGAGAGCCCCATTTTACTGCTGCCTGCTGCTTTCACGTTGAAAGCAGCTGGGCGGCAGCACCTTCCCATTGCACTAATCAGAGCTGATGAGTGCAGTGGGAAGGTGCTGCCTGCCCAGCCGCTTTCAACCTGAAAGCAGCGAGCAGAAGTAAAATGGGGCACTCTTCGGAGGCTTCCTTTGAAGCCTCTGACAAGCACAGACAACGTTTGCCCTGTGAAGAAAAATGGCGGTGCAGCAGCATTTGTGTGTGCCGCCGGGATTCTTGGCTTGCCTGCTGGCTGGCGCAATGATGTCATCGCCAGAGTGTGAATATCCCCCCATTAGGAGTACACTTGGAGGGGCATGCCTAGGGCGGTAGAACCCCTAGCGCCAGCACTGATCTTCTGCTACTCTTCTTGAGTTTTGATATTTTATTAATCCAGTTATATCCCTGACTGGCTGTCAAATTGCTAGAATTGTGCAACCAATCATTGGTACAAAACAATTTAGCTGGGCCTATCTAGATCTTCTCCTGTCAAATACCTGTCAAACTAGATGGCCTCCTGTCAGTTGGAATTGGCAGTTCACAGGTGTTTACTATTTTACAACAGTTTACCATTAAGAACATGGTCTCTAGGCTTACTTAAGCTGATAGCAACCCACACAAACACCTAGAACTTGGGTATTGTCATTTTTCAGGTAATGGTGCAGACAAACACTTGCACACATGAAGAAGAAGAAGAAGAAGATATTGGATTTATATCCCGCCCTCCACTCCGAAGAGTCTCAGAGCGGCTCACAATCTCCTTTACCTCCCTCCCCCACAACAGACACCCTGTGAGGTGGGTGGGGCTGAGAGGGCTCTCATAGCCACTGCCTTTCAAGGAGAACCTCTCCCAAAGCTGTGGCTAACCCAAGGCCATTCCAGCAGGTACAAGTGGAGGAGTGGGGAATCAAACCCGGTTCTCCCAAATAAGAGTCCGCACACTTAACCACTTCACCAAACTGGAGACGAAGCACTCAACCAGCAAGTAATTTTATTACTCTAACAATATATAGATTCAAGGTTTTTGGAATCTACATCCTGAATTCCTGCCGTCAATTCAGATAAAAAGTTCCCAAGTTAAAATTCTGCCAAAATCTCTGAAAAATATTTTATGGGGTGCTCTTACTCATTGTCAGCTTAGGAGTTCAGGCCATAATAACAGGGATGTGAGTGCACAGTTAGGGCAGACATACTGGGCAATTTGGCTCCCCTATCTACACCGCACAGAATTTTATAAACTTCAGACACATCTTACCTTTGTTGTCTTTAAAGAAAACATGGAAAACTCCCCCTCCAGCTTCTTCCCTCATTTTTGATACCTTTTCTGTATTTTTGAGTAGTTCCACAACCTTAAGGGGTAATGTGTATATTACAGCATCCTTGTGTTTGTGGAGCAATGAAGCAGATGTTCAATGAGCTTTCTGCATCCCCCAGATTCATGTCTGTCCTTTTCTCCTTGTGACTGAGACTATGGCCGTTTTCCCACAGACCTTACCGCGGAGCGACATCACTCTTCACCGCGCAGTGTCTGCGCGGATTTCCCACCAACTGCTCCGCAGAACCAGGAACTGCCGGACCTTTTGCATCGCAGATGTAAACCGCTAAAAACCAGTTTACGTTAGCAACGCAAAATCCGCGGCTCTTCCTGGTTATCCGGAGCAGTTGGTGGGAAATCCGCGCAGACGCTGAAGAGGGACGTCGCTCTCCGGTAAGGTCTGTGGGAAAACGGCCAGTGTTCGCAGAAGTGGTTGCAGCCTCTCCCCTCCTACTCCTAAAACTGCCCAATGAAACCACTTCTGGCTCCATTTATGAAATCACATTACTTATGTGACTGCGAGGCAGCAACTGCAAAGGAGAAACCAGAGTGGAGAAGACACAGCCTCTTCCGCTCACATGCTTTTTTGTTCAATAGATATAAATGCAATTAAAGTCTTGGAAGACTGAATTTAAGGCAATTTGGTTTCTCTCTGGTGGTTTATGGATTTGGAGGTGAAAACGTGCCTATCCTTGACATAAACTTGTGAAACTGAAGAAGAGAACAGCAGGCTGTAAAGTTTATTCTGAGCACAGCATGAATTCCCTGGGCATGAAGTACAGACAGCTGGCACCAAATCTGTATAATCTGCTTTATTTGGCTCCTTGCTCCTTATCATGCCCAGCTTCTTAGGCTCTTGGGCAAGGCAGCAAAGAAACTTGGCCATTGACTGAGGCAAAACAGCAGCAGCACATGGCAGGCGATTCTCTCTCATACAGTATGGAAGATGGGAAATGAAGACAATTTCTATCTGCCTTGTGCAGTCTTTCCATTAGCATAATGGATCACACATTTAAATATAAACACATTCAAGCACTAATTGGTAGATTAATCAGCTAACGGACTTCATGCAACTCTAATTAACAATAAACTAAAACTTTGTTGTTACTAACAACATTTAATATTTATATAGTGCGTTCAAGTTTTTCACATACATAAATTTATGATTAACCACTGGGCTTGAAAGGAAAGTTTCTTTCTTTCTTTCTTTCTTTCTTTCTTTCTTTCTTTCTTTCTTTCTTTCTTTCTTTCTTTCTTTCTTTCTTTCTTTCTTTCTTTCTTTCTTTCTTTCTTTCTTTCTTTCTTTCTTTCTTTCTTTCTTTCTTCCTTCCTTCCTTCCTTCCTTCCTTCCTTCCTGCTGCCAGCCACGTATTTTGCCACCTCAAGAGCCCATGCTGCCCCTGTCCCTCAGCCTTCAAGGCTTTAGGCCTGGTGGTGGTGGCAGCAACAATGGCGATGTGATCATGCCTTTTCCTGATGCACCATCCAAGGCAGGCTGCAGAGGTGCTCTGTTGCCCTTCTTGGAGCACCATTGGCAGAAGCTGGCATGTGTGCCTCCTCCTGTGCCACACTCATCAACTCCTAGGCAGGCTTCAGTCCCTCTGCAGCCTGTTTTTAACTCATACAGCAGAAGGGCGGGGTATGGTAAGAGGCAATTATTTTTATTTATTGTTATTTATAGCCTGTCTTTCTCACTTACAGTAAATCCAGAGGGGGGGGTGGTGGAAAGTCTTTTGAAAGCAGATGAGCCACTACGTGGGTGCAGGAAGGGTTTGCACCAATGTACGACTGGTGCCGCCACAGTGGGAGGAAGTTACGTGAGCGGGGGGCCATCTGAGTGCCGTCTGAGGGCTGCGCCTGACTGTGGGCGGAAGTGAGGCGGAGCGAGGTGTTCAGGTGGAGGAGGGGGTGAAGTTGGGGGTGCAGCCAGGATTAGGCGGCTTCCTGAGCAGTTTGGCCCATGACACGCCCCCCCCCCCCGAGAGGCAACTTTACGCCTGCAAAAATGGCAGTGTGCCCCATAGACACTCGTTGAAACAAAAAAAAGAGGTCGCCTCCGCCACTGTGGAAGCTTGCAAACCCCTTAGTGAGTGGTGTGATTGCCTCGCCAATCCCCTTGTGCCTTGGGCTGATGAGCCCCTTCCCCAGCACCCAATCGCGATCTCCCCCCTCCTAGAAATACTTCCGCTCTGGCCTTGTACAACTCAGTTGTTAGGGAGAGGAGCGTGTGACGGGAAGTTCTGCTGGCAATCTGCCGACCATACAGACTTAGAGTGAGGGACAGGCAGGCACGTTGGTGACGGGTTTTGCAATGTCGCGGTTGCTTTGACAGTATCTTTGACTTGCGAGGGGGGAGAGAGAGGTCTCTCCCCTGGGGCTAACTGTTCTTGTTTCCGGGTCTCCACAGGTTCCAGGCTCCCAAAGGCTCTGCATGTGAGGACTGTTGCCCATGGCTGGGTAAGTTCCACTATCCCCCCACCAGCCTCCCCCTCCTCTCACTCTTGACCGCTTGATGTGCGAGTGTCTCTGGCACTTGAACTAGGCAGTGGGCTCCGGCAGGGGGCATCTGCTGACCTCACTCCCTTGTGCTGCCACCTGCTCACTTCCCTTGGTCTGCCCTCTGCTGCGTTCCCAACGCCTGGCAGGACATGAGGTGTGTGTGTGTGGCAGCTGCCCCGTAGCAGGGAGGTGGGTCAGAGACTATCCCTTTAAGAGAGCACCTGGCTGAAACACAGTCTGCTCTTCCAACCACCGCCCCTGCAGGTGCTCTTGATCTCTGTCTCCGTTTTACAGGTGGGACTCCAACACAGAGGCTTCCGCGTGTGCTGCTCCACCCCCCCACTCCCTCAGCTGTTTCTGCCCGCCGCTCAGAATGGAGCCCCGCCCACGGCGAGATGGCCCAGTGCATGCCAGGGAGACTGTTGCACTCTGTTTTGTAAAAATAAAGTCTGAGCTGTGCCCTCTGTTGTCTCTCCTGCTTGGCATCTGCTGCACGTTCCCTGGGCAACCCCCCCTGTCAGTGGCCTCTCCAAGGGAATGCCTGGGAGGGTGGGCAGACTTGGTTTTGGGAGGGGGAAGGTCTATGAGCCACCATGCTGCTCGCCACAAGGCTGGACAGGGGAGGGGAGTGCTGCCCCTCAGCCTGCCTGGGCTGATAGCCTACCCGACCCCACAGGGCTGTTGTGTGCAGGGCACTAAGGGGGGGTGGACTGATGAAGTGGACTCAGAGTTCTGCGGCTGATGCACTCGCACTCTGAGTTCTGTGGCCCCCGGGGGAGGTGTTCTGTGCACATGGCTGGGGGCGTCAGGGCAGCACGGGAGGGTTTCTGGGTGGGGGGATGTCTGCTGCTGGGCTGCTCACTCCCAGACACACATTCCAGCCACTGTCTATGACAGCGAACTCCTGCACTTGGTACTTCCTGCTTGTCTGCCTGCCATTGTCAGTCTCTGACAGCGGGAGGTGTGAGGGGATTGATGGCTTCTCTGTGGTCCCGTGTGGGCCTGTCTTTCCCCCACCTCTGCCTCGCCACCAAGTCAGGCTTCTCGTGTGCGCAAGCCCAGCCTCACTTCTGTTACTTCCCCGAGTTGGTGGGACGTCTCTCCTTTGCCTGCAATGGTCTGCCCATCATTGGCTCCGTTCTCTGCTTGGGGGCGGGTTGGGGACAGCTATCAGCCTCTCTGGGGCCACCTCTCCCTATCCCTGACTGTCATGAGCCGCAGCGCATGCACCAGGACTGGCCAATGGGGGTGAGTGGGCTGGCCCTCCCCTCCAGCTGCCTCCGCCTCCCTTGTGTGCCTCCGCCAGCAGCATTGCCCATGGTAGGGTTGCCAAGTCCAATTCAAGAAATATCTGGGGACTTTGGGGGTGGAGCTGGGAGACTTTGGGGGTGGAGCCAGGAGACATCAGGGCAGAGCCAGGAACAAGGGTGTGACAAGCATAATTGAACTCCAAGGGAGTTCTGGCCATCACATTTAAAGGAACCGCACACCTTTTTAAATGTCTTCCTTCCATAGGAAATAATGAAGGATAGGGGCACCTTCTTTTGGGGCTCATAGAATGGGACCCCCTGGTCCAATCGTTTTGAAACTTGGGAGATTTTTTGGGGAGAGTCACTAGATACTATACTGAAAATTTGGTGCCTCTACCTCAAAAAACAGCTTTCCCAGAGCCCCTGAAATCTCCAGATCAATTCCCCATTATACCCTATGAGAATCAATCTCCACATAGAGAATAATGCTCAGCAGACGTGAGAGGATGCAAGGACTACAAGTCCAGCATGCACCTTGCAAAGGGAGGCTGGACTGGAGCGAATAGCAGGCTGGCGGTGGGCGGGTCTTTGTGACTCAGAGGAAGGGAGAAACCTGAAGCCAGGCAGGGAAAGAGACACGACACCGTTCCACCACCCCCCCCCGCTATCAGATTTTTAGGGAGCAGGGGATTAGGCTGCTAATCCAGGGGTCCCCTGGCAGGGCGGGGGGGGGGGTTTGGGAAGCCTAGCCCATGGCGACCGTCTCCCTCACAGCAAGCTACACCTCTCCCCTCCCCACACTCCAGCGTGCCAAAATCCTCAGGAAGTCTACTAGCAGTGCAGCAGCTACACCGCAGCCGGCCGCCCCTTATCTCTGGATTGGGCTGTAAGACTCAACATGGATTACCGAATGCAAAACAGTAGTCAGACAGCATGATTAAAACAGCACAATCAGAAAGTAAGGCAACCAGTGTACAATGCAATAGGACTAGGATCACAGAATTAGAAAACAATGCAAGCAACAAACTGCCCAAAGCAAGGTGTGCTATAAACAATGCAGGAAGTGTTATACTGTTTAAATCAATCTAGTAAAGAGAGACCATCCTATAGTAATCATTGCAACAGCTCACAATCCTAGTTCATTATAAAGGCACACTCCTGGACTGTTTCATTCTACTGTAGTTCTAGTCCCTTATAAAAATGTCCTCTTGAATATTTCTGTTTGCACATTCTATGGAAAAACAGAAGTGTGTGAGACTTCCTGGCCTCTTTAAGCAGGTCATTTCATAAGGTGGAAGTCACCAGAGAGAATGCACGTGAACAGGCAGTTGCCAGTCTTCCCAGGGCCAGCCCTAGACTATCTGGTGCCCTAGGCAAAGCTAACTTCTGGCGCCCGCCCCCGTTTAAGACTTTGATGGTCTTAAAGGTGCCACTGGATTGGTTGAAAAGGGCTTTTTTAAAAAACAAAAACAAAAAAGGAAACACATGTTTCCAAAAACAAGCAAAGTTTTCCTGGTCTGCTTTTGGTGAGTCAGCACATGCAAACCCATTAATAAAGAAACCCTGGAGTGCTAAACGGAGGACAGACTGCTATCAAGAAGACCCTCTTTCTTTGAAACACACACACACAAACCAGGGCCTTAAGCTTCACAGCACTTTCTGAATGCAGGACAATGCAATGCAACAGACATGGCCTCTGGTGGTAGGATTTGCCTCTGAGGGCTTCTGCAACTGACCTTATCTTCATCCTGCATTCTCTGCAACACAGGGTCAGCTTCTTCAGCCCAGCATCCCGGCACAAGGTCAGCCTGCTGTAGCTGAGAATTATAAGCCTTGATGGGGAGCAGAGGAGCTTTTCTCCTGTGTAAGGCTAACCAAGAGTTCCCCCTCCCACCAAAAGTGCTAGTGTCTCCAGCAACCCTGAGCTGGTGATGGAGAGCAAGGGAGGCTTTGTAAAACTAGGCATGGATGTGTGCAGCATGCTCCATCTATGTTTTGGACTGGTAGGAAACTATGGAAGTTGGGGAGGGGTAAGAAGGAGTTCCAGCAGAGGTGGCAAGTGGTGGTGGGGGTAACTCAGTAAATACAGCTGGCAGGGTGCAACGTGGGGCTCTCCCAACCTACTGCACAGGACTAGAGTTCGGTGAAGTCTTTTGGCTGCTTGGGAGCAGGAAAATGCAGTTCCCAGTCTTGGGGGAGGGGGTGTCATACTAAGTTGCAGGCAATGCCAGAGGAGGAGTTCACACTTGTGACTCCAGGTTTTGTTCCAGACCTTGGCTGGCTTTGCAGGACAGCCTGGGATCTTTCTTTCTATTTTAGAACTTTAGCGCAGCAGCAGCTCTTTTCAAAACACAAGGGACCCAATCACCCTTCTCAACCAATGACACCTTCAAAGAGCTCTGGAGATGGAAATCTCAGGGAGAGATGAAGTAGGCATGCCAAACCATTGTGCAAGCCTCTTTCTTAAAGGGCCATGGGGGGAGGGGAGCAGAGGATGAGCACTCTGGGAGGGTCAGGCTGGAGTTGCAGTGCAGAAATTAAACCAGGAGAAAAAGCTGCCACCGTGCCAATCTGGGCCATTAGGACCACCCTCTCCCCCTCAGCAGGGTAGCACTTCTGGTTGTTACAAGCATGTGCCGAAAAACAAAACTTTGTTATTATTGATGCTGTGCATTGGAAATTGAATAATATGAATACTTGGATGTGTACTTTGGAACGACTCCTGAAGAAACCTTTTTGTGAAACACTATCCTGAGCTAGCGGAAGTGTTGAGGAGTGGTTACTTACTTGTGGAAATTTTTGTTCCTGGAGCAAGTTGTGTTAACTCCAATGAACTTGTATCAGATTTGCACCTGGCACTTTGTTGTGTATTTCAAAATGACTCTGGGCGTTTTCGCACTGACCTTTTACTGGTGCAACCACCCTCCTCACGCCGGCGGATCTGCAGGGATTTCGCACCAGAAGCGCCGGCGCAGCCAAAAGAGCCGGCTACTTCCATCGCGAAGCCAGCTCAAACGTTTTCCTGCTTCTTGGCGGTTTCCGTTTGAGCTGGCTTCGGGACGGAAGTTGCCGGCTCTTTTGGCGGTGCCGGCGCTTCTGGTGCGAAATCCCTGCAGATCTGCCGGCGTGAGGAGGGTGGTCGCGCCAGTAAAAGGTCAGTGCGAAATCAGCCTCTGAGAAACAACAGGTGTAAAATCATTGAGTTTGGAGATGGATATTTTTTTTCTGTAGTGAAGAATGTATGCAGTTTGTATTGCCTTATGAAATAATGGAACGGAATCTTCCAAAATTGTAAATAAGTTTATTTTCCAAATTCTTGTGCACAGTAGTTTTTGTATTCCTGTTTGACACACTGTTTATTCCTGTATCAGGGGTGGCCAACGGTAACTCTCCAGATGTTTTTTGCCTACAACTCCCATCAGCCCCAGTCAGCATGGCCAATGGCTGGGGATGATGGGAGTTGTAGGCAAAAAACATCTGGAGAGCTACCATTGGCCACCCCTGTTGTAGATTGTTTGTATTGGTTATTTGTATAGTAGACAGAGCGCAAGCTAAGTAAACTGAAGCTGAGGGTCTCATTCTGGATTGGATCCAGACTAAGACCTATTCTGCACCTCAGTGTTGTCACTGTTTCCCAGTGAGTTGAATCTGCAGCTAATGTTCTCATTTTGCAGAACCCCTTCTGTAAAACGGTATTTATTTCTGGGATTCCGCCCCCCCCCCCCTTAAATTCAGATCTGACCCTCTCCATGTGTTCCACACTTCCTTTGAAAAGGGGTTATGCGGCCATGTCATCATGTACTTGCTCAATCTGGTGCTGTGCTAAAATATGGTTCTGAATATTTTCTTTTTAGTAAATACTTTATAACTTTTGATGCTAGTGCTGGTTCTCTGTACCACATAGACATCCACCATCTTGGACACCCTATTTTAAAAGGAGCACTGGGGGAAGGAAAGCAGTTGACAAGCAGCTATTCCTTCAGGGGCACACAAGACAGTAAATGATCCCCATGGTGACCAGGCTCTGGGCAGTGGGAGACACAGAGGCAAGGCCTCAGAACTTGGAAAGAAAGCTGGGAGTCCTGACCGTCCCAGTGGGCAATTCCTTACAAAGGTCAGATGATAGCAGTGGTTACCTGAGAGAGAGAAAAAACCTCTCCAGGTGTTGGGAAAACTATGGAGGGCAGGATAGAACAAGGCCTGCAGGCTGGAGCTTGTTCCACCACATGCTTTAAAAAAATAGTGGACTGCTCAGGCCAGGAGGGCAAAAGGGAAGTGAACACATCACATTCACGACACAAAAGGGCAGTGGGAAACAAATTCAAAATCGGAAATTCCTCATTGGAAAATTGCAAATTCAGATCTGAAGGGGGGAAAATCAGGACAGTTGATTCGGAAAATGCAGGGTAGCAGGGCACTAAATTTGGATCTACTCCTGGGGAGGCAAAAAGTCATGCAGAAAGTTTTACAGACTTTGATTATTTGAGAACACCAATGCAGAAGTTTGCACTTGTGCGAAAATGGTCTAAATTTTCCAGCAGCTGAACAGAATGTCCCTGCCTCTCTGTCCCATTACAGCTCAATCACCTCCATGAGATGTTGTTGTTGGGAAAAAGGGAACCCTGAGGAGCAACATGGGGGGCCTGCAGTGGGAAAGAGCAATCAGTGGAAACTGGTTATTTATTTTGAATCCCACCAGTTATGAGGGGCCTCTAAATAAAAATATACTAACCCC
The DNA here is from genome assembly GCF_032191835.1 of Heteronotia binoei. Taxonomy (NCBI): domain Eukaryota; kingdom Metazoa; phylum Chordata; class Lepidosauria; order Squamata; family Gekkonidae; genus Heteronotia; species Heteronotia binoei. The sequence goes on along the minus strand of NC_083228.1, from coordinate 98,950,034 downwards.
CCCAAATTACAAAAATAAAATAAAAAGATAATGTTTTGTGGCCACATAAATTTGATGTAGTTTAGGGCCTCTGTGTATCTTATTCTGTCCCTGGAATACATTATTTTGCAATTGTTGCAACAGGTTCCAAAAGATAAATTAATAGGATTGCCTGATTTCATACATGGGGAAGCATCGAGCTGAGAAACAGCAGACTACATAATTAAGGTCACCTACTGAGTTTGAAGCCAAGGTAAGACTCAAACTGGGGTTTCCTGAATCACAGTGCAGTCTCTTATAGAGCAGTCCTAAGCAGACTAGGCTTCCCAACCCTCTCGCTCTGGCGGGGGACCCCAGGATTTCCACCCTCTTCCCCCGCTCCCCCAAAAAATGGAAGCGGGGGGAGGGGGGGAAACGGCGGGCGCCAGTTCTGGCAGCTTTAGTTGGTCTCAATAAAAGATACTGCGTTATTACTAGAACTTAGCTCCAGTTCCTGTTTGAGAGTGCACATGCGAGAAGGAAATTCAGTAAGTCCTGCTTGTGTGACTATTTCCTCCTGCGCAACAGTTAGAATTACAAATGACAGCAGTTTTTTGAGTGAAGTGCTTTATGGGAGTTGTAGTCGTAAAACGCTTTCACTGCATTTGGTATATGAGCAGGGAAACTACTTGTCCCGGCATCCCTCGCCAGCGAGGGGTTTTACGACGACTGCTGCTTCTTCCTCGTGTATCCCTAGTTGTGCGGCGAGCGTGTTTCTGGTGCATCAACATGCCGAAAGTGAAGACGAAACCGCGGTCGCAGCAGCAGCGCCGTGAAACAAAAGCATCGGGACCAGGTGGGTCCCTGCTTGGTAGTGAGAAGGAGATTCCTGAGTGAGGACAGGCTTAGAGGCCAGGGCAGCCATGGCTCTTCCCCGGAGCAGGCAAAAGTTGTGTGAACCTTGCTGGTCTAGAATCAAAAGACGAAATGCAAACTGTTTATTAGAATTAAGAAAAATGACACAAAACTCTGTACAAGATTTTGGAGCCCTTGCTGACTCCTGTAGCCAGCCATTCTGTCCTGTACCGACCTCGACAGGCAGGAATTTTAGCAGTTGCCGCAAAGTTCTCAACTGTAGATGTATCAAGAAAGAATCCTGTAGCACTTTAAAGAGGAACAGATTTATTATGGTAGATGTTTTCGTGTACTAGATCCATTAGATGCATGAAGACCTCAACTGGCCATACTTGGTCAGAATGAAGTGCCGTTTATCTGATGGTTGAAAAGCTTCCATCACAATGAAACTATTACCCTGTAAAATGACACAAGCTGAAATAGGAAGGCCTGGTTTTCTTTGATGGGCAGGACTGCCTCTTCTGATTTTATTATTCTGGGCCTTCATATTTCAAATAGTCCCTTGGTTGGTCAATCTGTTTGTCGTTGCTAATCCTTTGGTAGTTATATCAGGGTAGGCTCTTTCTAATCTCTCTTCAGTTCCTTTTGCCACCTTTCTCTGCCTTCAAATGTGATGGCCAGAACTCCCTTGGAATTCAATTATGCTTGTCATAGCCTTGATCTTGGCTCCACCCCAATGTCTCCTGGCTCCACCCCCAGAGTCCCCAGATATTTCTTAAATTGGACTTGGCAACCCTAAAGCAGACATACAGAATTACATGGAACTCTGCTTAGGAGTGTATGACAAGCTACTGTATGACAACTGCATAGACTAGATGAAACAAAGCAGAAAGCTTTATCAAGTAGGGCAAATTCTAATCTTTAAGGATAATTATGTTTGTTCATTTCCTGTAGTTAGATGAGTTCTAGTTCTAGTGCATTATTGTAATCAGGAATGGAAAATATTTAAAAAATCTTTATAAGTGGTAATGTTGCATTTATACAGCTGTAAGTTATCTTGGACTTCTTTTCAATTTCCCCCCTGTAACTGAGATCTTGATTGTATGCAAATAGGTTTGTCTTAAATAATTAATTGGCTTAGAGGCAGATGATTAATCAACTAAACATTTTAATAGTTCGACAGTGTTGGTGTACCTGTGTTGCATAGATTGGTGCATAAACAAGTCACTCAATTTTTGGGGTTTTTAACTCCCTAAAAGCATTTAAATGAAGCAGCAGCTGAAAAATGATTGCAGCTTGCTCTGACTGCAGATGTTGTAGTTCTTATCTGCAAGCCCATTTGTCTTACCAGTCAGCTGGAAACAGGAGAGAGAATAAAAGAACCAGCCTTCCCTTCAGTCTGTGTAGAAAATAATAGGATTAAAAGGCATAGCTATTTGTGCTTGTGAGGCTGAAATGTATGGAACCGTCTGCATAACCAGGATAACACTTTTTCAAAGAATTATAGAGCTAAGGCTAGGAAAAGATTATAGTTGACTGGATACCAAAGCAACCAGAGGGTAACCGCAAATGACTCTCTATGGAGAGTAAATGTACTTATGTGTGAACTATATTGTCCAGGAATTGATTGTGCTTACTGGCCCTATCACAATCAGCATTCATGATAACTTGTGAATGACAGCATATGTACATACTGTCATGTGTATAGGCTTTGCCTATGTAATCAATACAGAACCTGCATGCATACAAATGTACACACAACCCAGTTCATAAATTATACCCAACACATGTGCAGGGGATGGGGGCAGCATGTACAACACTACTCTCCCCTCAGTGAGTTTACTGTCCTCATCCTGAGCATTTTGAACAACACTCACCATCGGACCATACCTGTGAATATCTGGATGTACAATTAATAAAACATCTAACAGTATCTGGCTTAAAGTTCCAACCAAATGACCTAATTTATGCAAATTCTTCCCTGGCCAGAAGGAGACTACTAGGGATCCACTCAAGTCCAAACTGTGCAGTATCAGGGTGCTATGTAGTAAGCCAATGGCCTCCTATCTCTTATTTTCTGTCTTCTCTTTCTTTGGGATTTTAATAGTGAGAATGTGAAGAAGCTGAGACAAGCTGACCTGAACTAACTGGCAGTTCCATTGCCTTCCTTCAAGACAGGAATGTTTGTTACACAGGAAGGGGGAGGGATTTCAGTCCCAGTGGGTAGAAAGCTTTTATCGCTTAAAACAAGGTATTTTAAATTGCAACTGTGGTTTCAAACTGAGACTGCACAGATCTTCAGAAGTAGTAATGAAGAGGTCTATTTAATATTGCTCAAAGTAATAAATATCACAGCAGAGGCCTTCACTGAAATGTAATTTTAGAATGAGAAATAGGACTTTAGGTCAGCATGGTGGCTGCCAGTGGTTCTCATCCACAGTTCTCTTGCAGGGCTGTTATAGGTTTCCTAGTTCCTTGGCTTTATTGTTTTCTCTTAAGTGAAGTTAAAAATGAACACTTATTGAACAGCAAAAACAGTGGATTTTAACATTAACAATGACCTGGTTGACCTCTGGAATAAGGAAATAACCCAGACAGTTAACACAATCACTCCCAGGTGCTCTCTCTCGGCTGCTAGAACCCAGGTAGTCCCTTGGCTGATTGAGGGTCTGAATGAGAGCTGTGGAAGAAGACTCGGGCTAAATCTGGGGAAAAGAACATTTTAAAGCTTACTCCATGGCAGTGATAGCAGCAAAGGAACAGCACTTTCCCACCACCATTGCATTAGCACAGTGCAGGCCAGTGGAGATGTTCTAGGTGCTCAGAGGACTGTTGGGATCTTTCCTGCAGGAGGAGGTGGACTAGGGTTGCCAAGTCCAATTCAAGAAATATCTGGGGACTTTGGGGGTGGAGCCAGGAGACATTGGGGCGGAGCCAGGAACAAGGGTGTGACAAGCAGAATTGAACTCCAAGGGAGTTCTGGCCATCACATTTAAAGGGACAGCACACCTTTTTAAATGCCTTCCTTCCATAGAAAATAATGAAAGATAGGGGCACCTTCTTTTGGGGCTCGTAGAATTGGACCCCCTGGTCCAATCCTTTTGAAACTTGGGGGGTATTTTGGGGAGAGGCACTACATGCTATACTGAAAATGTGGCACCTCTACCTCAAAAAACAGCCCCCCCCAGAGCCCCCGATACCCGCAGATCAATTCCCCATCATTCCCTATGGGAATTGTTCATGGAGGTGCATAATGGCTGTGGAGGTGGGGCTTCCCCCACTGGCCAGCTGGCTGAGGGAGGGGGGAAGCCTGTAAAACCGGGGGATCCCCTGCTGGGACCTGGGGATTGGGAAGCCTAAGGTGGACTCCTTGGTGGTCCAATGTGACCATGACTATTTTGCTCAGCACTTTGCAATTTCCTCAAAGAAACCTCCTTTCAAACCAATGATTTTATGTTCTGTGTGTATTTTAACTCTGTTTTTAACTCTTTCAAAAGTTGTTTTAATTATGTATATTTTATGCTTTTATTATAATGGTTTTATAATATAATTTATCATGTATGTTTTAAATTCTTAACTATCTGGCAACTCTTCTCAGTGGTTCTTCTCAGGGCAGAAAGGTAGGATATAAGTTTTGTAATTAATTTATGAATATCATGAAGAACATGAACTACCTCACTTTTTTTGGTGGTAGGAACCCATGAAAGTCCTGTTGCATTCTATAATGATCTTCAAAACAATACAAATAATTTAACTGTCATGATTTGCCCACAACCAACAACCCCCCCTCCCACCAACTCTGGATACTGCTGCTCATGCTGCTCATAGTTAAACAGATTAAAACTGTAGTCAAATGATCCACATGGCTAATTTATTCCTAGTGTTCTGGTTGTAAATGGGGCCAATCAGAAACTGCTCACTATTTTTGTGAACATTTTTGACAATGCTCAAAATATATTCCTTGTTTAAGATGTTGGCTTTCTTTGTGAAATAATCATTTAAATTGCCCTCATTTTTTAGTTTCCCAAATGACGTCATGGCAGAAGCAAGTCTGACTAGTTTCATAGTGCTTGGTTGCCATGCTATTCACTGTGTGATTCCTGACTATTTGGGATTACTCATGTAGTTGATTCAGGAAGGTTGAAGAAACAGCCAGGGGAAGCAGGGTAACAAGAAGACAGCAGCCCTTAGTAACAATAATATCAGACAGGATTGAGACAAGGGAATGTTTGCACAGTCTAAGTATTATTTGGGATACATTTCTATTCTATCTATGAAATCATTTCCTGAAGACTAATGTGATATTTCAATAGTTTAGAATGCTGTTGATTAAAATAAGCAAGCAAACTTCATTTCAAATGCACAGAAAAGAATACTGTAACAATTTTCTTTTTTAAAGGTGCCCCCAAAAGAAAATTAAGCTCGGTTCTTCATTTGAAACAGCCATTTCCCTCCTGCAGTTCTGTGTTTGTGTAGCCCTAATACTGCAAAGCTCGGTGTGACTCAATGGAAATGCAACCAATGAGTCATAAGTATGGCCTGCTTTACTGATTGTCTTTGAACATCCCATTTATTTACCATGCCTGAAATATTTTCTTCAACACCTTAAGGGATTAATGTTGAACCACAGGATTTCCAGTCCAAGGAACCCAGCCAGAATACGTAAAGTATTAGTTACTTAGTATTGCTGATTTGAAACTTTATACAATCAGTTTAATACTCATATCCAGTCAAAAACAATGTCCCTGTGTGCGTTTGTTCCATTGAAGCCTATTTAATTGGTCAGGATGCCATGTTAGATTGTAGCCATGTTGAATATAAAACTTAAGGTAATAACAATGAAGGATTTTGTATCTTAAGAACATAAGAGAAGAAGAAGAAGACTGCAGATTTATACCCCGCCTTTCTCTCTGAATCAGAGACTCAGAGCAGTTTATAATCTCCTATATCTTCTCTCTCCACAACAGATACCCTGTGAGGTGGGTGGGGCTGAGAGGGCTCTCACAGAAGCTGCCCTTTCAAGGACAACTCCTGCGATAGCTATGGCTAACCCAAAGCCATTCCAGCAGCTGCAAGTGGAGGAGTGGGGAATCAAACCTGGTTCTCCCAGATAAGAGTCTGCACACTTAACCATTACATCAAACTGGCTCTCCAAACTGATCTTTCTTGGATCAGGCCAATAGTCCATCCAGTCTAACACTTGGTGTCACACAGTGGCCAAAACCTGGATGCCATCAGGAGGTCCACCAGCAGGACCAGAGCTCTAGAAGCCCTCCCACTGTTGTTCCACAATCACCAAGAATACTAAGAATCAGTGCCCAGACACATTGTTCAATCTATACCTTGTGGCTAATAGCCACTTATTGACTTCTGCTTGAGGAGGGATGGGAGGATTTAAATATGAGTCAGTAGCTAAGCCCCTATGCTCAGTGTGAGCTGAGAAATGGAAGGGTTCTAAATCTCCTGATCTAAACCTCTGGCACAAGAAACTCTGGAGCGCTTATATAATGGCCAAAATCTCTGACAATATTAACCAACTAGAATGTCCTCTCTATTCTTCCAACTTCTATGCTATATGGTTTCCTATTCTAGAATATCTCATTTCACAAGAAGTTATTCCAGATATAGTTAATGACCTTTCTTTGTGGTAGTGTTTACATGTTGGCTAACAAAGTGATTAGAGGTCAAAAATACAGGGATTTTCAGTACTATTTTATTTTCATTTATTTCTAAATTTGATTGTATTTATGGTTCAGTTGTCTCATATTATTATTTGTAAATGTTTTTGGGTTATCTGCAATAAGTACATAAGAACATAAGAGAAGCCTTGTACTTTACCTTTCAGTTTCTTCTTTACAATCCCTCTCATTTGAGAGAAGTTACCCCTTCTAAAGTTTAATGTGGTTGTGGGCCTTTTGGAGCATTTCCCTATTTACATCGATACTAAATTTAATAGCATTATGGTCAGTGTTCCCTACTGGTGCTATCATGTTTTCATCTCTCACCAGGGCTTGAATATTATCAGTCTAAAACCCAGATAACATAAATGTACTTGTGTCCTTATTGTCAGCTTCATGGAGCTACAGCAGTTGCCTGAGAATTTAAACGCACACTGAGATTCCAGTTGAGCATATTTCTGGAAGCAATCTTATGAAATCTTTCCAACAGCACATTAAATTAGAATCCAGATTCATGTTGAGCTCTGAAGTTACTTGTTTGCCATATTTAAATTTAATCCTTAATCACCAAGAGCTATCTGTAGTGATGGGAAATAATGGAACAATAATAGATTTTGAGAAAAATCCCCAATTGATATACAAAAATTACTGATTTTTTTTTGGGGGGGGCATTCCTTTGGTAAAACTCATAGATCAAATCTGTAACTAACCAAACAAATCTTGCAAAGTGTTGTGAAAGGAAACCAGTGAAGTTGACGGACAGTAGGTTCAGGACAGACAAAAGGGAGTGCTTCTATACTCAAGAACTCATTTAACTGGGAAAATCACTGCAAGTGGATGTAGTGATGGCAGTAAGCACAGATGGCTTTAGAAGGGAATTAGATATTATGAAAACCCTTTTTACAGTAAGAGTTGTTCAACAGTGGAATCAGCTATCTAGGGAGGTGGTGAGCTCCCCCTCACTGGCAGTCTTTAAGCAGTGGCTGGACACAGGGCCGGCGCATGGGAATAGGTGAACTAGGCAATTGCCTAGGGTGCCAGCTCTCAACAGCTCCCTCCCCGCTCGCGCTGTCCCTGAGCCTTGGACTTGCTTTCCATCTGCAGTACCTGCCTAGCTTGGCAAGCACTGTGGAGGGAAAGTGCAGAGTGTTTTTTCTTGGCTTTAAGGGGTTGGGGGAGCTCTCCTAACTCCTTAAAGCCAAGAAAAAAATGGTGCTTGACAAGTGCTGTGGAGGGAAGGTGCCAAGTGTTTTTTCTTGGCTTTAAAGCCAAGAAAAGATGGCACTTCCCATCCACAGTGCCTGCCGAACTCAGCAAGCGCTGCAGAGGAGACGCGTTGAGCGCCCAGTGAGATGACATCACCTCTGGGGGGTGCACGTTGGGGTTCTACCTTGGGTGACAGACAAATAAGTGAGTTCTAAATCAAATAAAACCTGAACTCTCCATAGAAGTTAAAATGACTAAACTGAGGTTATCATACTTTGGTCAAATCATCCATAGACAAGAGCCACTGGACAATATACACATATACACACTGTGGCTAATAGCCACTGATGAACCTCTGCTCCATATTTTTATCTAACCCCCTCTTGAAGGTGGCTATGCTTGTGGCTGCCACCACCTCCTGTGGCAGTGAATTCCACATGTTAATCACCCTTTGGGTGAAGAAGTACTTCCTTTTATCCGTTTTAACCTGTCTGCTCAGCAATTTCATCGAATGCCCACGAGTTCTTGTATTGTGAGAAAGGGAGAAAAGTACTTCTTTCTCTACTTTCTCCATCCCATGCATTATCTTGTAAACCTCTATCATGTCACCCCGCAGTCGACGTTTCTCCAAGCTAAAGAGCCCCAAGCGTTTCAACCTTTCTTCATAGGGAAAGTGTTCCAGCCCTTTAATCATTCTAGTTGCCCTTTTCTGGACTTTCTCCAATGCTATAATATCCTTTTTGAGGTGCGGTGACCAGAACTGCACACAGTACTCCAAATGAGACCGCACCATCGATTTATACAGGGGCATTATGATACTGGCTGATTTGTTTTCAATTCCCTTCCTAATAATTCGTAGCATGGCGTTGGCCTTTTTTATAGCAAACGCACCCTGTCTTGACATTTTCAGTGAGTTATCTACCACGACCCCAAGATCTCTCTCTTGGTCAGTCTCTGCCAGTTCACACTGCATCAACTTGTATTTGTTGCTGGGATTCTTGGCCCCAATGTGCATTACTTTGCACTTGGCCACATTGAACCGCATCTGCCACGTTGACGCCCACTCACCCAGCCTCAACAGATCCCTTTGGAGTTCCTCAGAATCCTCTCTGGTTCTCACTATCCTGAACAATTTAGTGTCATCTGCAAACTTGGCCACTTCACTGCTCACTCCCAACTCTAAATCATTTATGAACAAGTTAAAGAGCATGGGACCCAGTACCGAGCCCTGCGGTACCCCACTGTTTACCGTCCTCCACTGCGAAGACTGCCCATTTATACTCACTCTCTGCTTCCTATTACTCAGCCAGTTTTTGATCCACAAGAGGACCTGTCCTTTTACTCCATGACTCTCAAGCTTTCTAAGGAGCCTTTGATGAGGAACTTTATCAAAAGCTTTCTGGAAGTCAAGGTAAACAACATCTATCAGGTCACCCTTGTCCACATGTTTGTTCACCCCCTCAAAGAAATGTAACAGGTTAGTGAGACAAAATCTTCCCTTACAGAACCCATGCTGAGTCATCCTCAATAACCCATGTTCATCAATGTGCCTACTCATTCAGTCCTTGATAATGGTTTCTACCAATTTTCCCGGTATTGAAGTCAGACTGACTGGCCTGTAATTTCCCGGATCTCCTCTGGAACCCTTTTTAAAGATGGGGGTGACATTTGCTACCTTCCCGTCCTCAGAAACGGAGGCAGATTTCAATGAAAGATTATAGATTTTTGTTAGAAGATCCACAAGTTCAACTTTGAGTTCTTTCAGAACTCTCGGATGTATGCCATCCGGACCCGGTGACTTATTAGTTTTTAATTTGTCTATTAGTTGTAGGACCTCCTCTTTTGTCACCTCAATCTGACTCAGGTCTTTCGACACCCCTTCCAAAATTAGTGGTTCTGGGGCAGGCAAAAAATTCTCATCTTCCACAGTGAAGACGGAGGCAAAAAATGCATTCAGCTTCTCAGCCATTTCCCTATCCTCCTTCAGTAATCCTTCAGTAGTCCAATCTTTTTTGAAACGTGGGAGATTTTTTGAGGAGAGGCAGAAGCAGCTAAGCTATAAATTTGGTACCTCTATGTCCATAAACAGTCCCCCACAGAGCCCCAGATACCCCTAGATCAATTCTCCATTATAATGGTCACCATAGGGTATAGTGGAGCTGAAAAATTCAGGATTTTTAAAAAAATCATAATTTCAGAATATAGTAATATTTTTCAGGTTCAATATACCTGAATTCCATTACATGGTCTCCATAGGGTATAATGGAGCTGAAAAAAAATCAGGAATCCTGAATATTTCCCAAATACCATACCAATACTGGCATTCAGGAATATCAGCAAATACTGATATTTTGGGGGTTCAATATACCTGACCTTGAAAAAAATACCATTTTTTGTTCACACCATTATTCCTCATGTTCAGTTTACAATGTATGTGGCTTCAGAAATCTGTATAATGAAAAATCTCCTGGAGGAGCTAAAAAGTGACTCAAGATAACATCTGCAGTTCTGCATGAGGTTTTGCATGAAGTTTTTTTCAAGTCTAAAGCCTTGACTAATGTAGTATAACCTGATCTTGCCAGATCTCAGAAACTAAGCAGGTTCAGTACTTGGATGGGAGATCACCAAGGCAGACTTTGCAGAAGAATGCAATGGTCAACCACCTCTGCTTGATCATTTCCCCTGAAAACCCAATGGAGTTGCTAAATCTGCTGTGACTTGACAGCACTCTCTCTCTCTCTCTCACACACACACACACACAAACAAAATGGCTTAGGAATATCCAGGTTTTTTCCTTATGTCCTCCTTTCAGGACTGCTAAAAAGAGTGTGAAAACACACATGAAGGAGATTGCAACAGGTGTATCTATTGTCCCCCCAGCTCTGATGCCCCAGCAGCTGTTTGGGTCAGTTGGATGGGGATCCAGTCCTGCTTTTACAAACTGACAAAGATCCATGACATTTATCGTCTGCTTGTGCCCTATGGGAGGATGATTTTGCTAAGCCTGTCTATTTATTTTATTTACTTACTTACTTACTTACCTAAAGTTTGTATGCTGCCCACTACATATACAGACTCTGGGTGGCTCACAGTCATAATATAATAATAATAATAATACTTTATGATTATAAAATCAACACATATAAACAATTTATAATTTAAAACTTAAAAATGGTGCTATAAAATTAATTACAAAGGCGGTCCACCTTTGTTTTAGCTCTTAATTTTCTGTACAGCTCTATTGGGTGTCATATAGGTAGAGAATTGTATTCAGCAGCAAAGTAGCAGCAGCTCCTCACACGTTAGTTACTGTAGGCCTGCCGAAAAAGGTCAGTTTTACAGACCCTGCAGAATTGGGAGAGATCCCACAGGGTTCTCGTGGCCTTTGGAAGTTTGTTCCATAAATTAGGGGCTGCCACCGAGAAGGCCCTTGCCCGTGTAATGCATAATCTGGCCTCCTTTGGTCCAGGAATGGATAACAGATGTTGGCTTCCTGAATGCAGTGCTCTCTGTGTCACGGCTGGGGCCGGGTCAGGCAAAGTCCAGAGGCAGTCCGAGGTCTGTAGCCAGTAAGCAGGAGGGTCCGAGGTGCCAAATCCGAATCACTGTAGAAGTATCGCAGGTCTGAGGTCCAGAAGCCGAGGTCAGGGAGTCCAGAAGTCCAAAGCCAAAGTCAGGGAGTCAGGAACCAAAGTCAAGCCGGAGTGGATGCTAGAATGTCAGGGAGATGACTAGTTGCTTCCACAAAGCTTCCTCCCAAAGCCCACAGCTATATAGCCCTCTGCTGGCTGTTGCCCGTTTGGGCTAATTGCTGGCTCAGGGAGGCAGCCAGGATCCTGTTACCACTCAAGCATCCTTGCTCTTAGAAGGGCCAGAATCCTCTCAGAACTCAGGGCTCAGGGAGCGTCTTGCTTGTGAGCGTGCCGCCCTCCTCCGATCCCTGAGGTCCTGCCGGAGGCGGTCACGCACACGAGCCACCCGAGAGGGCGAGGCAGGGGGGCTGGGATCTTCTCCAGCAGGAGGCAGGGGCACTGGTGCAGGTGGCAGGGGCACAGTTTCCTCATCAGACTCAACTTCCTCTGAAGGGTCCCCAGCACCCATGACACTATCCCCCCCCCCAGGGCCCCCCTCCGTCGAGGGACCTGGAAGGTCGGGGTGGTCGTTGTGGAACTGGTGCACCAAGTCCGGGGCATGAAGATTGTCCTCGGGCTCCCAAGACCGGTCTTCTGGGCCGTATCCCTCCCAGTCCACCAGGTACTGGAGGCCTCCACGATGGTGCCGGGAGTCCAGGATCTGGCGCACCTCATATTCTTCCTCGTCATCCACCAACACTGGTGGTGGCGGCGGTGGGGAAGGAGTCCGAGCTGGGTCAGGGGGTGCAGCCGGAACAAGGAGGGAGCGATGAAACACGGGGTGAATGCGGAGGTGGGGTGGCAACTGGAGCCTGAAGGCGACGGGGTTTATTTGTTCAACGACGGGGTAGGGTCCAATGAACCGTGCATCCAGCTTGTGAGACCGACCAGGCCGGCGCAGGTAGCGAGTTGAGAGCCACACCTGATCCCCCGGCTGCACTGGAGGGCCTTCTTGCCTCTTTCGGTCCGCAGCCCGTTTATATGCCTCCTTGGCTTGCTGTAGCTGCTCTCGGAGCAAGTCTTGGCTGGCACGGAGTTCTTGCAGGTAGGCATCGACGGCGGGGACATTCGTGGGTGGTAGGATCGCTGGGAAGAACCGAGGGTGGTACCCGTAGGTTGCAGCAAACGGGGTCATTTGGGTGGATGAATGGACCGCGTTGTTGTATGCAAACTCCGCTAGGGGCAATAGAGTGGTCCAGTCATCCTGCTGGTAACAGGTGTAACAGCGGAGATATTGCTCTAGCGTGGCATTGGTGCGCTCTGTCTGGCCATCTGTCTGTGGGTGGTAGGCCGAGGACAGGTGCACTCGAGTACCCAGGCTGGAATGGAGGGCTTGCCAGAACCGAGAGGAGAACTGAGGGCCCCGATCGGAGATCAGATGGGCTGGGAGTCCATGCAGACGAAAGATGTGTTGCAGGTAAAGCTGGGCCGTCTCCTGAGCTGTGGGGAGTTTCGGGCACGGAACAAAGTGGGCCATCTTGGTAAATAGGTCGACGACCACCCAGATACAAGTCTGACCCTTGGAGCGTGGAAGTTCCGTGATGAAGTCCATCGAGATGGTATCCCAGGGTCCTGAAGATGTGGGCAAGGGCTGCAGCAACCCTGAGGGTTTGGCTGGGATGTCTTTGGCCCGTCGGCAGACGTCACAGGAGCTGACATAGCGGGCAACATCAGCGCGAACTCGTGGCCACCAGAATTCCCTTGTCAGCAAGTGGGTGGTCTTATGCTGTCCAAAGTGCCCGGCGGGTAACGAGTCGTGGGTCAGGCATAGCACTTCTGCCCGCAAGGGCCCGGGCGGCACATAGAGGCGTTCGCGGTGTAGCAAGAGGCCGCCTCGAGTCGTGAACTCCCCTGTTGGGTCATCTTGGAGAGCCTGGAGGTGTTGCTGGACCCAGGGATCATTGGCCTGGCTAGCCCGAATGTCCTCCACGAGTGCTGGTGAAGTGGAGGTGGCTGCAAATACTGAGGGCGGCAGGATTGGAGCAGCGGGCGCGGTCTCAGTTGAGGCAGGGGCGTATTCCGGTTTCCGGGAGAGCGCGTCTGCTTTCCGGTTCTGGGTATGGGGGATGTAGGAGATCCGGAAGTCGAAGCGAGAGAAGAATAGGGACCACCGGATCTGGCGCTGGTTGAGACGGCGGGTGGTCTGGAGGTGTTCCAAGTTCCGGTGATCGGTGAGCACTTGAACAGGGTGGCGAGCCCCTTCGAGGTAATGTCGCCAAACCTCAAACGCCGCCTTGATCGCGAGCAACTCCCTCTCCCAGATGGTATAGTTCCTCTCTGCAGCAGTGAGCTGCCGCGAGTAATAGGCGCAGGGCTGTAGTGGCTGGGACGGCTCCTCGTGCTGGGACAGCACTGCTCCCAGGGCCACGTTGGAGGCATCAGCTTCCACCGTAAAGGGAAGCTGGGGGTCGGGGTATCTCAGGAGTGGCCCGGTGGCAAAGCGAGTCTTCAGGGTGGAGAAGGCGTTATCGGCCTCTGGGGACCAGTGGAAGGGTTCTTTGGGGCGGAGTAGTTGAGTCAGGGGTGTGGTCAGGGATGCGTAGGCCGGGATGAATTGCCGATAGTAGTTGGCAAAACCGAGGAACCGCTGCAGGTCTTTGCGATTCTGAGGAGCCTGCCAGGTCAGGACCGCTTCTACTTTTTTCGGGTCCATGAGGATCCCCTGCGGTGACACGATGTGCCCAAGGAACTCGACGGAGCGTAGGTCGAAGTCGCACTTCTCCAGCTTGGCGTAGAGACCATGGGCTCGTAGGCGCTGCAGGACCTGGCAGACGTGCTCGGCGTGCTGGGCAGGATTGCGGGAGTAAATTAGGATGTCATCCAGGTATATGATCGCGAAGCGGTCGAGCAGGTCCCGGAATATGTCATTCATGAACCTCTGGAAGACAGCGGGGGCATTGGTCAGTCCGAAGGGCATTACCAGGTGCTCGTACTGCCCGTATCGGGTCCCAAACGCGGTCTTCCATTCGTCTCCGGGCCGTATGCGCACCAAATTGTACGCTCCACGGAGGTCCAGCTTGGTGTAGATTTGGGCCCCCTTTAGGCGATCCAAGAGTTCAGGGATCAGTGGTAGAGGGTACCGGTCGCGGATGGTGATCTTGTTCAGGGCCCGGTAGTCATTGCACAGCCGGAGCTCCCCACTTTTCTTCTTCACGAAGAGCACTGGAGCAGATAGGGGAGAGGTTGAGGGTCGGATGAATCCGCGTTTCAGGTTCTTGTCCAGGAAGTCTCGCAGAGCTGCCAACTCCGGCTCCGACATTGGGTACAGACGCCCCCCCGGGAGTGGTGCCCCAGGTACCAAATCAATGGCACAGTCGTAGGGCCGGTGAGGGGGAAGCTGATCAGCTCCTGTCTCTTCGAAGACTTCAGCAAAGTCCACATACTTCTGAGGGAGCTGAGGACCACCACTCGGGATGCCAGCTGCTAGAGTGGTGGGAGGAGTCAGATGGGGGCATGGGTCTCGGAAGCGTAGTTCCTGCTGGGCCCAGTCCACGATGGGGTTGTGCAGCTTCAGCCAGGAAAGGCCTAGAATCAGCGGGAAGCGAGGCATGCGGGCGACATCAAACCGCAGCTGTTCTTGGTGCTGCTGGACGTGGAAGGTGATGGGACATGTCTCCTGGGTGACGGGGCCAGAACGGAGGAGGCGCCCGTCAATAGCCTCCACCAACGACGGAATCCCTTTTGTCTGCACAGGGATCTGGTGCTGCTTCACAAAGGCGGCATCTATAAAACAGTGGGCCGCTCCCGAGTCCAGCATGGCATACACGAACAGCCAGCGTTCGTCAGGCAGACGGAGTTTGACTGGTAGCAGGAATGGCCCTGGGGTATCAGCCCGCTGTTCGGAGGACCCAGCTAGTCGCCCCAGGCTGGGGGGTCCACTTACGCCTGGGGCTGCCCTTTTGGCGGCGGTGGCAGCGAAGGTCCAGGTATCCGATGCTTAGCAGGGCAGCCAGAGGCATAGTGGCCTGCCGTGCCGCAGTAGAGGCACAGATTCTGCGTGCGGCGTCTGGTCTTTTCCTCTGGGGTCAGGCGGGGTCGAGCAGCTCCAAGTTGCATAGGCTCATCCTTGGTGCTGGTACTAGCTGGGGATGGGCGAGGAGCCAGGTAGCACGGCGCAGGGAGCTGGCGCCCTCTGGTCTTGGCTTGGCGGCGACTTTCCAGGCGGCCATCGATGCGGAGGCAGAGGGTGATAAGTTCTTGGAGCGTGGGTGGCTGCTCCACCCTGGCCAGTTCATCCAGGACCTCCTCTGCCAACCCCTCAGTAAACTGGTCCATCTGGGCAGCCTCATTCCACGCCAAGTCCTGGGTCAGGAGCTTGAATTCAGTGGCATATTGAGCCACCGAGGAGTTGCCTTGTTTCAGTGCCCTGATCTTCCGGTTGGCTGTGGCTGCTTGGACTGGGTTTGAGAAAGCAGCAGACAGGTGGGCCTCAAACCCCTGGTAATCAGTCAGTAGGGGAGAGGACGCGACCAGTAAGGGTGTGGCCCATTTGGCCGCCTGCCCCTTTAACAGACTGATGACGAAACACACCTTGGTTTTGTCATTGAGGAAGTCCCGTGCTCTCAGTTCAAAGTACAGCCGACACTGTGCTAGGAAGGCAGGAAATTCTTCCACGGCACCCCCAAATCTGTCAGGTGGGGGAACTGGGCACTTGGCTGGAGCACTGGCCGCAGGTTGTTGCTGCAAGTGCACTACTGCCTGTGTTAGCTGCTGTACCTGGGCTTGGAGCGCAGCCAGTAGTTCTGTGGTTTCACTTGCTTCAGCATCCATCCTGTGGAGTGGGTGTTTGTCGGTGGAAGCAATCTGTCACGGCTGGGGCCGGGTCAGGCAAAGTCCAGAGGCAGTCCGAGGTCTGTAGCCAGTAAGCAGGAGGGTCCGAGGCGCCAAATCCGAATCACTGTAGAAGTATCGCAGGTCTGAGGTCCAGAAGCCGAGGTCAGGGAGTCCAGAAGTCCAAAGCCAAAGTCAGGGAGTCAGGAACCAAAGTCAAGCCGGAGTGGATGCTAGAATGTCAGGGAGATGACTAGTTGCTTCCACAAAGCTTCCTCCCAAAGCCCACAGCTATATAGCCCTCTGCTGGCTGTTGCCCGTTTGGGCTAATTGCTGGCTCAGGGAGGCAGCCAGGATCCTGTTACCACTCAAGCATCCTTGCTCTTAGAAGGGCCAGAATCCTCTCAGAACTCAGGGCTCAGGGAGCGTCTTGCTTGTGAGCGTGCCGCCCTCCTCCGATCCCTGAGGTCCTGCCGGAGGCGGTCACGCACACGAGCCATCCGAGAGGGCGAGGCAGGGGGGCTGGGATCTTCTCCAGCAGGAGGCAGGGGCACTGGTGCAGGTGGCAGGGGCACAGTTTCCTCATCAGACTCAACTTCCTCTGAAGGGTCCCCAGCACCCATGACACTCTGGGGTATATATGGAGAAAGGCGGTCCCTTAGATAGACAGGTCCTTGGCCATATAGGGATTTAAAAGTCAATACCAACACTTTGAAGCAGACTCAGTACACTATAGGCAGCCAGTGCAGCTCTCTCAGCACCAGTTGAATGTGCTGAGAGAGCTGCCCCATTAACAACTGTGTTGCAGCATTCTGCACTAGCTGCAGTTTCTGAGTCAGGGTCAAAGGAAGCCCCATGTAGAGGGCATTACAGTAATCTATCCTTGAGGTGATTGCAGCATGGATCATCGTTCCTAAATCACGGTGCTCCAGGAAAGGGACCAACTGCCATGCCCACCGCAGATGAAAAAAGGCAGACTTGGCAGTGGCTGCCACCTGGGCCTCCATAGTCAGAGAAGGCTCCAGAAGCACTCCCAGACTCCTGATCTTAGGGGCCGGTATCAACGGCACTCCGTCTAGACAGTTAAAAAAGAAAAGTATTGAGGAGCAGTTTACTAAAAACATGAAAACAAACAGTAAGCGTTTCTTAAAATATATCCAGAGCAGGAAACCAGTTGGGCCTTTGGATAACCAAGAAATAAAAGGATTGCAAAAGGGGAAAAGGGAGATGACAGAGAAGCCATCTTCTTTGCATCTGTGTTCATTGTGGAAAATGTGGGCATGTACCCAGAGAACAACAATTATTTTCAGGGAGGGAGTATAAGAACTGAGTCAAATTGAGGTGATGAGAGATGACATTTTAGACCTATTGAGGATATTATGAATATATATATTTTAAATAAATAAAATAAGTCTCCAGGTCCTGATAGCATATACACCATGGGTTTGTAGGGAATTCAAATGTGAGATTATTGCTCAAACTGGTAAGTGTAACTTGTCACTAAAGTCAGTCACTCTGCCAGAAGACTGGAGATAAGTGTCAAGAGTTACTCCATCTTTGTTCCTCTTGCCATATGTATCTAAACAGTTGTACAATACTAACACTTGTGCTTTGCTATGCTCGCTTTGAAGCATTTCTGCTGCTTATCTGAAGCGAGGGCGGCATGTCTGGGAACTGGCTAGTTACTATGCAACCAAAGTCAAGAGAGCTGGAGAGATGTAACCGAGGGGCTGATAACGGACACCTGTGGTGATGACAGAATAGTAGTGAACCTGCGCAAAAATCCCCCACTTTAGTTTGCGCACTTGACTTGAATTATAACGGTCAGGGCAAAGGTTTATAAGAGCAAGGAACTGGCAGGATAGCCAGTTCTGACAAAGCCTGTATCGGCTCATGATGGTGGAATAAAGATCTTGAACTATACTTGTCTTTTCCCTGCCTCTGGGTCTGACAATAAGCAACTGTTACACCAATTTTTACAAAGGGGTGCAGAGAGGAAGCAGGAAATTACAGACTATCACAGGCAAATTGGTAGAAACTCTAATTAAACATAGAGAAAATAGAGATTTATAAAATTATGCATGAGGTAGAAAGAGTGGACAGGGAGAACTTTTTTCTGTCTCCACAAATACTAGAACTCAGGAGCATCCAGTGAAGTTGATTTTAAAGTCATTTTAAGTTGCTTAGTCTGGAGGAAGTTGACAGAATCCTCTCTACTGTGTGCCCAACAACATGTGAACTGGATCCTTGCACATCCTGGTTGATTAAAGTTTGCCTGGGGGAGCTCCGATATCCTATATGGGATATCGTAAATAGATCTCTCTTGGAAGGGCTTTTTCCAACATCTCTTAAAGAGGCGGTGGTCCGCCCTCTCTTGAAAAAGTCCACCCTAGACCCAACCAAATTGGCACATTACTGACCAGTCTCGAATTTACCCTTTTGGGGTAAAACTATTGAGAGGGCAGTAACCCTACAGTTACAGAGTTTTCTGTAGGATACTTCCGTCAGATTCTCACCAGTCCGGTTTCCATCCTGGCCATGGGATAGAGACAGTTTTGGTAGCCATGGTGGATGACCTCCAGCAGCTCTGGATTGAGGTGGCTCAGCGGTACTAATGCTGTTAGACCTATCGGTTGCATTCAATACAGTCAGCCATCAGCTACTGACCCACCGTCTCACCGATGCAGGGATCTAGGGGTTAGCCTTACAATGGCTCTCCTCTTTCCTTTGTGGCCGGGGGCAAAGGGTATCAATTGGGGGAATGTCTTCTCGGAGACACACCCTTAATTGTGGTGTTGTTTAATATCTATATGTGACCCCTTGCCCAGATTGCCTGGAGGTATGGGCTGGGTTGCCACCGGTATGCTGATGACACCCAGCTCTATCTACTAATGAATGACCAACCTGATGACGTCCCAGTAAACCTGGATCAAGCATTGTAAGTTGTGGCTGGATTGTTTAAACTGAGTCGACTGAAGCTGAATGTGACGAAGACAGAAGTCCTTTGCCTGAGTTGTGGTGGTCTGGGTCGCAGAACTCCCCTACCAACTTTTGACGGTGCACCACTGACAACAATGCACAAGGTCAGAAGCTTGGGGGTGCTACTGGAGTCCTCCTTGACAATGGAGGCCCAGATAGCAGCAACTGCAAAATCCGCCTTTTTTCATCTTAGGTGGGCGAAACAGTTGGTTCCTTTCCTTGACCAAAGTGACCTGGCAACGGTGATCCAAGCAACGGTCACCTTGAGATTGGACTACTGTAATGCCCTCTACATGGGGCTGCCCCAGTGCTGGGATTCAGCCGGTTCGCACCGGTTCTGCAGAACCGGTTGTTGGCCGGGCGCCTGCTTTTAATTTTTATTACTTTGTTTGTCCACGAAGGCGCCTCCAGCAGCCCGCCGCATCATGGCGCGGCCGCCGGGGAGATTTTCCCCCCTCCAGAGGAGAGAGCGGCCAATCTAGCGCACTTTTGGCGCGTTTGCAAGGGGCGGGGCTTCTGTGTTCCTTCAGAAGCCTCCGCTCTGTGTTAAAAGCGGCGTGCAGATGAAAGCAGATGAAGCTTCGCTCCTCTTTTGGCTGAAAACGACATTGAAGCGAGGGACTCCCTGAGACGCACCTGGGGGACCTCCTTTGCATGGGCCCCAAAGCAGAGCCCACTGGGCTCTGGTGGTTCTTCCCGCGCCGGAGCGAGAGCGGCCCCGGAGCACTTGGCTTCTCCGCCGATGGACCCAGGCCTCAGGTGGGCGGAGGAAGCCGCACTCCCGCTGGGCGCCCCCTGCCGCGATCCAGGTGTGGCTGCGTGGCCGTGAAAGGCCCTTCCCTGCCCCCCCCTCCCCGGCCCCTCGCCATTCCCAGTTCTCCTTCCCTATCCACGCAGGACCGAAGCGCCCGGGATCAGGAAAGCTCATGCTTTTGAAAACCACCTCTCCGCCTTGACTTGACAGCTCAGAGTCTACGGAGAGGGATCAGCGATGCATAAACCGGAGCGGGATGGGGGCGCGAAGCTTTTCTGCCGCGATCGACCGAGTCCTCGGCCTCCCCCTGCCTTTCGGCCGTCGGGCTTCTCCTGGAACTTGTTTCTCCCTTAAAGAGGAGCTGCCTTTTCACAGTCTAACTGAAGAACAAAGCGGGAGTCAAGTGGCATATTTAAGACCAACGAGTTTTTATTCAGAATGTAAGCTTCCGTGTGCTCCAAGCGCACTTCATAGGATGCAATGACCAGCAGTCCTAAATATAGAGAGAGTGATCTTCAAGGTGCAACTTGACTCCTGGTTTGTTCTGCTGCTTCAGACCAACGCGGCTGCCCACCTGGAAGGGTCTAACTGAGGCTGCGGTCACACACACGCTAAACAATGCACTTTCGATCCTCTTTCAATGCACTTTCCATCTGAATTTCGCCTGTTCACACAGTAAAATCCAGTTGGGAAATGCATTGAAAGTGCATTATTTTGTGTGTGTGTGTGTGTGGTAGATAACTCATTGAAAAATGTCGAGACAGTGTGCGACTGCAATAGAAAAGGCCAATGCTATGCTGGGAATTATTAGGAAGGGACTTGTGGTGTGCCTCAAGGGGCGGTTCTCTCCCCGATGTTATTTAACATCTACATGCGGCCTCTTGCCCAGATTGCCCGAAGGTATGGGTTGGGATGTCACCAGTATGCTGATGACACCCAGCTCTATCTACTGATGGATGGCCAGCCTGTCTGTGCCCCGGAAAATCTTGACCAGGCACTACGGGCCGTGGCTGAGTGGCTCAGACTAAGCGGGCTGAAGCTAAATCCTATGAATACAGAGGTCCTTTGCTTGGGTCGCCGCGGCCCGGGTGGGGGGATCCCCCTGCCGGCTTTTGATGGTGCGCCGCTGATGGCGGCGGACAGGGTCAAGAGCCTGGGGGTGCTATTGGAGCCTTCCTTGAAGATGGAGGCTCAGATAGCAGCCGCTGCCAAGTCCGCATTCTTTCACCTTAGGCGGGCAAGGCAGCTGGCCCCCTTTCTGGAGCGCGACGACCTAGCAACAGTGATCCATGCTACGGTCACCTCAAGGTTGGACTACTGCAATGCCCTCTACATGGGGCTGCCCTTGTCTCGGACCCGGAAACTGCAGCTGGTGCAGAATGCCGCGGCCCGGCTGTTATTGGGTCTCCCAAAGTGGGGACACATCCAGCCGGGTCTCCGGACTCTGCACTGGCTTCCAGTGATATACTGAGTCCGGTACAAGGTGCTGGTTATTACCTTTAAAGCCCTATATGGCCTGGGACCTGCCTACCTGAAGGACCGTCTCTCCCCACATGTTCCCCAGAGAGCACTGAGGTCAGGAACACAAAATCTCCTAACTATCCCCGGGCCAAAAGAAGCCCGTCTGAAAGCCACCAGGGAAAGGGCTTTCTCCGTTATGGCCCCCGTATGGTGGAATCAGCTGCCGGAAGAGGTGAGGGCCCTGCGGGACTTGGCGCAGTTCCGCAGGGCCTGTAAGACGACCCTCTTCCGGCTAGCCTATACCTAACTGGCCAGCCATCTGTTTACAGGAAACTGACTTACTCTGTTTTTAATGTTTTAATCTGTTTAAATATTTAATTGTTTTATATTTGAAATTGTTTAAATTTTATGTTGATTAACTGTTGGAAGCCGCCCTGAGCCATTTGTGGGAAGGGCGGGATATAAATCCCAAATAAATAAATAAATAAAACAAATCAGTCAGTATCATCATGCCCCTGTATAGATCAACGGTGCAACCTCATTTGGAGTACTGTGTGCAATTCTGGTCACTGCACCTCAAAAAGGATATTATAGCATTGGGAAAAGTCCAGAGAAGGGCAACTAGAATGATTAAAGGGTTGGAACACTTTCCCTACGAAGAAAGGTTAAAACGCTTGGGGCTCTTTAGCTTGGAGAAGCTCTTTAGCTTCGACTGTGGGGTGACATGATAGAGGTTTACAAGATTATGCATGGGGTGGAGAAAGTAGAGAAAGAAGTACTTTTCTCCCTTTCTCACAATACAAGAACTCGTGGGCATTTAGTAAAATTGCTGAGCAGTCAGGTTAAAACGGATAAAAAGAAGTTCTTCTTCACCCATAGGGTGATTAACATGTGGAATTCACTGCCACAGGAGGTGGTGGCGGCTACAAGCATAGCCAGCTTTAAGAGGGGATTGCAGCCCTCGTTTTGTTGCCCTGAGTAGCGTGGGCTGCATTTGTAGTTTCAATTTTGGGAGAGGGATGGTGGCTCAGTAGCAGAGCATCTGCTTGTTAAGCAGAAGGTCCCGCTGCCAGTCTGAGTAGACAAGACTGACTTTGAGGGACCAAAGGGGGTCTGGTTCAATAGAAGGCAGCTTCAGATGTTCATATATATGATATTTTAGGGGAGGGCTGGTGGCTCAGCGGTAGAACATCTGCTTGTTAAGCAGAAGGTCCCAGGTTCAAACCCCGGCATCTCCCACGAAAAAGGTTCCAGGCACGTAGGACATAGAACCTGTTGTTAATTTATTTCAATCCCACCACTGGGCTGCCCTTGTCATGAACCTGGAAACTACTAGGGATTGTGCCTTCTCAGTAGCAGCCCCCTACTGGTAGAATCAGCTGCCAGAAGAGATTAGGGCGTTGCGGGACCTCACTCAGTTCCACAAGGCTTGTAAGACCATACTCTTTAGGCTTGCTTTCAGCTGACCTTTGAGACCTACAACAGCAGGAGGAATCCAGGAAATACTGACGCCAGGGTAACTGAATAACACCACAATGTTATTAACACCAATTGTTTTAAATTGTTTTATTAATTAACTGATTTTACTATTATGAGCTACCAATGTATTAGTCTTTTACTGTTATTATGACCAATATTGTAAGCCGCGCTGAGCCTGCCTCGCCGGGGAGGGCGGGGTATAAATTTAATAAACTAAACTAAACTATGGGCAGTAGATTCAGGACAGACAAAAGGAAATATTTTTTTACTTAATGAGTGATTAAAATGTGAAATTAATTGTCAGAGGATATAGTGATGGCCACAGACATAGATGATTTTAAAAGCAGATTAGACAGATTCATGGAAGAGAGATCTATCAGCAGCTATTAGCCGTGGTGACTGAAGGGAATCTCCACATTCAGAGGCAATAAACCTCTGAATCACAGTGCCACGAGGCAATATCAGGAGAAGACCTCATTCTCTAAGACCTGTTGTTGGTCTTCCATAGTAATTCTTAGCCACTGTGTGAAACAGGATACCAGCAAGATGGACCAATGACCTGATCCAGTAGATCTCTTCTTATGTTCTTAAAATCACATTGCACAGTCATGGATTGATTCCTGGTATCACCACAAATTAATTTTGAGCAGTTTTGGCAGATTAATGTCTAATTTTGAAATTTAGAAAAAAACAAACAAACCAAAAACTAAAGCTTGCAGGGAATTTGAAATTAAAAGAATTTCTCCATCCTTCTTTCTCCATCCTTCTCAGTCCCCTAAACCTTCTCTGGAAGTTTTTAAACAGAGGCTGGATGGCCATCTGACAGCAATGTGGATCCTGTGAATTTAGGGGGGTGGCAGCGGTATTTGTGAATTCCTTGCATTTTGCAGGGGGTTGGACTAGATGACCTTGGAGGTCCCTTCTAACTTCATGATTCTATTCTATGAAATTTTTCTCTCCCTGCCTTCCAAATCTGCAAGCAAGAGCTAATTAATATATTGGAGAACAGAGACATACCTTTCATTGTTTGAGTCCAGACTCACACTATAATTGTGAGCTAGAGGTTACAGCATACAGTTATAAAGTCTTGTTCAATTATTAGTGGTGTTTTCCCCCATATAATGGTCTCACCCCCATATGAGTCATTTGAGTCATCCCAAATCCCCTTGGGATTATACCAGCTCAAAATGCAGGTGGCGATAAGCTGGCTAAAGACTCCTGAATGCATTAAAAAAAATTAGCATGTCTAGGTGTGTGCTTTTTTACATTCATCTGCCATCTTTCCAGAATGGCATGTGTATGAATAACATTCAATTATGCCTTCATAAGTGCTACAGACCCCTACAGATTCTGTCACGTGTTCAGTAATGTCTGCTTCGACTGGCATTGGCTCTAAGGTTATGAAAAGTCTTTCTTAACACCTGCTATAGATCCTTTAATTGGAAATGCAAGACATTGGAAGTGGGGCCTCCTACATGCAAAACAGATATTCTGCCATTCACCCACTGTCATTCCTGATTTAATATGCCCAGACCAATATTATAGTAGGCAGATTTTCCCCTTCAAATATCAACTCATCAAAGTCATTTGAAGCCTGATATTGAATATTAAACATCTCTGATACATGGTCTGCTGTAGGATTAAACAAAAGTGGTTCACGTTTTAATGATGCTCACAAACATCACAGAGCAAAGTTCTCTGTTGTTATAAAATGCCCCTGTTCAGGAGCATTTCATTATACAGGAGAGCATGAGAAATAAAATAATGATGTGCTCTAATAAACCAAGAACTGGTGAGTAGCTGATGAACAAGCAAGACTGCTGTCTGAAGACTAAGGTTTATAAATTAATAAACTGGAAAAGAAATCATTTTCTATGCAAATAATTTTTGAACAAAAAAAGGTGGGGGGAAGGGATCAAGAACAATTTGGTAAGGAAATCACACCACAAACACAAATACCCACATGCCACTGGACACAAGATGCCAGAACCTTTGGATCCATGATGCTCTTGAGAACAGCAATATTCATACAATCCTGGCCAACATGAATCTTTATGTAAAAAGCAATGGATGCATGACAATTCAGCATGGATATTAGCAAAGGTGAGTTTACATCAGTGGTAGATTATTGGACTGGTCACTGTTAGTGTTGTTGAGAACAGCAAAAAAAGGAACAGAGATATCCTGCATTAATGGATTAAAGTATAAGGTTTAGATCATCTGCCCTCCTTCCATTTGCACAGCACCTGTTCCCACTGAAGAGGCAGTCCTTGTCTCTGGAGCACTTTCTACCAGTGCTAGCAGCTTTTTACTAACATGAGACCCATGTTTTTGAAATAAAAATCTCTAGTGCCAGGGGAATGGATTCTCTAGTGCAGGGCCACCTGTGCAATGGCCCAAGAGGTGTGGAAGCAAGAGATGGGATTCAACACAAAGAAAAGCCTGCTAACCAGATTGCTCTTTCCAGCAGCAGGCTTCCAAGAAACTCACTAGCAGGTATGAAGGCAATAGCCATTCTGGAACTCAGAGGTAGGATGACTCTGAATATGAAGGTTCTAGTTAGATGGCTAAATATCCTCCATAGCAATTGTCAAAGGGCCAAGTGGGAACTACTCCTTGCCCTCCTGCAACTGAACTTGAGAGGACACAGGCACAAAGGTGCAAGGCATTAAGCATGGAGCCACATATTCTGTCTCCTGGTTCATTTACAGTTATTCGTTAAAACTCAACCAAGGGTTTAGCATGCTATTATTAGGATAAGTACAAAATGGGTTGTTTCGGTTGATTTCTAAAAAGAGAAGTACTATAGATGCAGCTTGCCTCAAAGCCCTGTACACAAAACACTTTTGTATATTGACTGAATGCATGGGGGGGGGGACTATTGCGCTGTCCTTGCTCACTGCTTTGGCACAATTGGCTGGCTCATGAGCACAGCACCTTTTCACAGAGGCAAAATCCATGCATATGCTGCTTTTCCATGACAAGCAACATTTGGAAAGCACCATCCCTGACCACAGGTATGCACACTGCCACCGTGCAGAGCCACCTTGCTCAGAAACTGGTGATCAATCAAGGGTGGCCTAGAGTGCTTGAGTGCAGTCTCCCTCCCTGTATGTTCAGTTGGCACATGGAGGGGGTCATATGTACAAGGCTTTTGTGATCCAAATTTCTTACAGACCCATGAGTGGAAGGATGAGGGTGACACTGTCTGTCTGTGTTCTCACCAGCCCCCTCCACTTGTGGCCTTCCAGGGCTGTTTTCTTTTAAAGTCAAAACTTGCACCTCCTGTGTAATACCTTATCTGGTTCTCTGGGACTAATCCATTCCAAGTTGCAATCCAGTGTCAATTTGTTTGCAATTAAAGATGTTACAAATGACTTGTGCTTCTGTAGTTTTCCTTGTGGCAGAGATTAAAAATGGGTGAGGAGGTAGACCCATAGTCCAAAGTGTCTTTGAACAACATACATCTGGTTGACCCTGAAACAGGTTTTGTGAGCATCTTTCTAGCTTCTGCTGGTATAACAGTTGAATTTTTGCTTCCAGCATTTTATGTTTGTCAAGTATACATCTCTGTGTACACATATGAATGGGGTGTACATTTGGATATTCCAGGAAATCTGTATCCAAAAAATAAATTTTAAGTGCATACCCATAAAAGGACTGAGGGCTATGCTGCTGATCATGATCACTAGTAAAAAGACTATGATGGTGATCTTGGGACCAGCATATGGACATATAAGGGCATACAAGGGCCCATGTGGAATGGTATTCGAATAAGAAGTAAAACTGGGCAAGACTAAGAAAGAAAAACTGGCTGGACCTATCCATCTGAAATGTTAAGATCAAGGAACTTTTTTGTCTAATGATATCTTAAATTCTTCAGAAGGCATTCATAACTGGGTGCAGTAGGCTAAAAATACAGTAGATAGATGTTTTCTAATTGAAGCTTTTGTCAAGCCATGACCATGGAGCCCCCTGCTCATCAGTCTGGCTGCAAGTTCACAATACTCAGTGAAGGCATTCAGTCATTCATTAACTGCAAGTTAACTAACCCAGCCTTCAATGATTATCACCTCTGGTGCTTTGCCTAATGTCTCCAATAACCTTCTAATTTTGTGCAGGCTACAATGGTGTCTAGCACGATTGGGATGGGACCACAGGGAAAAGGAAGAGGCGAGTTGCTTGAGTGGCTTGAATGAAATTGATTGCCTTCATTTCAATTTTATTCCCTGTGCTAGTTGTGCTTGGTTTCTTTCAAGGCACAATTTAATGAGATTTGTGACATGGCTGCTATGGCTAAAGTATTTAGGGTGGAAAGTTTTCATTTGCTCTGGACTCTTTTAGATTAGACTGGAGACTTTTACTTCTGTCAGGATTAGTGAGAAAGGGGGGGAGTTTGTAAGAGCCCCCAAATCAGTTGTTTGCTTTTCTCTCAGATCCAAGTTGTGCTCTAGTTTCATTTTTTATTTGTACATTTCATGCAGTGAATAAGGCAGATACTGACAGGTAGAGGGAATAAAAAGCAATGTCTGCTTAGATTTATTCTTTTAAAAAAAAAAAAAAAATCCCCCACTGTGGCCTCCAGCAGAGCTTGCTGGTTCCTATCCTTTTCTTCCTGTCTGTCAGACAAATAAGATTTTTTTAAAAAAACTGTGCACTCCTCCAAATAACTACATATTCATATACTACTAATTATATTGTCATAAGTGTGATGCGAATACACCAATAACTTGCTAATATTTATGATAGCTGAAAGTTCTTAACTGAATTTCTGCAGTGATAAGAAAAATGATGACTAGATTCATAGGTCCTCCAGATCAATCTCCAGGGTTCCAAAATGGTTGAGACTAAGGGCGTTTTTGCACAGGGCTTACCCCGGAGCGACGTCCCTCTTTACCGCGCAGCGTCTGCGCGGATTTCGCACCAACTGCTCCGCAGAGCCGCGAAGAGCCACGGCTTTTGCGTCGCAAATGTAAACTGGTTTTTGGTGGTTTACATTTGCGACGCAAAAGCCGCGGCACTTCGCGGCTCTTCCTGGTTCTGCGGAGCAGTTGGTGCAAAATCCGCGCAGACGCTGTGCGGTGAAGAGGGACATCGCTCCAGGGTAAGCCCTGTGCGAAAACGCCCTAAGTTCTATGCAATAGCATACATTCCAGCATCCTTGACTTATGGAACAAGTGTGTCCCTGGTAAATAGTTCCTATCTTGCCCTTTGGGGACCTTTAGGAGTCCCTTGTTTTTAAAAATACCATTAATATAAGCACATTTGTTACTTTCCCCCAGAACAGGTTGCTTTGATGGTAAGTGTTGCTTAATATACTAGAATTGCTGAGTTTTATAAGAGGTACATCCAGAATCATGAGAATCCTGTGCAGCCCTAGGCAAGACTTGCATAGTTAAGGGTGAAATTGTAAAAACATTTTCTTAGGACCAACCCCCACAGAATAAAAATGGACTTCCTTCTAAGTAGCTCTACTTGTTGTTGTTCAGTTGCACAATCGATTCCAACTCTTTGTGACCCCATGGCCCAAGTCAAGGCAGGCGCTCCTGTCTTCCACCATCCTCCGAAGTCTGCTCAAATTCATGTTAGTTACATCAGTAATGCTGTCCAGTCATCTCATCTTTTGCCGTCCCCTTCTTCTTTTGCCTTCTATCTTTCCCAGATCTACTTAGGATTGCTCTTTTAGCAAACCATCCTTCTGCAGAAGCCAGAGTAGGACAGTTGGGTGCAAAGTAAATAAACATGAGGGGCCACTGGGGAAGAAGGAAATGAAGAAGCAGTCATTTTTTTCTGATTAGGAGTGTTAGAAAGTTATCAGATTGCTACTTCAGAAAGATGCCCTGACCAAGAGACGTGCTTTTGAGACTCCACTTCACATGATCTCTCAGACCTTGCAATGTCTAAGATTGCAGGAGAGACTCCATGTTGGAGATTAAAGTGGAGAAATTAAGGTCAGGATTCAGGTAACCCAAAAGCTGACTTAGAGAGTAGCTAGGTCCCTCTGGGTGTGCAGACATTCCCTGATAGTGGCTCTGTTCTTTGGCTTCCTGAGGACTCATCAAAATTCTGGCTGTGTTTAATGATTCAGTTTTGCAGGACAATAATCCTAGGATTATCTGCCTTACAGTGCAGACTCCTTTGGAAATTTACTCATAAGAGAAGCAATGGACACCACTCATCTATTGACCAAGAGTGATGGACATCAATCAGATCTGTCACTCCAAAAATCCAGTTGTTTTACCTTGATCTATCTTGGATCAGGCCAATGGCCCATCCAATCCAACACTCTGTGACACACAGTGGCCAAAAAACACAGGTGCTATCAGGATGTCCATCAGTGGGGCCATGACACTAGAAGTCCTCACACTGTTGCCCCTCCCCAGCACCAAGAATACAGAGCATCACTTGCTCCAGACAGAGAGTTCCAACAATACTCTGTGGCTAACAGCCACTGATGGACCTCTGTTCCATATGTTTATCCAGGTTCTAGAAAAAAAAGCACAAAGGAAAAAAAGCACAAAGAAAAAACCCCATGGACATAAATGCTCACAGGAAAAAAGCCCCCATGGAAACATGCTCACATGGAAATAAACCCACATGGAAAGAAGCCCACAAAGAAAAAAGCCCATACTGAAAGAAGTCCACATGGGAAGAAACCCACATGGAAAAAAGCCCCCATGGAAATATATGTAAAGTACCATAGATGTTTATAATTGTGGAATAGGGTTGCCATGGAATAGGGAATAGGGTTGCCAAATCCAATTCAAGAAATATCTGGGAACTTTGGGGGTGGAGCCAGAAGCAAGGTTGTGACAAGCACAATTGAACTCCAAAGAGAGTTCTCGCAATCAAATCTAAAGGGGCCGTGCTCCTTTTAAATGCCTTCCCTCCATAGGAAATAATGAAGGATAGGGGCACCTTCTTTTGGGGCTCATAGAATTGGGCTCCCTGGTCCAATCCTTTTGAACCTTGGGGGGTATTTTTAGAAGAGGAACTGGTTGTTATGCTGCAAGTTTGGTGCATCTATTTCAAAAAACAGCCCCCCCCAGAGCCTGAGATACCAGTGGATGATGAAGAAGAAGAATTGCAGATTTATACCCTGCCCTTCTCTCTGAATCAGAGACTCAGAGCGGCTTACAATCTCCTATATCTTCTGTCAGTGCATGGGAAGTTCTTCGAGTAGAGCACTCTGATAAACTCAGCCCCAGCTGTAGTTCTAATGAAGACAAACTCAAGAAGAACCGGTTCAACAAATATATTTGTGTTTAGGCAACATGCAATAGTCAAAGTCAGTCCAATGGTCGGGTCACATAAATTCAGTCCAGCCAGTTCAGTAGTACAAAATCACAGTCCAGAAGAATAGTCACATACCAGTCCGTCAAGTCAATACAGTTATGCAGTCCAACAGAGTAACAAGCCACGTTCCAAATTCTCTCCACACCTCTCCACCGATATCCTCTCATCTATTCACCCACATCCACACAGAGTGTGGCCTCTGTAGATATACTTCAGTTAGCCAATCCCATACCTTAATTAGCTAACAAGCTACACATGTTACTCACATGCTTCTCATTTTGCAGCTGTATAGTGGGAGTTACATAATGCTTACACAGTATTATGGCCCCTTAAAGTGCCATATGCTGTCATCTTCTCCCCCCACAACAGACACCCTGTGAGGTGGGTGGGGCTGAGAGGGCTCTCACAGCAGCTGCCCTTTCAAGGACAACCTCTGCCAGAGCTATGGCTAACCCAAGACCATTCCAGCAAGTGCAAGTGGAAGAGTGGGGAATCAAACCCGGTTCTCCCAGATAAGAGTCCACACACTTAACCACTACACCAAACTGGCTCTCCATTATACAGTTCTTTAATTCTCCATTATACATTTTTTTTTATTAATTCCAACTATGCTTATTGATTTCTTCCTTCCAAATACTTGCCAGAGTCAGTCCTGCTTAGCTTCTTAGATCAATGAGGCCTTAACCACTTATGCTATTTAAGAAAGAGAAGCTATCACACAGCAGGCAGTAATGTGCCTAACCCAAAAATCATACATTTTGGACATATGGACATATGAAGCTGCCTTATACTGAATCAGACTTTTGGTCCATCAAAGTCAGTATTGTCTACTCAGACTGGCAGCGGCTCTCCAGGGTCTCAAGCTGAGGTTTTTCACACCTATTTGCCTGGACCCTTTTTTGGAGATGCCAGGGATTGAACCTGGGACCTTCTGCTTACCAAGCAGATGCTCTACCACTGAGCCACCGTCCCTCCCCTTGACATTTCTGAAAAGTATAGGCAACTGATACTTCATGATTCTGGTGTGGAAAAATCCAGACAGAATTTTGGTTTTAGGTGATAGAGATCTATGGAGATGGCACCTTTGATAAAGTGCCAAATATGTTTTACCAACTGTACACACATTGGATAATTCATATCCACCATGTATTTACATTTTACTTCAAAAAAAGAACATAGACAATAATAATAATAATAATAATAATAATAATAATAATAATAATAATAATAATAATAATAATAATAATAATAATAAAATTTTTTATTTATATCCCGCCCTCCCCGCCGAAGCAGGCTCAGGGCGGCTAACAGGACATGGTGTATACCATGATATTATATAAAACAATTATAAAATACAGTTAATAAATACATTTAAAAACAGTTACATAAAATTTAAAACTACAATAAATTAAGGTGCTATGTTCAATAGGTATATATTCCGATGGCTAGATGTCGCTTTCAGGGTTCCTTATAAGCTTGCAGAAAGAGGGTGGTTTTGCAAGCCCTGCGGAACTGATTAAAGTCCCGCAGGGCTCGCACTTCCTCCGGTAGTTGATTCCACCAGTGGGGGGCCATTATAGAGAAGGCCTGCTCCCTCGTTACTTTCAGTTTGGCCTCCTTTGGTCCAGGGATCCTTAAAAGACTCTGGGAGCTAGATCTTAGTGCTCTCTGGGGAACATGTGGAGAGAGGCGGTCCCTAAGGTAGGCAGGTCCTCGGCCATATAGGGCTTTAAAGGACCTTGTAGTGAACTCGGAATATAATTGGAAGCCAGTGCAGTTCCTTCAGCCCAGGCCGCACGTGTTCCCACTGAGGTAGTTCCCACCGAGGTAGTCCCAGTAGACACCTATAATAGAATGTTTGAAATAATGAAGTTATTGTTTCCAGATAAACTGTTGCAGGGGCACAATGCTCTTAATCCCTTGTTCCATTTCAGTCATCCCGGTGTGTGGTCTCTATTTGATGCACTGCAGAGAGAACTGGATTGTCACAAACTAACATTTGTTAATGCACAGGCAGGTCGCCTACAGGTAGAAAAGAGGAAATATGAGGCATTACATTACATGGTTGCCACTTCTGTGCAACAATATGAGCAAGTGTAAGATAAACTTAGTTGCTTAAAGAGATTGACTAATTTGTAATGAAGAATTATATCTGAGCTATTATTGTTGTTAAATAATAGTTGCTTTTACTATTAGGGTTAGATAGTCTTTTGTTGTGGTCACTGGGTGTAACACAATGTATTAACATTAACAAGTTTGACAAATTGAAAATTAATAAAGTTAAAGTATTTAATTTTATTTAAATATATACTTCTATGTAGAGTTTAATTTCTGTTATTATTGTTTTTCCTTCTTAATAAAGTTCATTGATAACAAAATGATCACTTCTTGTTGCATGTGAATATGACATATTTTAATCCTAAAATAACAATATAAAAATAACGAAATGGTCACTTTTTGTTGCATGTGAATATGACTTATTTTAATCCTAAAATAACAACTAAATATTATTAATGGCTATCCACAATTATAAACATCTATGGTGCTTTACATATTTTTATTTATTTTTATTTTATTTATTTATTTAATTTATATCCTGCCCTTCCCCACTGAAGGCAGGCTCAGGGCGACTCAACAAGCACAATAGTGTGACAGATAAAAAAAAACAACAATAAAAACATAAGACATAATTTTTTTTTAAACATTTGCATGTGCTACTATCATGATTTCAGGCAGTGATTGAATTCTGGTGGTTAGCTGTACTCAGAGGTCTCAGGATCGTCACAGTGTGGTGAGGTAAGCCATTGGTGGTGTTCTCATGGGCCAGTCTCGTGGCTGCAGATGTTACCATCATGTAAATGCCTGGTGGAAGAGTGCCATTTTGCAGGTCCTGAGGAACTATGAAAGCTTTTGCAGGGTCCTAACCTCCTCCAACAACTAATTCCACCAGCTAGGGGCAGCAACGGAAAAGGCCCTGGCTCGCATTTTTCCATGGGGGCTTCTTTCAGTGTGGGCTTTTTTCTATGTGGGCTTCTTTCCATGTTGATTTATTTCCATGTGGACATGTTTCCAGGGGGGCTTTTTTCCTGTGAGCATTTATGTTCATGGGTTTTTTTCTTTAGGCTTTTTTCCTTTGGGCTTTTTTCCGGTTACTGTTTATCCAATTCCCTCTTGAAGCTGGTTATGCCTGTATCCGCCACCACCTCCTATGGCAGTGAATTTTATGTGTTAATCACCTTTTGGGTGAAGAAGTACTTCCTTTTATCCGTTCTAACTTGACTGCTCAGCAATTTCATTGAGTGCCCATGAGTTCTTGTATTGTGAGAAAGGGAGAAAAGTAGTTCTTTCTCTACCTTCTCTATCCTGTGCATAATCTTGTAAACCTCTAAATTCAGTATTTTAGATCATTCTTTCAATGTACCTCTATTTCCCTATTTTTCCATTGTTATTTTTTATGTTCAATAAAGGCTAAAACTTAAGAATCACCTCCCTCTCTGCCATCTTCTCCCTACGAGAGGTATTGCCCAGGTTTGCACATGTTAAAGTACAGACCAAAGGTCCCTTTGTCCTGAGACTCTACAAGTGCATGTGGGAAGGAGTATTCACATGTCCTGTCCCTGTAGCTTTCTGGGTAACAAGAGAGCACCTATTTTTGTGTTTGAAAATTTGGAGGTTATTGGATACCAAGGGTTAATTATAATGCCTGCTTAGTCTCCAGGTACTTGGAATCCATCTCATACCCAGCAAGCATATTCTCTTTTTAATAAATATTACTTTGTATTTATCTTATCTGGGTCTTCTGTCTATTCCTTTGCTACTTCCAAATCTGCATTAGCACTTTGTCACCTAGTTAAAGACCCTTATTATCAAAGATTTCAGGTTTTCATGGCTGGTAACATCATTAGGGTTTGTAGAATCTTTCGGGATCAAGTGCCGTGTTCTACTGGAGAAAGTTTTCCTTCCAGACGTTTCTTTCTCAGCTGCGGAGAACATCCTCAGTGGCGTTGCAGCCGGAGCAGGCGCTCAGACCTTCTTGGCTGCATTGCACAGCAGCCAAGAGGGTCTGAGCGCCTGCTCCGGCTGCAACGCCACTGAGGATGTTCTCCGCAGCTGAGAACGAAACGTCTGGAAGGAAAACTTTCTCCAGTAGAACACGGCACTTGATCCAGAAAGATTCTACAAACCCTAAAGACCCTTATTGCTGGCATATGAGTCATTGCCCTAACTGGAGTTTGGGTCAGGGGAAACACATAAGAGTACTGCTCCCAGAGACATTTTGCGTCAGCCAATGTTAAAATCTGAGTGAGCAGCTGCAATAGAGGGAGTCTATGGAGAAGTTGCTCTCTATGCTAAATTCCTGAGAGCAGTTTCTGAACCTGGGCTACATTTGAGGAGCAGGACTGCCTTCACATGGGAAAGTGTCTAGAGTACATGTGTCTCCAGCAATGCACGGTAGCACTTCCATGCAGGGGTCGTTTTGTAGAAAAATAGATGGTGAAGCTTTATTCAGGATTGCTATGCAGCTGCACCTACTATTCAGTGGACAAGGTGGGAAGGAGGAGATGGAACTCTCAGAAAGGTTCAGGAGCTGCGCTCCTGTGAGCTCCTGCTGAATCCGAGGCCTGCTTCCATGTTCCAAAACCTGTTGCATGAGAAACACATGTTAACAATTACTTCATTTTCATTATTGTGGTTTCAAAGAATTACAGCTTCTTCTGATTTTTAAAAACTTCAATATGGATTAGGCTTGGTGAACAAAATAAAGATATTTTCTCTGACTGCATGAAGTGCTTTCCAAACTCACTGATTCTAGCTTCTAGCATTTACTGTATAAGCAAACTTCCTATTATGATGTAAAATTATATATTTGAACATGAGTACAGCAGAGTGAAAAGTCACTTTAGATCAGAGGAGAGTTTTAAAAATTTATATTAAAAAAATTGATGTAGCTAAACTCCATAAAAGTTTATACCACAATAAAGATGCTAGAAAAGTTTATACCACAATAAAGATGCTAGAAAAGGAGTGTCAAATTCATTTGTTATGAGGCTCTCATAAATGAGGCCTTGTCAGACTGTGCCATGTGTGTCATAAAATGTAATGCCAGGTAGTGGAGATAAAGGACACAAACACAAAGATTTTATAACAAAACATAATAAAATAAGCTTAAAAGACTAGCACTCTTGCAATATTTTGTTTATTTAACAGTTTCTGATAACTGACATCTCTTGCTCTGAATTATTGCGTCAAAATCTGGAGACGTCTGTGCTGTAGCAGTCTTGAGTATGCTGTCCAGGTGTGTCTGTAAATTGCAAACCTGTTTTTGATTTATCGGCATTGTGAGCTTTTGTACATAAGCTGCTTTATGTGCTAGTCAGTCAGTGGAGAAAACAGAGGCTTTGCTTGGTAGCCCTTGTGTGACTGAGCAAGCCTGGCAAAGCAAGCTGAAATGCAGAAGGAAGGAAGAGTGAGAGAAGGAAGAAGATGATAGTGAGTTGCTTGAGGGCCTGAGAGGAGATCTTGGGTTGCACGTTTGACACCCCTGTGCTAGAAAATTTATTTTGGAGTGTTTGCCGCAAGAGACTCACGGTTTTGCCACAAGAGGCACCAGGACTCTGTCATATCTGATGAAGTAAGCCCTAACTCATGAAAATTTTGTTGGTCTTTAAGGTGCTACTGGATTCAAATTTTGTTCCACTACTACAGAGTAACACTACTATCCACTTGACACTAGAACTCTATATGATGGTTTTCTGGAAGGAAAACTGAGAAAGGAAGCTTATGTATCATTCCCTTCAATTGATGTAAATGGACATTACTAAAGAAAAAAGTAGGTTCTTCAGTAGAAATTCTGAACAGGTCCCTGAAGATGGTAATGGAATGCATAAGGGCCAATAAACTGACACTTTATCCAGACAAACTGCTACTGTTTAAAGACAGAGTTCCTCAAGGACTAAGGAGACAGCCTGACCTGGAGATAGTTGCGCTACACTTTGATTTATAAAGTAGTTTTTTCTAAGTGTTCATTTTCCTTTGTATGCATTATCTCAATAGTAGAGATACAACTGCTTTCCCTTAGTGCAATCTTCTGTGCGATCTAATATGAACTCTTTATTGTTTAATCTGAGTTATTGGCCCGATTAGCAATCTTGGTCTGATTACAGTAATTTCTTGTTTGGTATCTGTCTGGATTGTGCTGCATTTGCTTTTATCTGTCACTGCAGAGATATGGTTTTCTTCTCAGCTCTTTCATTTGTTTAATAATAGTATATATATTTGTAAAGATAGTTGCCCTGACCTGGATAGCCAGATTTCACCAGATCTTAGAAGCTAAATGAGGTTGGCCCTGGTTAATATTTGGATTGGAAACCAGAAAATGAAGACCATGATTGTTATGCAGCAGCAGGCAATGGCAATGGCAAACCAGCTCTGAACGTCTCTTGCCTGAAAACCCTACAGGGTAGCCATGAGTCAGTTGCAACTTGATGAGAAAACAAAAATGGTGGTTAAATTTTGTAAACTTTCTTAAATATCTTGGATATCACATTTAGTAGAAAGACAGCTTAGAAATGATTCCTTATTCTGAGGTGACCGTATCTTTTTAATTATTGGTATTCTACTTTATACAGCAAAGTAAATTTGAATTCTATCTAAATCACCATCACAATAAGTCAACTTGTGTCAGGCATAAATCAAATCAGTGCAAACTACCATTTACAATTTATGGCAAGTATAATCAAAACATGTCACTCTGGTTACATCTCTTGAATAATGGCTTGTAAATGTTACCTCCTGCAGCAAGATTAAATACTTAGTGCTAATTTTCAGGAAGTAGTGAAAGGAAAATTGTGAACCTTAATTGTTACCCTGTGGAACTGGGCGGGGGTGGGGGTGGGAAATCAGCATTAAAAATGCATTAATGTTTTATTTTGTTTTTCCTTTAAGCAGCTTCATTCCTTACTTTATTCACATCTAATCCTGTGAACTAGCTGAGACTGAGAGATGGTAACTGATCCCATTTTACCCACTGATATTTAGGGCAGAGTAGCAATTTGAACCCAGTTCTGCCCCCCCAGTCCTACCGAACAATCCCAAACAGAGTTAAAAGCCTTATAAATCAGAGGTTCCCAAGGTGGTACCGTGGCACCACAGATACCTTTCTGTCCATGTTTTCAGAAAGTGGGCAGGGCCAGGTGGGTTTTTAATCCAGCAGGGTTTCTGTTGACCATTGCAGAGCTCATTGGCTTTGCAAATTTTCCAAAAATTTGCTTTGGCAGCAGCTGCCACCACAATCAAAGGATCTTCTCTGAGTGACTGAAGAAGTATGCAAGCAATATCTTTAAATAATATGGCCATTTGAAAAGGCATCCTATTAAACAGAAGTTGTGCTTGGGGAGGAGTCAGGGGTCAGTAATAGAGCATCCACTTGGCATGCAGAAGGTCCCAGCTTCAAACCCTGGCAGATCTAGTTCATAGATGATGAGAAAGACTTCCATCTGAGACCTTAGAGAGCCGCTGCTGCTGATAGACCAATGGTCTGATTCAGTATAAGGCAGTTCCATGTGTGTGCGCACACACACATGCATGGCTAAAATACTGAAGAGTTACTATTAGAATTATTCATGACCTCACTCCCTAATATAATGTGGTTGTCTCTACCTCCTGTGGGAGCCATTTGGTAGTTGACCCCATCTCCTACAGCAGCCATTTTGTGCCTGTGTCCACCACCCTGGGTCAGTATTCCAAAAGTGCACACAGGCTCAAAAAGAGCAGGGATCCCTGTTCTATATCCATTGAAGTCAATGTGTTTCAAAGGGTGTAACTCTCTTTAGGATTGCACTGTTGGTACAAAATTCTAATCGCTCGATCTGTTCTGTAGATAATGCATACTTTATTTCCACCCCAAACTTCTATGCAGAATAATTGTACTGGAAGACTTGCCGTTTCTTGTAACATGGAAATTATTTACTGTGTTTCATCATGGAACTCAGCTTATGTATTATTCCTAGGTGGTACCAGGTAGTACTATGAGATCATATTGTAGCATTTGAAACATATCCTCTGCCTTGAAATGATTCTTCAGAGTAGAGGGGGCCAACTGCAGCTCAGGAGCCGCATGTGGCTCTTTCATATATATTGTGTGGCTCTTAAAGCCCCCACGGCCCTATCAGCTGGCTTGGAGAAGGCATTTGTATCTTTGAAATTGCTCAGGTTGCCAGCCACAGAACTGAACCCCTACTAGGCAACTTGATTGTCTGGAAACATAAAACCACTTCAAGTTCTCCATTGTATTTAAATCACAAAGGTTTTCCTTTCACTTCACAAAATGAGCCACAAAGTCCATGAAAGGGATCCAAGAGGAAAATATCGCCATCTTTTTATGAACAACTCTGGTGTGTTCTGTAGCTTCCTGGTAAGCACTACAGCCATATCTAATGGATGGGGACTGTCACTGTATAGAATTAAATATTTAAATCCACACTTCTATATCTTCCTGTAGTGCTGCTACAAGCACACCCCTTTCTCTGGCCTCCGTAAATCACTGTATCTTTCCTCTGGCAATTCTATCTTAGTCTATGGGAAATACTTTCACTGTCAAGCTCCATTAGCTGAAACTTCACAGGACCTCTGAGTGATGAGAGGCCATTCCTGAAAAACATGCCTAGGTTAGTAATCAAGATGAAGAGGCCAGAATGGGGACTCCTGAGTGATTACATCCACTTGAATACTCAGAGAAGAGATGGAGAACTCTTTTTGTGGTGCTTCTGTGTAAAAATCAGTCAAAGAAAAACTGAGGATATTTCTAGTGCTGTTTAAATCTCTGGTTTACAAGAAGGTAAGTGGATTCACTTTCAGAAATACTCATTTACTGGGTTATTATAATCTACAAGAGCTTTGCTATTTTTATATGGGATTTCTGTTCACACAACACTTATGAAAATGTGTGTGTGTCTGTGTCCCTTTAAAGTTGAGCAGGAAGTACCTCATGGGAAGGGTCAGCAACACAATCCCTTGATTTGTTTTGCTTTCGTTTCAGAGCAACAAAGTGTGTGTGTGAGAGAGGGGGGGGGAGAGAGAGAGCAGCATAGCCCTTGTTCTTTTCAGATGTCCTTGTGGAGGAACCAGACTCAGTAAGTGTGCGTGAAAGAGAGAGAGTTGCCAATCCCAGGTTTGGAGGCACTCCCCCCCCCCCCGCTTTAGGGTCATCAGAAAGCGGGGGGGTGGGAAATGTCTACTGGGCAATTATTTCCTATGGAGAATGATTCCCATAGGGAATAATGAGGAATTGATATATGGGTATCGGGGGCTCTGTGGGGGCTGTTTTTTGAGATGGAGGCACCAAATCTTCAGTATAGCATCTAGTGCCTCTTCCCAAAATACCTCCCAAGTTTCAAAACTATTGGACCAGGAGGTTCAATTCTATGAGCCCCAAAAGAAGGTGCCCCTATTCTTCATTATTTCCTATGGAAGGAAGGCATTTAAAAAGGTGTGCTGTCCCTTTAAATGTGATGGCCAGAACTCCCTTGGAGTTCAATTATGCTTGTCACACTCTTGCTCCAGGCTCCACCTCCAATGTCTCCTGGCTCCACCCCCGAAGTCCCCAAATACTTCTTGAATTGGACTTGGCAACCCTACCTAGAACACAGCGACTTGGCAACAGTGATCCATGCGATAGTCACCTCCAGAATAGACAACTGTAATGCCCTCTACATGGGGCTGCCCTTTATGCAAATTCAGAAGCTGTGACCGGTGCAAAACGCAGCAGCCAGGTTGTTAATGGAGCTACCTTTACAGAAGCACATTCAACTTGCACTGAAATCGTTGCACTGGTTGCCTGTCGCGTTCCAAGTTTGCTTCAAGGAGCTGATTATGACCTTTAAAGCCCTATATGGCCAAGGACCTGTCTACCTCTGGAACTGCTTTTCCCCATATGAGCCCCAGAGAGCACTCCAAATTCACTAAATCTTCTCAGGATCCCTGGGCCAAAAGAAGCTCGGTTGACCACTAGGGGTGTGCATATGGTTCAGCCGAGCCGAATAAACCTCTGAATACCCCCTGATTCGGAAGTATACGGTGTCATATACTTCCAAATCCAATTCACAGGCATTATACGGGAGCCATATATGACTCCAGTATACGTCTGAATCAATATTTGGAAGTATTCGTAAGTTCATAGAAAAGACGGGAAAGGAGCTTCTGCAGCCTCAGGGGAGCTGCTTGCCTCCTTTCCTGCCTTTGGAAGCCTTTTCCCACCTCTCCCATAGCCTCCCTGGGATCAGGGAGGGAGGGGGAGAGGAGCCCCAGCAGCCAATCCAAAGCATGCATTTGCAAAATGCATTGCAAATGCATGCTTTGCAGGGCTGTTGTGTAGCTGATGACTGGACTAATCCCCCAGCCATCAGAAGCATTGCAGTTCTTTTGTTTACTTGGGTATCCAAGTAAACACTGTTCTTTGGCCAATCACAGAGCAGTGGTATTTTTTGAAACTGCTCTGTGTAGGGCCAGAAACCTTTTTAAGGAGTCTGCCTGGCTGGACTCCATCCCATTGCTGCTGTGTTGGTGTTGGTGTGAGAGAGAGATTGTGCTACGCTGGCCCTTGGCCTCAGCTGCTGCTGCTGCTCTCTCTCAGCCTTGTCTGGCTTGCCTGGAGAAGAGAAGACATCTAAGGTAAGGCAGTCTTGGGGTTCTTGTTTTTATTTTAGTTAGGATAAAAGTAAAAGGACTTTTTAAGACTCAGAGTCCCTTTACTTATCCAGATATGGGTGGGTAGCTTATTTGGGGTTAGGGGGTTCTGCTGGGGGTGGGGGCCTGGGGTGGGGGTTTTGCCAATTTGCCTATATCTTACTTTAGTTAGAGGACTTT
The DNA here is from genome assembly GCF_032191835.1 of Heteronotia binoei. NCBI lineage: Eukaryota > Metazoa > Chordata > Lepidosauria > Squamata > Gekkonidae > Heteronotia > Heteronotia binoei. The sequence goes on along the minus strand of NC_083228.1, from coordinate 98,909,103 downwards.
TAAAAGTGTGGTGTCCTTTTACTTTTCCTGATTTGGCTGGCTTGGATTTCTTGGGGTTAGGGTGAAGGGTTTTTTTGGGGGGAGGGGGGGTTGGTAAAGTTCCTGTATTGTTAAAAGTCAAGTTTTTTTACTGTTTTAAAAGGATTCTGTGTTTGATTTGTTGCTGCTGTGTTGTGCTGCTGCTGTTCCTTTTCTCTTCTGATTCTGGTTCTTCGAGGGGGAGGCTGTTTGGCCTAATTTTCATTGTTAAAACATCAGTTTTTTAACAGTTGAGTTTCTTGGCCTTTTCTCAGTGATTTGTTTGGATCTGTTGTTGTTGGTTTTGCATCCTGTCCTGTTGTCCCTTTTCCTGGTTCTGGTTTTGGGGGGCGGGGGTTTAAAGGTTAAGTTTCTTTCGGTCACATTTTTTTTAAAATTACCTCTGGTTGGTGTGAGAGGGTTGGTGTGTGGGCTGTGTGGCATGGGTCACTTTCATGTTTTTATAGAGTTATTTTTGGAGTCTGAGGGTGTTTTCGGTTTGGCTAGGGCCACTAAATAGGCTGCCCCACTAATAAAGGTGTTTTTAAGAACATAAGAACATAAGAGAAGCCATGTTAGATCAGGCCAATGGCCCATCCAGTCCAACATTCTGTGTCACACAGCGGCCAAATATATATATATATATATACACACACACACACACACACACATACACACTGTGGCTAATAGCCACTGATGAACCTCTGCTCCATATTTTTATCTAACCCCCTCTTGAAGGTGGCCATGCTTGTGGCCGCCACCACCTCCTGTGGCAGTGAATTCCACATGTTAATCACCCTTTGGGTGAAGAAGTACTTCCTTTTATCCATTTTAACCTGACTGCTCAGCAATTTCATCGAATGCCCACGAGTTCTCGTATTGTGAGAAAGGGAGAAAAGTACTTCTTTCTCTACTTTCTCCATCCCATGCATTATCTTGTAAACCTCTATCATGTCACCCCTCAGTCGACGTTTCTCCAAGCTAAAGACCCTAAGCGTTTCAACCTTTCTTCATAGGGAAGGTGTTCCAGCCCTTTAATCATTCTAGTTGCCCTTTTCTGAACTTTCTCCAATGCTATAATATCCTTTTGAGGTGCGGCGACCAGAACTGCACACAGTACTCCAAATGAGACCGCACCATCGATTTATACAGGGGCATTATGTTACTGGCTGATTTGTTTTCAATTCCCTTCCTAATAATTCCCAGGATGGCGTTGGCCTTTTTTATTGCAAACGCACACTGCCTTGACATTTTCAGTGAATTATCTACCACGACCCCAAGATCTCTCTCTTGGTCAGTCTCTGCCAGTTCACACCCCATCAACTTGTATTTGTAGCTGGGATTCTTGGCCCCAATGTGCATTACTTTGCACTTGGCCACATTGAACCGCATCAATTTTTTTAGGTGTGTTTTTAGGGGTGTGTGTGTTTTTTTAATAAGGTGTGTTTTTGAATAAGGTGTGTTTTTTGAAATTAAAAAAAAAATCCAGTTTAGAGCTTTATCTTCTTTCAAAATTCAACTAGGCCGGATAGGGGCAATTTAAAAAATTTTTAGATTTCTCATAAAAGGCCACATCAGGCTCCCTTTTAAAGAGACTAGGGTTGCAGTGCATCTTGCTTTCAGCCACTGAAAGCCAATGCATCCTTAGATTTCCATAGGGTAAACCACAGCTTCCCTCTAGTTATAGGGGACACCTGATTTCTAGTTTGCAAGGAAATCCGATTTGTCCCAGGATCTAGTTAGGAGAAGTTTAACTAGGAGGATATAACAAGGATTGCCTTCATCTCAAGGTAGCCTTTTAAAAACTGTAGCCAGGAAGAGGCAAGATCACCTTGTCTTCAGAACTTTACCAGACTTCTATTATCCCAACCCAAAGAAGGACAGGTTAGGGACCAAAAAAACAAACAAGTTTTGGTGAGAGGGTTTTTAAAAAGAAGTCAGGGCACCTGTTGGTTCAGGGTACAGTGTAGTGAGTTAGGTTTGTAAAAAAACCCACTCTCAGTTCAGGTTGTGTGAGACTGGCCAAGGGTGATATGAGTGACAGGCAGCAGAAGAGAGGCCCTGGGGGCAAGACCAAGGAGAAGACTAGAGGGGAGGGGAAGGGGGAGAAAACAGTTTCCTCCCCCCCACCTGTGCATAGGGCCACTCCACAGCCATCTTCCAGCACTCCAACCTCTGGCTAGAGTGTGATGAAGAAGTCCCGCCTTGGGCCCTTCATTGAGGCTGCTGCTGTGGTGCCCCCAGGCTGCTGCTGTGGTGCAGTGTTTCCCACCAGACTCACGCCAAGAAGAGTGCCGAGATGACATGGCTCGTTGGCCCCTCTGGGAGTGGTAGGCCCCTGAGAGAGGAGATGGGTGCTGCGATGGTGAGGGAATATCTTTCGGAGCCCAACGAGTCGCAGGAAAGATCTCCTTTGGACTACTGGGTCACAAAGGAGGGGGTCTGGCTGGCCCTCTCCTCTGTGGCCAAGGCGTTCTTCTCATGCCTACTGACATGCAGAGCAAGCGCATCTTTTCGCATATGGGCGACATTGTCTGCCAACATCACAATCGCCTGCAACCCTGGACAGTTGAGCAGTTGGTCTTCCTGAAGGTCAACTTGCCTCTGTTCGGCTCCCTGAATGTAGACTGAGAGTGAATGAAATGAGCACCTACTTGACTTGTGCCTGCATCCTCTCTTGGCCTGTGCTTGGAAGGTGGTTGTAAAATGCTCTTCCACTAAGCATAGACTAGAGTCCAAAGACAGTCCAAAAACTCACTCACAAATTGATTGGCAGTGCACCCCCCCACCCCTCATCCATCCCCAAACGGAAAGTGAATGCTGATTTAAAATATGCAAAGCAATCCAAATTTCCCCAGTCCCCATCCACACATGCCTAATAATACTGAAAAGGCCATTGCAGCCCCCCAATGTAACCGACAGCACCCACAGGCCCAGCCAGGATAACCCAGTTTTTTTTTTCAGGGGCAGGAGGAAGAAAGAGGGAGGTGCCAGTGATGATAACAGGCAGCCAGCAGCCATACCAATGCTGAGGTCCCTCTAATGGGACAGTGATAGCTGGTGTGTTGCTGCTGAGCTGAAAGAGAAGGAATGGTTCTCTTCCTCTCACACAATCTGAGGCCCTCCCAGTGATCTTCCTCATTTGGAGTGCAACTCTGTCTCGCCTCCTCGTGGTGCACCCTGGGTAATGCAAAAGAGCCTGGACCAGCCAACCATCCACTCAATGTAAGTCTAAATTCTTCTTGCTTTGTGTCAGATACAGAATGATGTGGAGCTAGGTGTGGTCCACCACTTCTCTTGTTTGAGAGTTGTGTTGTTTGGGCAGGGCTGGAGAGCTGGCATCTGTAGATTGAGTGCTCTGTGGCAGGGAAGCTGGCATCTGGGTGAGAGACCCAGAACCAGCATGCTTGTTCTGCTTGGTCAGCTCTCCCTGCGTTGTTTGGAATAGGGTTGGAGAGCTGGAGATTGCACGTTCTGTGACAGGGAAGTTGGCATCTGGGTGAGAGACCCAGAACCAGCATGCCTGTTGTGCTTGGCCAGCTCTCCCTGCGTTGTTTGGGGGCAAGGCTGGAGAGCTGGCATCTGTAGATTGTGCATTCTGTGGCAGGAAAGCTGGCATCTGGGTGAGAGACCCAGAACCAGCATGCCTGTTGTGCTTGGCCAGCTCTCCCCGTGTTGTTTGGGGCAGGGCTGGAGAGCTGGCATCCGGGTTTGCTGCAGCCAGGTCTGCAGAGCAGACCATGAGCAGATTGTGTTTTGTGTGGCAGTGGTGTTGACAACTGGGTTTATATTGGTTCCAGGCCAGCAGGGTTCATAGAGTAGATAGATGGATGTAGTGCATTTGGGTCCTATAGAGATTATCTGGTGTGAAGTTAGGTTTGGCTTTGGGTGCCCCAGGAACTGGACCCCCTGGTCCAATTTTTTTTTTTGGCCTTGCGGGTTTTGTGTGGAACAGTACCCTGAAGCTACCCAGCAGTTTGGGGGGCTCTCCTCAAAAGCACCTGCTCCCCAGAGCCACTTTTCCCACAATAATTACAGTTGGGGAAGTGGCTCTAATTGTTTTTTTCTCACCATTGGGAACAGTGTTCCTTTTGGAGTGCCCTTAGATGAGTGCAGTCTTCTTGGGCCAGGGAGGTTGCATACGAGGGAGTCCCCTGAAGCTGCCCTGCAGTTTTGGAGCCTCTCCCTCAAACCCTCCTCTGGCCAGAGCCACTTTCCCCACAGCAATTATAGTGGAGAAAGTGGCTAATTGGGCTTTCCCCAGCATTGGTGGCAATGGGCCTTTTGGGGAGCCCAAGGACAGGGACCCCCTGGTGCAATCTTTTTGGGACTTGGGGGTTTTGTAGGGGAGAGTTCCCTGCAGTTTTGGGGGCTCTCCCTCAAACTCCCTGCCCCCCAGTAGCCTCTGATTATGTCCTATTTTGCCATTGATTTCAATAGCCCATAGGGTATAATGGTGGGATGGGGCACCCTCTTTGGGTGCCCCTGGAATGGGACCCCTTGGCCCAACCTTTTTGGAACTTGGGGGGTTTGTAAGGGAAGTCCCCTGCAGGTCCCCTGGAAATTTGGGGGCTCTCCCTCAAACCCCCTCCCCACCGGGTGGCTTCCAATATACACTATTTTGTCATTGCAATGGCCCATAGGGTATAATGGGGCCATATATTCGGAAATAGCTGTATATCTCCAGTATTTACGGCTATTCCGAGTACCGGTATTCAGAAATATACGGTATTCTGAATATTTTTGCCCCATATATTTCCAAATCCGATTAATTCCGAGTTTTGTTTTGTTTTTGCACACCCCTACTGACCACCACCAGAGCTAGAGCCCTTTTGGTGGCAGCCCCTGACTTGTAGGACACTCTCCCTGAAAACGTCAGAGCCCTGCAGACTTGCCACAATTCTACAGGGCCTGCAAGACAGAATTATTTAGGCTGGCATTTAACATCTAATGGGGGAGGCGACCACTATTCCACCATCCCACAGCATTGGTATTTAGATTCTCGGGAATGAAACTGAAACCTAACACAATGTTTCAAAATGTACATCATATGAATTGTTTAATGATTTTATTGTGGTTTTATTTTTTGTTAAGTTGTTTTAATCATTGTTTGCCGCCCTGAGCCCACCAGGGGAGAGCAGGATACAAATGTAATAAATAAATAAATAGTTGAATTGCAATTTGGGTGTCCGACAAGCCCATTATATAAGCACAGCATCACATGCTGAAGTCTCTGCCCATAAGCTCAGCAAACAACATTTGGTTGTGTAAACAGCAGTTATAACATGAAGAGATTTTGTTTACTTTTTGAAGTTTTATGGTCCAAAAGAGATTGTCTCATCTTGTATATTTTTACTCCTGTTTTTATGTATCTTGTTTCAGACAGACACTTCATTGTGTGTTTAACTCTGACTATGGGAATTCAGCTTGAGTGTGAGAACTAAACCTCAGATATAAATCAACACATTACTTGCTACAGTCCCACTGATTTTCTAAGGGAATCAACCAAAACATTTTCAACTGAGCACAGATTCACAGCCCTAAGGTGTAGTTTTAACTGAAACCAGTATCAAGAACCTTAGAAATCCTTTTTCTAGGATCAGAAAACACAAATAAGTGTCACTTGGAAAGTGGATAAGATTGATAGCTGCCTGTTGCGACCTCCTCCTTGTGGAATGGCCTGCCTGACGACAGCAGGAAGGTGTCCATATTTCTGTGATTTTGCAAACTGTGTATGACAGAATTGTTCAGAGGGGCATATTAACAGAATAGGGGCAAGGGGGCACAATGTAGTGGAGTTGTTCAGGAAGAAATCAGATGTTGAAGGAATAGGATCACAGTTTATGCCTCCATTTATTATTATATCTATTATATTGTTCTTACTGCATTTTTTTTTTACTTTTGTAATTACATTTTCTGCATTATTTTTCATATCATGTCTGATACTTTTTTGCATTGTCTATAATCCTCATCCTGTTACCTTGTTTATCGGATGTCTTATGCTATTCATCTGCATTAATAATAATAATTTTTAATTTGTATCCCGTCCTCCCCACCGAAGCAGGCTCAGGGCGGCTCACTTAATATAAAATACAGTATGCAGTAGTACAATAATAAAACAAAATAAAATACCTCAATTTACAATTATTCATCAGTTAAACATTAAAACATCAATAAAACCAGAATTTAAAACCACAAATTAGTTTGGTGCTACAAATATAACATAGCTTTAATGGTATAATAATTCCACATTAAAAAGCCAGCTGGAAGAGGACGGTCTTGCAGGCCCACTGGAACTGGTTAAGGTCCCGCAAGGCCCGTACCTCTTCTGGTAGCTGGTTCCACCAGCAGGGAGCTGTAACCGAGAAGGCCCTCTCTCTTGTCATTTTCAATTTGGCCTTCTTTGGCTCAGGGATTGTCAGCAGATTTTGCGAGCTAGATCGCAGCACTCTCTGGGGAACATATGGGGAGAGATGGTCCCTAAGGTAGGCAGGTCCTCGACCATATAGGGATTTAAAGGTAGTAACCAGTACCTTGTAACGAATCTGGTACACAATTGGCAGCCAGTGCAGTTCCCGCAGCCTAGGCTGTATGTCCTCCCACTTAGGGAGTCCCATTAACAGTCTGGCCACCGCGTTTTGAACTAGCTGCAGTTTCTGGGTTCGGCACAAGGGCAGCCCCATGTAGAGGGCATTACAGTAATCTAACCTTGAGGTGACCATTGCATGGATCACTGTTGCCAGGTCATCGCGCTCCAGGAAGGGAGCCAACTGCCTCGCCCGTCTCAGATGAAAAAAGGCGGATTTAGCAGTGGCTGCTATCTGGGCCTCCATTGACAGGGAAGGCTCCAGTAGAACCCCCAGGCTCTTGAAGCCTGCACACAGTTTTCAGTGCCGCACCATCAATGACTGGTAGGGGAATTTCCCCTCCTAGGCTGCCCAGGCACAGGACCTCTGTCTTCGCTGGATTCAACTTTAACCTACACTGCCTGAGCCAGCCTGCCACAGCTTGCAGTGCCTGGTCCAGATTTTCTGGGACGTCACCAGGCCAGCCGTCCAACAGTAGATAGAGCTGGACATCATCAGCATACTGGTGGCAACCCAGCCCATACTTCCAGGCAATCTGGGCAAAGGGGCGCATGTAGATGTTAAACAACATCAGGGAGAGCACCGCCCCCTGAGGCACCCCACAATTAAGTGGGTATCTCTGGGACAGCTCTCCCCCAATCGCCATCCTTTGTCCCCGACCATCCAGGAAAGAGGAAAGCCATTGTAAGGCCAGCCCCAGAATCCCTGTGTCAGTGAGGCAGCGGGTCAGTAACTGGTGATCAAATGTATCAAACACAGCCAATAGGTCTAACAATGGCAGCACTGCCGAACCGCCTCGATCCAGATGCCGCTGGAGATCATCCACTAGGGAGATGAGCACTGTCTCCATCCCATGGCCTGGGCGGAAGCCGGACTGGTGTGGATCTAGGATGGAAGCATCATCCAGAAAACTCTGCAACTGTAACGCCACTGCCCTCTCAATAATTTTGCCCCAAAAGGGCAGATTTGAGACCGGCCGGTAATGTGCCAATTTGGTCGGATCTGATGTAATCTTTTTTAGGAGTGGGCGGACCACCGCCTCTTTAAGAAGCATTGGAAAAAGACCCTCTGAGAGGGATCTATTTACGATGTCCTGTATAGGACACCTAAGGTCCCTCTGGCAAGCTTTAATTAGCCAGGAGGGGCATGGGTCCAAATCGCAAGTTGTCGGGCGTACAGTAGAGAGGATTCTGTCACCTTCCTGCAAGCTGAGTGTGTCAAAGCAATCCAGGATTGAACCAGAAGACAGGCACGAAGCCTTGAGTTCACTTACTGTATCCAATATGGCGGGGAGGTCGTGGCGGAGCAACGTGACCTTGTCTGCAAAAAATTTCACAAAAGCCTCACAGCCTGTCTCTAATTCCTTAGCATTTGGTCTGTCTTGCAGCAGTGTTGTCAGGTTCCGAATTGTCCTAAACAATTGCTCCGGGCCTGAATTTGCAGACGCAATCCTAGCCGCAAAGTAAGTCTCCTTTGTGGCTTTGACTGCCAACTCATAGAACCTCATAAACTCTATAAGATGTTCTAGTCGCTTCGTCCCGAGCACGCCGCCATTGCCTCTCTAACCATCTGAGTCCTCATTTCAGCTGTCGCAGCTCTGGGGTATCCCACAGGGCCAGCTTAACGCGGGGGCGCAGAGGGCGCCGAGGTGCAATCTCATCAATGGCTCTGGATAGCCAGCCATGCCAGGAATCAACCAGATCATCAAGAGAATCGCCAGGGGGCCAGGGATCCTGTAGAGCCGTTTGGAACTGCCCTGGGTCCATCAGGCTCCATGGGTGAGCCAAAATAAGCTCGCCACCAAAACGGGTTTGAGGTGGAACATCCACACGAGCCTTAAGGGCAAAGTGGTCCAACCATGGCATTGCTTCAGCAGTTACATCGTCCACCATAACCCCGGCTGTGAAGATCAAATCTAACATGTGTCCCGCCTGGTGAGTGGGCGATGTCACAAATTGGGAGAGCCCCAGTGTCACCATGGATGACACCAGGTCCAGTGCCTGACCAGAGGTCGTGTCATCGGCATGGACATTGAAGTCACCCAGAATCACAAGCCTTGGGTACTCCAATGCCCAGCCTGTTGTGGCCTCGATCAGGGCTGGTAAGGTGCTGGCTGGTGTGTTAGGCGGATGGTACACCAGCCAAATCACCAACCCCTCCCCAACGTCCCACGCCAGACCGGCACATTCAATACCATTGATCTTCAGAACCGGGAGAGCCCTAAAAGAGTAAGCCTTTTGTATGAATAGAGCCACCACTCCTCCCCTCCCGCTAGTCCGTGATTGGTGAAAGACTGAGTAACCCGGGGGAGCCGTTTGAGAGAGGGCCATTGTGTCTCCCTCTCGCATCCAGGTCTCAGTCACGCAAGCCAGGTCCGCGTCCTGTTCGAGCAAAAACTCTCGAAGGACGGTGGTCTTATTATTTATGGACCTGGCATTGCATAACACCAATGACGGAGGCGAGTCATTTAACCTGGCCCCGCTACCTGTCACCATCGGGATGGGACACAGACTGGAAGGTGGTCGAGCACTACCTGGTCTCGGTCTCCTTCCCTTATATCGCTGTCTTTTCCCACAATCATACCTCCCCCTCCCCAGGAGTACTGGAATCCCCAGGCCAGTCATCTGCCACTGATCTCTACTTCAGCCGACGTCAATGCGGAAACACAGCCCACACCCTACAATGTATTAATTCCCCAATCCACTCTGCTCTTGCCAGCCAATTCCCTTGACTTATCAAGCTGCCAATCTAAATTAACCAACCCAATTTAAACCCAACCCACAGTCTCCCTTATAAATTAATTGGCTAAAATACTTAATTTAATTCTAATGGCCTTATTAATTATAAAAACCCCAGCCCCAACAATAAAACGCCCTTAATTAATTTGCCAAAAATATATCTATCTATCTGAAGCCAATCAATCCAAAATAAATCTCTATAAGTTAGTTAAGTAAAACAAATTCATCAGTTGGCAGTTTAACAATCAATAAAAGAGCTGGCAGTTCGTAGGTAATTGGAGGTAGTTGTTATAGTAAGATAAAGTGCTGTTGTGCTTCTATATAGCAGTTGTATAAAGTTCTCCTCACGTACAAAGTTCTCCTCACCATTTCTCAGGTGTAAACATGGGGTAAGATGGAATAAAGTGCGATAGAGTGCAATGAAGTGCAACAAGGTGCAATGAAGTGCGGTGAAGTGCAGTGCAGGGCTGGGTGCAGTGGTCGTATTACAAGGAACAGCGCAAGATACCAAGCAAGCGGAGACTTCCGCCCGGTGATCCCCTCACCCAGCCTGGCAGACCCAGGGGGGCAAAGACCCCCCTCGTGTCTCCCCGCCATGCAACAGGGCTCCAAGCTCCGTTTGTGAGATAGTCCAGTATCCGGAACGGCCATTGTCATAGCCCTCCGCTCATGGGCTCATCTACACCCTGAGCACTGTTTTCAAGGCCCTTCTCGCCAAGTCAGAGACGCTGCGGCTGCAGCAATCACTGCCGCCAGCTCTCCACTCCCCAGCAGACTGCCCATCCGAGCCCAATGTCCCGCTAATCGCCCGGGTCTGCTCTGCTCACCACTCAGCCCTGCCCAGCCCTGCTTGCACACCAGACCACAGCCTCAGCAGACTTCCACATCCACACCAGGCCCAACTTGCCAAAACAGTAGGCAGCTGTAACTTCGCTGAACGCTTTGGGAAGTCCTCTGGACTTGTTAAATTTTCACTCTTCACTTTCACCTCACCTTCACGCTCCTCACTTTCACTCCTCGCCTCTCTGTTATTAAACATAGAAGCAGCTATGCAGGCGTGTGGTAAATATAGTTTCTTAGGAGCTCTAGCACCTGAGCTGCTGCCTCATTGCCATCTTGAATTGGAGACTATTGTTTTGCACAGTGTTGAATCTTCACAATAAATGAAGTCAATAAAATAATAAATGAATATCCAATGTTTATTTAATGTTTAAAATACTTATTCACATTTTGTTTTCAGTTGAAGAAGCAGAGTAGGATTTTATACCCCACTTTTCTCTACCCTAAGGAGGTTCAAAGTGGTTTACAATTGTCTTTGCTCTCCTCTCCCCAGAACAGGTGCCTTGTGATATAGTTGGAACTGAGAGAGTTCTGAGAAAACTGTAAGTAACTAACCCAAGAGCACCCAGCAGGGTGGTGTACATTGGTAGAGCACTTATTTCACATACAGAAGGCCTTAAGTACAAATTGTAGGATCTCTAACAAAACACTATCAGGGAACCTCTCTTTGACTGAGACTCAAGACTGCGGTCAGATGAGCACTTTGATCTGATGTCATTTCTACTCCCTTCTGGATTTAAATTGCATAATCAGACAGCAGCTGCTGCCTCCCATTCCCCAGCTGTTGGCATTCCTTTCTGACCATCTTCAAATCAGAGTTATTTGACACTGGGGAAAGTCTGGTCTTTATGGATGTCTGTGCTTTCACCTTGCATTTCCAGATGTCTGAACTCCCCTGTTGAAAATTCAAGGTGATTGAGAAGTGTAACCTTCCATTCTGCCACTTAAAAAAAAATCAGGTAGCGATGTCCATATAAGCATACCAAGCATCCTGATGGTTTTCCTAGAATTCAGCTATCATTTGTATCAAAATTTTAGTGCTACATCAAAGTTCTGAAGTCTTTATATTTTATGTATAGAGATTTAATTGTATCACACACACCAAAAATGAATAATGTCTGTCTAGGGATGTGCACATAACACTGAAGTGATGCCAGAGAGAGGTATGGAATTGCTTAAATTCATTTTAGTAAAGCTATAATTTAACGGCAATTTAAGGCAATACTTGGTTTGCTATTGATCTAAGAGTGAAAAATGGATGGGATGGAAGAGAATGATAAAACTTCAGAGATATTAACAAGGATATCAGAGAGCCCAGCCAAGGAAATGGGCACTTTCAGAGTTCCATGTACACTCTATTTTTCTGCTTGTCTGCATTAAACACGATGAGGGAAGGAATCAAGTAGATTCAATCAAGTAATCTGATCTCAAACAGCAGTTGGATCTTTCATCTCCATCAGTTCAGAATCTAACTGCTCTAACTTCTTGCCTCTTGATATAGAGGTATCACTGTGCACAGTCCTTTACAAAATACAAGAAGAGAGGCTCCCTGTCACAAGGGGGACAAATGGCATAGGTGTTAATAGGGGGCAGTGCTCATATAGATGATAGACAGATGAAAGAGAGAGATCTTGTATAAAATCCTGAACAAGATCTCATCAGATCTTGGAAGCTAAGCAGGATCATTCCTGGTTAGTATTTGGAAGTACTTTTCTCCCTTTCTCACAATACAAGAACTTGTGGGCATTCAATGAAATTGCTGAGCAGTTGGGTTAGAACAGATAAAAGGAGGTACTTCTTCACCCAAAGGGTGATTAATATGTGGAATTCACTGCCACAGGAGGTGGTGGCGGCTACAAGCATAGCCAGCTTCAAGAGGGGGTTAGATAAAAATATGGAGCAAAGGTCCATCAGTGGCTATTAGCCACAGTGTGTGTGTGTGTGTATATATATATATATATACACACACACACACTGTGTATACATTTTTGGTCAACTGTGTGATACAAAGTTTTGGACTGGATGGCCCATTGGCCTGATCCAACATGGCTTCTCTTATGGATGGGAGACCATCAAGGAAGTTCAGGGTTGCTATGCAGAGGCAGGCAATGGCAAACCACTTCAATTAGTCTGTTGTATTGAAAACCTTACAGGGTTGACATAAGTCAGTTGTGATTTAATGGCACCTTCCCCCCACCACCCAACAGAACACCTAGTCAAGTAGGATATTAGGGTTATGTTGCTTCTGCTTATATCTACAAATGGAACCTATTGATTTTGTAGTTCTGAAGACCATTTGTGGATACTGAAAATCTTAACCCTGAATGATGTGTCTTTTTTAAAACACTCAGATAAGGAAAAACTATTTTTAACAGAGAAACTTCTAAATAAGAGAACATAAGAACATAAGAGAAGCCATGTTGGATCAGGCCAACGGCCCATCAAGTCCAACACTCTGTGTCACACAGTGGCAAAAAATTTTATATACACACATACACTGTGGCTAATAGCCACTAATGGACCTATGCTCCATATTTTTATCTAAACCCCTCTTGAAGGTGGCTATACTTGTGGCCGCCACCACCTCCTGTGGCAGTGAATTCCACATGTTAATCACCCTTTGGGTGAAGAAGTACTTCCTTTTATCCGTTTTAACCTTTCTGCTCAGCAATTTCATCGAATGCCCACGAGTTCTTGTATTGTGAGAAATCAATAACTGTGATCTCAAAGTTGTAGTTTAGGGGAGCAGGGGTTAATTTTCAAGTAAATACTCTAAAGATTAATTTATTTTATTAATATGCACCACTATGGAGAATGGAAAGTATTTGAAATCAATCATTTCAGAATAATTATTTCACTACTACATAATAACATACTACATCAGAAAATAAGAAGACACCTGCTGGCTCGGTCCATCAAGTCCAACATCCTGTTTTACACAGTGGCCAATCAGTTGTCTCAGAGGACCAACAAACAGGGCATAGAGACCAAGGCAATTCTTTGATGGTACCTCCTAACACTGGAATTCAGAGGACTGCTGCCTCCAACTATAAAGGGACTAAAGGGACTATAAGGGCCCTTTAGTCATTTCCTCCATTTTATCCTTACACAAAATCCTGTAAGTTAAGTTAGGCTGAGAGAGTGTGCCTGACCCAAGGTCAGCCAGTAAGCTTCCATGGCAGAGTGGGAATTTGAACCTGGGTCTTTCAGATCCTTGTCTGAGACTCTAACCACTACATTTCACTGGCTTTTGTGGGATGACTACTGCTGAACAGTAGCAAGCAGTCAGTTCTGGGTGAATCATTTGATGACTGTTGCCAGGCCTGGCTCCAGTGAGTCCTTTCTCAAAGGCCAAAACTGTCCTTGAAAGAGCCCTTCCCCTCACCCCCATCTTTTACTGGCAGAAATAAAGGTTTTGAAGACTGAAAGTACTGTAGTGACTGCCTAGCAATCCCCACAATGGCCACTACAAAGGGTGTACATTTATTAAAGGTACAGGTGCTGCTACTATTATTCTTAAGTAGTTTAACCCATGCATTTTTATCTTTATTTGCTAGGTTTCACATGTTTGGGCAAACTTAAGCTTTTTCAGGTTTGTAGAAAGATCTGTCTTGTTTGTCCATGTTGAAAATTAGAGACATTAATTGATAAAAAAAAATTAAAAATCAGTAAAATGTTTTTTATTTCTACATTGTTCATTTTGAATGCCAAGTAAATATGATCTGTATCTAACAAAGGGAGCTTTGACTCTCAAAAGCTTATACCATGGAGATTTTGTTGGTCTTTAAGGTGCTAAAGTGCAAATCCCTGGGCCAAGAGAGGCCAGACTGAAGATAACCCGGGAGCAAGCCTTTTCACTAATGGCCCCTCGTTGGTGGAACCAACTTCCAGAGATGGTGCGAGCCCTGCGGGACTTGAACCAGTTCCGCAGGGCTTGCAAAACCTCTCTTTTTCAGCTCGCATTTAAAACAGGACCAGACCAAACTGATTAATTATTGTAACTTTAGCCACCTCATGTGTAACTGGAACTGATGTATGATAATGCGTAAATTGTGACCGATAGAAGTATAGCACCTATTTCTATCTATTTTTCTATTTTAAACTTTAATTAATTTATAACTGTACCATTTAAATAATTGTGTATCTGTTTTAACCAAATCATGGCTAGCCATGTCTGTGAGCCGCCCTGAGCCCGCCTTTTGGCGGGGGAGGGCGGGATATAAGAATAAAATTTGCTTTGCTTTGCTTTGCTACTGGACTTTAAAGTAAATACAAGTTAATATTCACTCTAGACATGTCACTTTTCTTTCTATTGATTGGGGGGCAGACACTGGTCATCTGGGGGGCAGACACTGGTCAAACAGTGTCAGACACTGGTCAAACAGGAGAGCCAGTTTGGTGTAGTGGTTAAGTGTGTGGACTCTTATCTGGGAGAACCGGGTTTGATTCCCCACTCCTCCACTTGCACCTGCTGGAATGGCCTTGGGTCAACCATAGCTCTGGCAGAGGTTGTCCTTGAAAGGGCAGCTGCTGTGAGAGCCCTCTCCAGCCCCACCCACCTCACAGTGTATCTGTTGTGGGGGAGGAAGGTAAAGGAGATTGTAAGCCGCTCTGAGACTCTTTGGAGTGGAGGGCGGGATAGAAATCCAATATCTTCTATCTTCATCTTCATCTAGAGTGCCAAAAAGAAACACCCTTGGGTTGCCCTGCTTAATAATGCCATGGCCTATTTAAGAACAATAAATGACTGCTACTAAGGAAAAGGGAGACCACCCTCATGAGAAAAAGGGTGGGGGGTTAAACAAGCAAAGCAACATAAAATGTGAAGCTCTGCATACAGCTAAATTCTCACTAATTCCAGAATTCCTTTTCTCCAGGTAACAGTATAAGAAAAATATTGATTTATTTTTGGTTTGTTTTTGTTGATCTTTAACTCAAGGACATTTTACTGTATGGTAGCTTTTAGCAGCTTCAATTAGTCATGCCCATGTAATAAAAGAAGCAACTTGCGTGGGGTGGGGCGGGAAGAGAGAGACTTGAGTAATCTAGATAGAAAAGACTATGCTGACATCTTATTTGATAGCATTTTATAATCAGCAGCCCAACATAAATATCAGTCATATGAAGTGACAGGTGGCATAAAAACAATCAGATCCAGACAACTGTGATTATAGAATACTGATAGTGTGCCCTTGAAAGTGCAGGATAAACTATGGAATCCTCAGAGTGCTATAAAAGAAAAGGAGATAAATGGTCAACAAATCTAAACACACTCCAGTGGTTCTGGAAAAAAATCCATACCCTGCTGGATGGGAGAGAGGAAGGTCATTGTTAATGATTATTCTTTGAATGAGTATGGTTTTAGAAAGAAGAAGAGACCACTGGTACAGTACTGCAAAAGAAAGAAAGAAAGAAATCATCTCTCTCTCTATCTCTTTCTCTCTCTCTCTCTCTTTCTCTCTCTCTTCTCTTCCCCACACTTATTTAAAAGAAAGGCATCAGACTATAAGACCAACATTATCAAAAAGTTCTAGCAATGTAATAGGGAACTTGAAATTTTATTTTGATAGCTCTGCAGATGTTTTAAATAAATGTTATTAGAAAATGTTTCAAGATCATCTACCAAACATAAGAGCTGCAACTTAAAATCACAGCTATTCAATTGTATGCCTTATAGCTTGGCCTTCTGGGGAGTCTTCTTTGACAGTACCAGATCTACATGTTTTTTGAGGGGGGGCAAAATTAAAAAATGATGTCCCCTGATGGGCCCATTCTATCTTATGGGTCCATAGAATAGAATGGATTCCATATCCAATTTGGTGCCCCTCCTTCAGGGGTCTCAGGGCAAGCACCCCCTCTTCTCCCCCCTAGACTCAGCCCTGTTCTTTGAAGGACACCAGACTAAGTCAATCAGAGAAAACACATATGCAAAGAAAATTATTTGTGCTCTCTTTTCACTCTGCCTTCTCATGAGGAACAGTATAACTCTTTATAAAGCTGTAGCATCAATATTACAGTGATAGACTCAGAGGCTGTTAGCACTACTTGGCTGAATCTTGGTGCCCTTCTCTGAAGCACACAATACCAGGAACCTGAGATGACAGCAATAAAGCAAACAGCGAGAGAGGACGATTCTGGGAATGGTTTTGAATCCTTCAGGCTGTTTTGTATGTGGGTTCAAGGATTCAGCAATGACATCTGAATCAGTTCAGTTTTAACATTAGCTTGAAATCTTACACAGCTAGCCTGAAGTTGTTGGCATGTTAGCTGGATGGAAGTTAAACCTGATTGTAAATGTAATTTGTCGTTGAGGTTTTGCCCTACATTTGGTGCTGAGCAGAAGCATCAAGCAGATAAATCAGATTGGAAGGATAGAGATAACTTGATTATTAAGCTGCCTTGGCATAATAATGTTCAATATATCAAAAAAAACAGCAAGATAGCAATAAAGATTTGATTGGATTTCATAAACATTGGAAAAGTTGCTTTAGGTTAATAAAATCTGTCCAGAAAGAATCTTAAAAAGAGATACAAATCAGGTTGGATTATGAATCAGGCCACTGAACATGGATAAGAATCAGACCCTGACTTGCCTGCTGTCTGTGCTCACCCAGTTCTCTAAGAGCGTTTTCGCACTAGCGTTTACTCCGGCGTAGCACCCCATTTACCTCCGGATCTTTTCCTGGTTTTCGCACCTGTTGCTCCGGCGCTGCGGTTTGCTCCAGCGCTTCAGGGGTTTCACGCCGGAGTATGTTTTTCAACATGCTTCCGGAGTTTTTGAAAATCTCCGGATCCACACCGGATCCACTCCTCGGAGTTTGCTGTGGGAAATCCATCCACGCCGGATCGACTGCTTTGTGGGCGTCACCCTCTCCCTTTCCGTCCTCCCACCCCATCCACCCCCTTGGCCAATCATCAGCCGTTCGCGGCGCTTCCCAAAAGTGCCCCCACGGCCATTTTTTTTTAAACTTCATATTTCTTGCGTAATAGCGATATTTCGAAATTAACAAATAGAAAAAAAAACCCCTCCTGGAATAGCCTCAATTGCCACTTCAATTGGTTTCGTTAGAATTTTTTTTTATTATTATTGACTTTAGTTGCGTTATTTCGCTGTTGCGTTATCTCGCAACTACATTATACATTGGGGGGGGGAATCTAGTGCCGGCGCGGGCCAAAGCGTTCATGTGTGCGTGTTTTAAAAAGGCAATGCCTCCCTCAGCTGTGCCACCAGGATTTCTGGACCTGCACAAAATCGCCATGTATAAAATGGGAAGTTGGAGTCCTGCATTCTTCTCACTGGCTACATTCCGCTCGGTTAGAAAATAGACGCGAGCTCGCTCTTCACACGCGCCACAGAAGGGGAAGGAGAGAATGGGGCGGGGGGGGAGCTCTGGCGGCAGGAATCAGTCAGGTCCCCGTTGCAAGCGCCAGCCGGGGAGGGGGAAGAGCGTGGAGGAAATCCCAGCTTCGCCACCTGGGAGGGAGCGAGGCTGGGAAAGGAAGAAGCTGCCACACACACACACACACACACAAACCCCTCGATTTCTCTCTCTTCGTTATTGCGATATTTCGCAACTTCAGAATTTGGGGGGGGGGGAATCTAGTGCTAGGATTCTCCACTGTGAATGCTTCTGTTAATACATAAAGGGCTGTGGAGGATACTACAGCTGCAGCCAATCCATAAGCAGCAGCAGCACACGTGATGCGGTTTGTCCACGAAAAGAAGGGGAAGGAACAGCTGTGACTGCTCAATGTTACGTTATTACGTCCTTACGCAACCAGACTTGCGCTTAAAAAAAAAATGATTGACAGGGCATCGAACTCAAGTCGATGCCAGTGGGAAAACAATTTGAGCTGGGGCTTCATGGAAAGCGACTCCGCAAATGAGTCCATGTGCGAAAACGAGGAAAATGAGCCGGACATAATTGCGCCGTGGAATAAGGGGAGCAAACGCTAAGTGCGAAAACGACCTAAGAATTTCTAGCCAGCTTCTGAAGTTCCCAGGTCAGGATCAAGGAAGTCCTATCCCTGTCTGCAGCATTGTGCCATCACTTCACTTCAAATGAATTAGGCACAATGTCTCCGGACATTGTCATCTCAACAGCCTCATTAAAAGATAAATTTACATGAATGGGGACATGAATATTCAAAATCTCAAAGGAATATAGCATAGTTATACATGAGCCAACTGCATTCAGGTTAGATCACTATAATGTACCTTACATGGGGCAATTCATGTTTTGATACAATTCCGAATTCTGGTGTGGAGTTCTGGTTCTTATTGCTAAAGGAAATGAGCATTCCTACATGAATCTGCCTGACTGCTAAATTCTGCAGTAGAAGTCCTATTTTATGTGCCTCCACCTTTAGAAAAGAAGTGGATGATGACTCAGATGACACCCTGACATTCAGAATATTATCCCCTCAGTAACTTATCTGGTATCCAGTTTGCTAAACGTATTGAATTTTAGGGGTGTCCTTAAAACTTGGTTGTTTGCCCAGGTGTTTGGTTGAGGCTGTTTGATACTGCTTTATGTATAAAGTATTGGATGTTTTTACTGAGACTTTGATGCCCTTTTAACTTTTTAAAAATCTGCTTGATTGGGGGGCATCTGCCTGGTTCGTTGGAGAGGTGATTATTTTAGTTCTGGCTGCCAGCTAATTTGCTTCTTTTTCTTTTGTTTTTTGTTTCTGTCTGTCTGTGCCTGGAAGTCATGGCAAGCTGTGGTGACTGACCTCTACTGGGAGCATGGAGGATATTCAGGGACATGGCTAAATAAAGTCTACCCCCACCCACCCAGCTCTGGTATTCTAAGGAGGTCTTTCATCCAAGTACTTGCCAGAATTGATCCTGCTGCTTAGCTTCCAAGATCTGCTGAGATTGGGTTTGACTGGGCTATGCAGGGCAGAGCAATTTGCTTCTATTGTTGTGCTGTTTATCATGTATTTTAATTTGGTTGTGAGGGTCCTCAGGTATCTCTAAAAGAGAAATGGGGTATAAATATTCCTTTCCCTTCATCTTGAATAGTCATGCAGCCTCCTTGGATGAGTATCATCATTCAGCTTTTATAACCAAACAACATATATATTTTTAGCAACAGTGAAGGTAATAATAGGAAATCTATCAGATAAAATGAGTGAGATGGCCTTGTAGTGAGGTAAAAAAGGAAATGTTGTCCAAATAGTACATTAAAAATTTATTCCTAAGAATTACATACAAGAGACAACAATGTACCAATCCTTCCCAAAGAGTAATCATACAAACATTCTGGAAAAGAGATCATTAATTTACCACTCATAAAAGGGGTAGACTGCACATTTAACCAATTAAAAAGCTCTAAAATAATTTGGAACAGACAAGTGGAAGGCATAAGAAGGCAATGGGTTTAAATATTTTAAATGAACAAAATAAAGATGGCATGAAACATCCCTGAGCCCCCATAGACCCAGTCTCTCAATCAATGCTCCCTCTAAGCTGGGGAGTCTTGGGAGCAAAAATTCTGCTTTGTGAGCTACTGGCATTAAGCATGTGAGCAAGTGATTTGGCTACTCCATAAATTAGTTTGCTCTAAGACAAAAATGTGTGAGCCAGAGGCTAAAAAACTGTGAGCTAGTTCACATTAACTCAGCTTAGAGGGAACACTTCTCTCAACCCCTGCGGAAATGATCAAAAGGAAAGACTACGTTTGGTTTCTGAAGTGGCCACAGAAGAATTTGAGCACAGCTTGGCACAGCCTGGATTTATCCCTCTGAGACCCTGAAGGCTTTGCAGACTTTGCCTCCCCCCACACACAGGCATCCATTCTGCTATCTTCACAATGGAATAATTTGTCTTATTCACAAGTGACAATCTGCCGAAAGATGTTTAAGAAACTAAACTTGTTTTCTGATAAGTTTGTAAGTTTTCCTTCTTTCCTCTGACTGCGACAGCCATTTGGACACAATGCTTAGTTAGATCTTTACTGGAGTCATGTAAGCAGGGCTGGCCTGAAGGTGCGTGGCGCCCCAGGCAGACTTGATGCACTGCATCCCCCCCACACACACAGCGCCACCCCTCCCCTTTGCTCCCTCCCGTCACCTCCCTTCTTCTTGTATTTGCGGTGCTGCAACTTCTCCATGAAGTTACAGCCACTGGACTCATTCTGCCAGATATGCTACCTTCATTTGTGGTCTCTCAATAAAATCTTATGGCATTCTTTTGAGTTAACTAAGAGTCTTTGGACATGATGAAATGAGCTTACATCTGGGTGCTCGTTGGAGATGGACCTTTCTTGTAATGTGGTGGATGGACTATTCTTGTAATATTGTAAAGTTGTACTTCTTTATAATGTATACAACAGATTTATATGACTCTTAAAATTTTACTAAACATTGTAGCCTGTATATCACAGTGTTTGTTTTTTGTATTGCCTCCAAAAATGAACTGTGATCCCATGTTACTGGTTTTTTGCCTTGAGAAAATGGCTGCTTTGAAGGGTGGACTCTATTATGTTATACCATGCTTAGGCCCCTCCCCTTCCCAAACCCCAGCCTCTCCCAGATTCATCCCCAAAGTCTCCACTCCAGGTATTTTCCAGCACAGACCTGGCAACCCAACCTGGAAATGACAATTAACAGTTTGAACTAGTAGCATAGATTAGGTCTGCCATCCCCCCAAGTAAGACCTGGAGTAGTTATCTCAGAATTACAACCGATCTCCAGAGATCATTTCCCGTGAAGAATGTGGCTGCTTTGGTGGGTAGACTCAATGGCATTATACCCTCCTGAAGGCCCTCCCCAAAACCTGCCTTCCCCAGGCTCTGCCCCTAAATCTCCTAGCAGAAAAGGGGTGCTAGAGGCTTCTCGAAGATGTGGTAAGAATCATCTTAGCAGAGGAATCCATATGCAGATGTCCTGCCATTGCTGAAATAAAAGGGCAATCCTTCTGAGCAGACAAACTCTGGGATTACATCATAATGACAAATAGCTGAATTTTGCTGAAAACATCAATTGGCCTTGAAGAATAAAATTGCTGAAGCTGCTCAATTAAGGGCTTTATTTTAAAATCAATACTATTGACTTCATGCAGTGAGGCAGAGCATGTTCTTCAAAGCAAATTTGGTTAATGTGTGATGATCAGTCTGCTCCATATTTCTCAACCTTTTGGTAGGTACATTTTCATCTGCTCAGATGGTATGGATTTTAAAGTAGTTCATTAACTTATCCAGCCACAGAATTAGACACATGCAGTGAGAGGAAATTAGATTGTTGTTTTATTTATTTATTTAGTACATTTTAATTGCAGCCTTCTTCAAGGAAGCAGGCCAGGGTACATTGTTCTATGCATCTCTGTTTTATTCTCACAATAATCCTGTGAGGGAGGTTAAGGCTGGGAGGGAATGATTGGTCCAAGGCAACCAGCAACCTTCATGGCAGAGTAAGAATTTGAACCTGGATCTCCCAAATCTTAATTTGACACTTTACCTATAATAACACAGTTTTACTTTAATAAAAACCTCACTTGCAAATGTAAGAAGTTTTTTAAAAAGATGAAGCAATGGGGGGAAAGCTGCATCTGTTTCATTGCTCTCTGTCAGGCATTTGAGGGAGCAACAGGATTTCTCTCCCTCAGCAAAGGACATGGACATTGTAGCCCCATTTCCTGACCTGCTCTGCAGCACAAAGCACCCTTCAGTTCTGCTCCTTTTCTACTCCTCCCTTCCAGAATTTCCAGCCAGGTAGAACATTCATCAGTGGAACTGAATCATCCTTCCTCCCCTCCAACATCTATATTAGGCCTCCTAAGACCAATTGTAGAATTTATTTACTTTAGGTTTATGCATGGACACACACACTGTGAATAGTGCAACAGCCAAGGGCAGGTCTGTATGTGAAAAATTATTTTAAAAAAATTAAACTGACCTGGCTTTTAGTGGAGGCATACTCAATGTTACTTGAAAGATATTATAATTTAATTACACATTTATGCCATGCTATCTATCTCTTTCACAGAATGGTTGTACAAACTTACCATCTTTGATTAGGGTTGCCAAGTCCAATTTAAGAAATATCTGGGGTCTTTGGGGGTGGAGCCAGGAGACTTTGGGGGGTGGAGCCAGGAGACTTTAGGGGTGGAGCCAAGATCAAGGCTGTGACAAGCATAATTGAATTCCAAAGGGAGTTCTGGCCATCACATGTAAAGGGACGGCACACCTTTTCAATTCCTTCCTTCCATAGGAAATAATGAAGGATAGGGGCACCTTCTTTTGGGGCTCATAGAATTGGACCCCCTGGTCCAATCTTTTTGAAACTTGGGGGGTATTTTGGGGAGAGGCACTAAATGATATACTGAAATTTGGTGCCTCTACCCCAAAAGACAGTCCCCCCAGAGCCCCAGATACCCGCGGATCAATTCTCCATGATTTTCTATGGGAATAAATCTCCATAGGGAATAATAAGAGTTCCCAGCAGACATTTCCCTCCCCTCCCCCCGCTTTCTGATGACCCTGAAGTGGGGGGGAGGGTCTCCAAACCGGGGGATCCCCTGCCCCCACCTGGGGATTGGCAACCCTATCTCTGATGGGTGTGGGGTCCTCAATATATGCAGACTTGATTGACTTTGAAACTTTATAAATATTATTTGGAGCTACGCTAATCCAGTGTGAATCACCCCCATTCTTTATTAACATTATTTGAAAAAAAATATTTCTTTTAGCCAGTCAGTATGTTACAATTCAAGAACATCTCCCAGCAGCTTTGCATAGGTGTTAAAGTGCATGGGTGACAACACTGAACCTTGTGGAACCCCATAGGCCAGAGGCTAACAGGATGAGCAACGGTTCCCCAGCACCAAACTCTAAAACCTACAAATTCAACAACCAGTGTTTTAAAGTAGATATAATATGATATATAAACTGAGGAAATCCAGGTTCAAATCCCCATGCAAGCAGCTCAAGCTATATCAACAGCTAAAATTGGGATGATGATACCAAGCAGGCTGCCCTGATCTTTTATTTTGACAATTAAATATTATTGGATTTGTTTCTGTATACAATAACATGGTGTTTTAACAATAACAAGGTATTTTTAACAATAACAAGCCAACAACTCAACCGTTGCTTTCACATAAAGTAAGGTCAATATAATACAAGACAGTAAGATTATAATTGTTCCTAAAGTTTCACAACTGGTTCATAATCTTGAAACTGGCTGCCCTGATCTTGCTAGCAGAGGAACAAGATTATTAAAGTATAATCAGCAAACCAAAGTGATATGGCATATATGTAGGTTGAACAGATTTGTGTTGAGTTGAACACATGGTAAAACAGTTGTGTGTGATTCTTTTACCATATGCCCAACCGGGAACTCAATCCACATTTAATGCAAAATCAAACTGTCTAAGAATCCATTGTTGTTGTGGTTTGGTAAACATGGTGTTGGATCCAGCAGTTCATCAGCAGAAGACATGAGTGGTCACTGATGTTCCTAGTGGTATTTCCGTGAAGTTACAGCCACATAGGCTACATCACTCCCACTTTCCTCTTGGGTGAGTGGAACTCTGCTGATAAAGAAGCAGGAAGAAATGGGGCTTTTTCCCTTCTGCATTTTGGTTTTCAGACTAGGATTACCAACCTCAAAATGGATCTGGAATTCACTTTGAGGCCCCACTTGGAGGTTAGTAACCTTACTTAGAACTAATTGACCCACACAGACATCTGCAGGTTTATGCAGAAGTAAGTCCCACTGAAATCTACATAATATTGCAAAGGAATGCAGCTTTAGTTGTCTAAATTAACCACTGTCTACATTGTGACCCTAAATATGTTGGTTTATTTAGAAGCACATCCTGTTGAGTTCAATGAGACATACTCCATTGTAAATCTACATTGAACTGTATCTCGAAGCAGTCACAGCCACAGATAAAGAACTAAAGATTAATATTTCAAAAGAAAGACTAGCGCTAATCTTGTCTTTGTTTACCATCAAAAGCAGTTTCTTCAGTATCTTTGCAGACACCACTATCACAACATTAAAAATTAGTTCAATATTGTTATATTCACAGTTGCAACCTGACATGGCGTGTGGTTCAGCTCTCTAGGGTGCCACAGAAGCTTGCTGGGTTGCCTTGGGCCACTCACGCTCTCTCACTTAACCCTCCTCAAAGGATTGTTGTGCGGATATGGAGAAGGGGAGAATGTTGCAAACCTCTTTGGGCTCCTCTTGGGGAGAAAAATTTTGGGCATATAGTAACTAGATAAATGAATTCAAATCTCAAGCCAACATAGGTTTAACCAGTTTCAGAAGTCAGACCTCTAAAAATCTGCTGAATCTTCATAGAAATAAATGTCTAGGAACACAGCACAGTGGTATAGACAATTAAATGCTGACATCCGCACATTATTTTGTACCATTATTGTTGGGAAAGATAAGCAGGGCTGCTTTCACATCAATGATTTCCCACATTTTAGCCACCCAAATCATGCAGGTGTTCATATTTCCACATTTTTTTCCTGTTCATGCACAGACTATTAACAGCTCATTTGTTACAGGACATTGTATATGCAGTTGTGGAAGCAAGATAAATTACCAGAAAAATTGGACTGGATTTTAAAAGTTATGTCCTGGAGTGAAATGGATAAACTTACAAGAATTTTAAAAGACTATGAGTTAGAGAGTTTTAAAATGGAGTGGGAGAAGTTCAGAAGATATGTGGAAAAAGAATGGAAAATAAAGGGGCATTAGGTGATTTTTGATAATAATTGAATAATGAAAATGGACTAAAATAACTGAGTTGGTTTATATAGGTTTTATCAAAGATTTCAGGTTTTCATGGCTGGTAACATCATTAGGGTTTGTAGAACCTTTCTGGCTCAAGTGCCGTGTTCTACTGGAGAAAGTTTTTCTGCAATTTCTGCAATTATAGTCTGTAGGGTGTTTTGCAGAGCTGTAGGGTGTTTTGCAGAGCTGGTATCCAGCTCTGCAAAACACCCTATAGACTATAAATTGCAGAAATTCACAGAACAACCAGCACATTCCACAGAACAATCAGCACAGTCAACAACCATCTTCCTTTTCTTCGCACCCCTTCCAACCCTCCCAGCAATTAACACAGAACAATGGTCACATTTAACAGCCAGTTTCCTTATCACTACCCTTCCAGGAAGCCCCACCAAACAATGGGCACATCCACAAACCTATTGCCCTTTCACCACACCCCCTCCAGCCTAGAAATAGCAGCTCTCCAGCAGCCCTGGCCTCACTCAATGCACAGCAGCCAAGAAGGTCAGAGCGCCTGCTCTGGCTGCAATATCACTGAGGATGTTCTCCGCAGCCGAGAACGAAACATCTGGAAGAAAAACTCTCTCCAGTAGAACACAGCACTTGAGCCCGAAAGATTCCACAAACCCTAGTGATATATAGGTTTTGTTTACTCTCTTGTAGGATATGTAGTTTTCTTTTTTTATTATTTATTTTTTATATAAGTATATTGTATTATTATTGTTCATTATCCATTTCTCTACAAACTTTCTCATATCCATTTTACATGTTTCCCCCATCCCACCCCCCTTAGTCTATACGTCATCTTCTTCTTCCAGCCAGGGACAAAGGACTTGGAGCTTCCACTGGATGTCCACTTATGTAGTTTTCTTTTTTAAGGAAATTCTTTAAGTGATAAGGTTACCTTTTTTTTATTAGTATTTTAAGTAATTGACACCGGCGGGAGTCTTGATATGGGGGGAGGGAAGGATAAAATTGAGTAATGTATGGGATAGGTATAGAGTGTTTTTCTTTTCATGTTATTAGTATTGGATATTATTACCATATGTTACTAAATAAAATTGTTTTAAGATGAACAGCTTGTTTGTTACACACACACCAAATAAACCAGTGGGAAAACACTGACCGTTTTCGCACACAGCGTACCACGTGGTCACATTCCTGTTCTCTCCACAGCGTCTGTCAGATTTCCCATTATATGCGCCGGAGTTACAGGAAGTGCCATGGCTTTTGCACAGCAAACATAAACTGGGTTTTAGCGGTTTACATTTGCTACGCAAAAGCCGCGGCACTTCCTGTAACTTCGGCGCAGATAATGGGAAATCCGACGGACGCTGCAGAGAGAACAGGAATGTGACCCTGTGGTAAGCTGTGTGCAAAAATGGTCACTGTTTCCTGGGCAGGACACTATCAGCACCTGCAGTTTCTTGTGTCTGAAAGTCCAATTATTCTTTTAAGAATTGATGATAAGAGCCCAGGAATTCGCAGAATTAGCATAGCAGAAGGGAATCACACACATTTCAGCATGGAGTATTTTTAAAGGCTTTAAAAAGGTATTATGTTATTCCTATACAGCATTAACCATGTTGAGGGCATAGAAATCTGCAATGTTATCTGAGAACAAAGCAAGTGGAGTGTCGGACTTCAGTGCATATCAGGTGTCAAAGGGAACCCATGGCTAACAATGGAGACTAAACAGATTACTCTCAGCCATCTAGAATCTCTGTTGCAAAGGCAGTTTCACAACAACCTGACCACCACAGAAAACCATCCTGGTGTGGAAGCAGCCCAGGTTTAAAACTATTCATCCTAAATAAAGCAGAGAACATCCTTCTATGTTCATGGGTTAGAATGACACTACAAATAACAGAATCATTATCATGGTTCTTCCTGGCTCAGAGAAAGAAATAGCATAGGGTCTAAATCAAGCCAATGTTGTGAGGAGAGGAGAGTTTTACCCCCCCCCCCCCACACACACACATATAAGTGTCTTTCTTCTGGTGCTGTTGTTGCCTTGGATGGGAAGAATAACAGGTACCCTCTTACCTAATTTTTTTTTGTCCACAGACAAAACCACTCTGGGGAAAAGGCCAACTCTGGGGGTGGGTTCGTCCATCCAGTTCCCAGCCCTGGGTGGTGCCGTTCTGGTACCAGCCCAACAGGTGAAGAGTCTGGGAGTGATTCTGGATGCCTCCCTCTCTATGGAGGCCCAGGTCACAGCGGATGCTAGGTCTGCCTTTTTCCATCTACGGCAGATCAGGCAGCAAGCACCATATCTATCCCCCCACGACCTGGCTATTGCGACCCATGCAATGGTTACTTCCAGGCTGGATTACTGTAACTCGCCCTGCACTGACTTGCCCCTAAAACTGATCCAGAAACTGCAGCGGTTGCAGAATGTGGCAGCTTGCCTGCTGACTGCATCACCTGTACGGGTGAGCATATGGCAGACACTCCGTGGCCTCCACTAACTGCCTATAGAGTCAGAGCTGGCGTGTCCATTAGGCAACATTCGGGAGCTGCCTCAGGTGCTGACTCTTGAGGGGGTGCCTTGTTTCTGCTTGCTGAAGGGTTGGAGAAATCTTCCAGCCCCTCAGCAAGCAGAAACAACATGGGGCTTAACTTTCAGTTCGAAAGTGCTGCCTTGTTTCTGCTTGCTGAGGGGTCAGAGAAATCTTCCTGCCCTCAGCAAGCAGAAACAATGTGGGGCTTAAATTTCAGTCCCAGGTGTTCTCAAGTGCCCGGGACTGAAAGTGCCGCCTTGTTTCTGCTTGCTGAGGGGTTGGAGAAATCTTCCAGCCCCTCAGCAAGCAGAAACAACGCAGGGCTTAACTTTCAGTCTGAAAGTGCCACCTTGTTTCTGCTTGCTGAGGGGTTGGAGAAATCTTCCGGCCTCTCAGAAAGCAGAAACAAGGGTGTGATGATGTCTCAGTGTGACCTCATCATGCCACGCACACACATAGCGCACGCGTAGTAATTATTGGGGGGGGGAGCGTCAGGGTTCTGCCTCAAGCGGCCCTATATAGAGTACCGGATCTATTTCAAGGTGTTAGTTATGACTTTCAAAGCCTTGCATGGCCTGGGACCGTCTCTTCCCATATACGCCCAGGAGATCACTTTGTTTGGCCTCCCAAGATCTTCTGATAGTCCCCGGCCCAAGAGATGCCTACCTCGCCTCTACCAGGGCCAGGACCTTTTCGATCCTAGCCCTGACCTGGTGGAATCAGCTCCCTATGGAGATCTGGGCCCTATCTGGCTTGCTGGCCTTCCGTAGGGCCTGTAAAACGGAGCTGTTCCACCAGGTTTTTGGATGAAATGGCGGGCATCTATGTATTTGATCAGTTGGCCTCCCCCCTACTGCACTACTGTATTGTGGTGCTGTATTGTGCTACTATTTTTTGTGCTCTGGGAGAGTTGTTTTTGAGTGACAAGTCCCCCCAATCCCTTCTCCTGTTTTTTGGGGGGTTAGAAAATCATGGAAATCATTCCTAGTTAGGCTTCCATATCAGCAGAGAGGCTGGGGAGGCTGGCATCCCTAATTCAGAAAGACTTGGGTAAAGCTAGACAATTTTAAAAATCCAGGCAGCCTTGCTTCTGAGTAAACTTGGGCTGAATAACTGCCCCAAAAGTGTACATAGGACTTTCTAGGCACGAGCCTTGGCTAAAGTGGGGTGGATATTAACCAGGGCTAGGGTTGCCAAGTCCAATTTAAGAAATATCTGGGGTCTTTGGGGGTGGAGCCAGGAGACATTAGGGGTGGAGCCAAGATCAAGGCTGCGACAAGCATAATTGAACTCCAAAGGGAGTTCTGGCCATCACATTTAAAGGGACAGCACACCTTTTCAATGCCTTCCTTCCATAGGAAATAATGAAGGATAGGGGCACCTTCTTTTGGGGCTTATAGAATTGGACCCCCTGGTGCAATCTTTTTGAAACTTGGGGGGTATTTTGGGGAGAGGCACTAGATGCTATACTGAAAATTTGGTGCCTCTACCTCAAAAAACAGCCCCTCCCAGAGCCCCAGATACCCGTGGATCAATTCTCCATTATTTTCTATGGGAATAAATCTCCCTAGGGAATAATAGAGTTCCCAGCAGACATTTCCCTCCCCTCCCCCCACTTTCTGATGACCCTGAAACGGGGGGAGGGCCTCCAAACTGGGGGATCCCCTGCCCCCACCTGGGGATTGGCAACCCTAAGCTGACACCATGGCCAGTCTGCCACTGCTGTCACCAGAACCCGGCCATGCATTACTGTTTGCGCAGAGGCCGGTCTACCCGACAGCCACGGGGCTCCCTCTAAAGAAATGAGCCCTGAAGGCGAGCAGGTTGTCGTTGTTGCCGCTGCTGCCACACAAAGGAACCTTCCTCCTCACCCCATATATGCAAAGGCTTCCCTCTGTCAGCATCCCTCCCACCCGTACAAAGCTCCCTCTCCACAAACAGAACCGGCCCGTCAGTGAGCAGCCGTTTACCTCAGTGAAAGGGTCCATGTCTGCAACAGGCACCGCTACAATGCTCGCTCTCCCTTCATTGCATCCCTCTGAGGCAAGAGTGGCTATCAACCGCCCTTGAGATTTGAATTTCAGCGCCTGCTGCTGCCCAGCCCTGCAACGCACCTGTGCCCCGCCCAGCCCGATCATGTGGTGGGGGGAAAACGAGTGCAACAGAAAGAGAGTCTGGCCTGCCTGGTCAGCCGCGAACGCATGCATGGTCTTTCCTACAATGTAGGAGCGATCCAAGGCAGGAGGAACAAAGTAGGATTCAGACCAACAGGGCTGCCCACTTGGATTTATTTAGAGGTTGCTCCTCTGAGATGGGCTCAGAAGGACCCGGACTCGCGGCTCGCCACGCTCCTTGGCGCCGTTTCCGCCCCCTCCCCCCGCTTCCAGATTTTTGGAGAGTGGGGGAAGACACTGCAAATCCAGGGGTCCCCCGCCAGGGCGGGAGGGTTGGGAAGGGCACAGAGATCCATTCCCCTGAGAAAATGAATGCTTTGGAAGGTGGACTCTATGGCATTGTACCTCATTGAGGTCCCTGTCCTCCCTAGGCTGCATCCCCAAATATCCAGGAGTTTCCCTGCTTGGAGCTGGCAACCCTACTCCCCATTCCACTTCCCCCCATGCAAACTGTGTTAGCAGAAAAAGTTTCAGAGATGCTGCTTAAGAGCATGACTGACGGAAGAGTAAATCTACTGGAATCAATTGGGCTACGCTCATGTAAACCTGTATAATGCTTACACACACACCCCTTAATGTTTGTATTGGCAAGTTGTAATAGCAGATTATGTTGAATGCAGATTGTCACTTAACATTGGAATTCACTCGACAAAGGCTTATGAAATGCTGGCATCACCTAGGAGCCACATCCTGTTCTTCACTGAATTCAGAATCTTCTGAAGATGTGTACATGGACACAGAGAGAAGAAATGGTGCAATGTGCATATAGATGTATTGCTTCCCATGCTAGAAATGTATTTGTTAGACAGCAAGCTGGATGTTTATTCCCATCTGTATAAACAAGCATATGGGGAGGTGGGGAATCATTATTGACCAAGGACAGGAGCAGATTGCTGCAATGAAAGTGTCTTGCTCCAATTTTATTTCTGCTCAGAGTAAGGATATGAAATTCAAGGTGTTTTTTTTTCTTTTGCAATTTGCATTTACAAATTCCCTCTATGTTCAAAGCACAACCAGAAGTTGCAGGAATTTAAATAATTTTAATAGCTTCTGATTGTAACAGAATAACACACTTAATGAACAAATTGCACATTGTGAAGTCAGGATTATCAGGACTCATTATATTTTGGCAGTATAACCACACACTTCTTTCCTGGATGAATTAAAAAAAAAACAGAGCAGCAAAGCTATAGTTCTCTCAGGAGGGGAATAGTCCTTAGCCCATAAAATAGCCTCCATCACTGTGAGATGTTAGGAAATACTAAACCAGTAAGAGTCACAAAGGGAGTTGATTGCAATTCTCTCTAGGTCTAAAACATTTACAGTAATTTGTTTCTTGACAATCCACAGAAGGAGTTCCAATTATTCTCACAAATTGATGCAATGATCACAAAGAGATTATTGCACATATTTGTAAACCACATTACAAAGAATATTTCCAAAGCAGTCCGAAGATATACACACATAGCCATTTGTGTATATCAAACCAACCATGCATAGAAGGGACACAGAGTTTTCCTCCCTGCTCCTGCAGCCTCTTCTGACCCCCAGAAAGATCATTTCTGGGGTCATAGGAACCATGTGAAAGCAATGTAGGCTTTCAAAAGGCCTTTGACAAGATACCTCACCAAAGACTCCTGAGTAAACTTAGCAGTCATGGGATAAGAGGATGGGTTCTCTTATGGATTAAAAACTGGTTAAATGAAAGGAAACAAAGAAAAGGAATCATTGAACATTTCTCACAATGAAGGAAAGTAAGCAGTGGGGTCCCACCAGGATAGGAGTTGTGCAGGGACGGCTCACCCACTAGTTAAATTAGGGATTTGCCTAGGGCACTGGGAGTGGGGGCGCTAAATAGCCTAATTTTCTCCCCCCCAGCCAGGCTAGCCCCCCCTCCCTCCACAGTGCTGCATTCCAGTGCTGCCTCCCCCCCGTGCACTCCTAGGAGCGCCACTTGCTTCAGCCCTACCCACTTCAGTGCGGCCCAGACATCTGAGCATTATCTTCAGAGAGCACTGCCTGGATGAGGCTTCACTCCACCCTCTCCCTTCTGGTTCCAGAAAGGAGGGGGAGATGCCTCCTCCAGGCAGCATTCTCTGAAGAGAATGCTCAGATGTCGGGCCATGTTTAAATAGGTAGAGCTGAACCAAGTAGTGTTCCTCTGAGTGCAAGGGGGCAGCAGAGAGTGGTGCCATGTGGAGCCATGTTGTGGCACTGTGGAAGGAGGGAGTGAGGACGGTGGTGGTGGGCCGGCCTGATCTGGGTGGGGTGAGCACATATGCCTGCCTAGGGGGTGCGGGGCGGCGGCCAGTGAGTCTGCCTGGGGCACCATGTGCCCTAGGGCTGGCCCTGGTGTTGGTGTTGGGGCTGGTACTATTTAATTTATTCATCAGTGATCTGCAACTAGGGATGAGTAGTGTAGTGGCCAGGCTTGCAGGTGACACAAAATTATTCAAGATGGTGAAAACAAATCTGACTGTGAAGAGTTCCAAGAGGACTTCCACAAACTGGCTGGGTAGGCAACCATGTGGCAAAATGAAGTTCAGTGTTAGTAAGTGTAAAGTAAGGCACACTGACACAAAAATCCCAGCTTCAGGTACAGGCTAATGTGGTCTAAACTTGCTGATACTGAGAGGGGAAAAGATCTTGGGGTTGTAGTAGATAGCTCAATGAAAGCAATCTCAGTGAGCTGCAGCAGTGAAAAGGGCAAATTCCATTTAGGTATTATTAGGAAAAGGACTGAGAATAAAACGGCTGATATTGTAATGCTGTATAGAACTATGGTGCAGGGGGGGGGGGGACAAAATGGATGGGTTTAATGGCTGCCAGACATTTAAACCTAACAGTTGTCAGGCAGATCTGCTCCGCTGTTAGATTTAACTTGTCCATTTCAGACTAACAGAGGGACGGATGTACTCTTTCATTGTTAGGTTTAAATAGCTGCAAGCCATTTAGCAGTCTGTTCCACTTCCCCCTTCTTCCAAGTAAGGGGAAGGGAAACCCACCACTGAAATGGCTTGCGACCATTTCAGTGGCTGGCAGACATTTCAGTGCTCTGTTTTGCTTCCCCCTGCTTCCCAGTGGGAGGAAGCAAAACAGCACTGAAATTGCTGCCAGACATTGAAATCTAACAGGTGAGCTGTGGACCTTTGTGGCCCAGCTGTTAGATGTAAATGGCCTGAACTTGGTCTGGACAGCCAAACTGAACCTGACAGAAGTCCAGGAAATGTTTGAGGATGGCAACTTCCCCAAGCCTTGGTTCAGGGGCTTTGAACTGGGCCAAGTTACTACCAGATTTTGTGCCCATTCCTATCCAGAGGAACTGGTTGGCCACTGTATGAGAAAGGATGCTGGACTAGATGAACCACTGGTCTGATCCAGCAGGGATCTTCATGTGCTCTTTTTCTCTTGTCCTTTCTTGCTTCAGCACTCCATCCTACACAACTAATCTTCTGTGTGGGTTCTGTAACCCTGGGGAGAACCATGACTAAGGGGGGCTCTATGGCTCAGTGTTAGGGCATCTGCTTGGCACACAGCAGGTCCTTGGTTCAGTTCCCAGCATCTTCACTTGAAAGGTTTGGGTGATGTGACAGAACTCTGCCTAAGACCCTAGTGAGCCACTGCATAGACAATACTGACCTTGATGGACCAACAGTCTCATTCAATATAAGGCAGCTTAATGTGTATGTGACATATCCATGTCATATATTCCAATTCAGACTGATTGGCTCTCTGGAGTTTGGAAAGGGCTGCAGAAACAGAAAAGAATGCAGAACAACTCCACATACATGCACAGAGTGATAGAATATATGCCATTTTTAAAAAAGAAAAGATCAATAAAATTAGGCAGGAGACAAAAAGGGCAGAAACTTTACAAAGAATATGCCAGAAGAACAAGATTTTCACAATGAGACTAAGGTTGACATAAAAGACTGTAACTTATTATTACCAGCTACAAAAAAATAAAGGTGACTGAAGAAAAAGAAATGAAGTTGGAACCATGTGATGAGATCATGCAAATTTATGGTTCTCTCTCAGACACAAGAAATAAACTTGTGACAAGAACTCATAAGAGGAACCCATTTAGCATTTACTTAATGTCATTATATGAAGAGGTCAGGTTCTGTCATTAGCAGATACTGCCAAAAAAATGAATGGGTGCTATCTGTGACAATTAATAATTGTACTGGAGGAATTTTTTCTGTCTTCTCCCAGTGACCTCTTTGGAGGAAAGATAGGGCTTAGCCTCCTTTTAGCTTATGGTGACTGTTGAGGCAATGATGTGAACTCAAAAGCACTATACCAAAGGCCTCATTCCCACCCTTTTCCCCCATGTCTGGTACAGCTGCATCAAAGCAAATAAAGAGACTGCTTGTTTGCTTGCTTTCCTGAGGGAGGGAGGGATTTTCTGTTTCTTGAACTGATTGTGAGAGGTGAAGGGCACAATTAAGCCCTTCTCCATTAGGTGAAGGCTCAGCATCTGTCCTCTGCCAGAAGTATTCCTCATGAACAAAGGGAAGCACACATATACCATGGTGATAGAAATGCACTTTGGACATAATTTTGTAACAGTGGCCATAGCAAATCCCAGATTGATCTTAAAATAGACCTGACCTGACCCAATAATCTTCCAAGACACAGCAAAGGTGTCATATACCTAGTATATTCTGTACATTCCCCAAAGTGAAACAAAGATCTAATTTAGGGCCAAACCCAGTGAGAATAAGGATCAGTGCTTCAGATCTGCTATGGTTTGTTAAAAGTTTCAGCACTTCAGCCTACACAGCTCCACAGAGACCTCCTCAAAATGGCTCACAAAGTATAAAGAGCTCAAGAAAATCACAAAAACAATAGTGTTAATAAGAATAAAGGGGCATAAAAGTATAAAATAACAGTCACAAGCCTAACTGCTATTCATAACAGTCACAAGCCTAACTGCTATTCATAACACAGTCCTCAGACTAGAAGCAGATCCCCAAAAAACACCTTTTAAAAAGAGATCCCTCTGTTAAAAACCCAGGTGTCAAGGCTGATCCTGTGAAATGCATTAGGTAGACAATGGCCCCCCAACACAGTGCCCATGGGTGCCATGGTACCTGCCAACAGCTTTTCTGGCACCCACCAAGAGTTTCTAGAAAGTAGGCAGGGTAGTTTGTTGTTGTTTTGGCCAGCAGGGCTTCTGATTGGCCATTGGAGGTCTGATGGAAGTGCCTTTCTTCTCTGACTTTCAGGTCTAGAGTAGTATCAATTCATCCCAGTTAAGAATACCAGGAAACAAATAAGAATTTAAGACAGAGAGGCCCATGCCGATGTTAGAGACGGTGTCTTGCCACAAGCTGCCTGAACTCTCATGGAAGCTACAAAACTGCATTTGCTAACCTAGGATCCATTAAAAATGTAGTAAGTAAACTGTCTAGGGGAAGTTTGTTTGTTGCTTCACTGGGGCATAAGTGGCTTCATTCATTTCTCTCTAGCCTCCTTTTACCAAGCACATTCAAATAAGACATGCTGCACATTTTCCATGAACTTTAAGCCACAATTACAATAACTATCTGAAAACGGTATGTCTTATATAGAGCCTTCAGAGATCACAGATGGTAGTGCATTTAATTTACTATACCTTGGAACCGTAAGGCTAAACAAGTATTTGGGATTGTAAAGAGTGGTAGGATTCCCATAAAGAGAGGAGAGATTTACCTAGTCTGGCAGATTGTCCCGTTGATCTCAATCTCCATTAACAACTGCTTGAGAGTCTGATGGGCTAGTGGCCACCCTAGCACAAAAACAACTTTCTCTGGGCATAGGATAACATCAGTTTTTCTATTATAGCCTGGGAAATGATCTTGTTTCATATAATAAGCTATTATTTTTAGAAAACATAATTTTGAGTTTTAAAGTTGTTGGTTTCCCAACTAGAAGTTGACATCATGACATCATGCAATACCAGCTGACAAGGCTTTTTTTGTAGCTGCAATTCCTTTGCATATTAGGTCACACACCCCTGATGTAGCCAATCCTCCAGGAGCTTACTGTAGGCCCTGTACTAAGAGCCCTGACGCTCCTGGAGGATTGGCTACATCAGGGGTGTGTGGCCTAATATGCAAAGGAGTTCCTGCTACAAAAAAACCCTGCCAGCTTGCCAGTCTCTGCTCTCACATGCTCTGACTGCAGAACGAAGCTGTGCTGGCACCCCTGCTTGTACCTGATATTGCTGTAGGCAACACATTTTAAAATCTTACCCTAATTGTATTCTGGGGTACACCAAATTTCAGTATATTTTGGGGTAGAAAAACGGCCCATGATGTTGTAGAATGTAGATTCAGATTTGCACTAGAGCATGAACAGAGTGCCAAACATTGCACTAACTCTAGTCATAGAACCTGCCTTAACATATATGAATTAGCATTTTTCTACAGGACTCAGTGATCTTGTATTAAGCCTTTTAGAGCAAAGAAAGATATGATTTCTTATAAGCATATTACAAAGCCTTTTTTTTTAGAATAGAGAACTGAATTTTCCCAGTTCATCATGTTCTGTAAACATCCTTTGAAAAGATAAACAATCTCCCTACCTCCGGAGAGACCCTCCCACCCCTGCCTGAAAAAGTCATCACACCCCTGAGAAGGTAGAGGTTCTGCTTCTTACACATTTTCTGGAATTAGGCCAAATAGCCACACAAAGAACCAAAGAACTTAGAAAACCACTAGTTTCCACCCGGATGCCAGATGCCAGGGAAACAGAAATTGGGGTACAGATCAAAGAAGCCCCAAGGAAATTATTTCATTCTGTGTGATCTTCCTTCTCTAAAATTGGAGATGAGGATTCTTTGAACCAATAAGGTAAACTAAAAGACTTAAAGCGAGAACTTTGTGACCAATCAACAAGACCTGCTTTGTTATCAAAATCGTATAAAAATGTTGTGTTTTGTGAAGTAAACCTGAGGAAAAACTCAGGGAGGATGCTGGTATAGAGAGATAAGAATTGTTTTTTCCTCCTTGTCTATTGATACACAATAAAAGGATCTCTGGATCACCTCACAGACCTCTGGCTGTTGATTCTCTTAAAACTGGGCTGGGGACTCAACTCTTGGCACTGATGGTTTGTGCAACAATGTAAAAATTTTTAAAACAATATCCAAACACCTTGAGTATGAAAGCTCACTTTCATAATTAAATTAATAATAACATTAAAAACTGTACATTTTACTATTGCTATCAGGTATTTTCCTGCTACAAAACAGAACTCTGTCCTGAGGTAGATCATGGAATCATAGAGTTGGGACCTCCAGGGTCATCTAGTCCAACCCCCTGCACAATGCAGGAAACTCACAAACACCTCCCCCCAAATTCACAGGATCTTCATTGCTGTAAGATGGCCATCTAGCCTCTGTTTAAAAACCTCTAAGGAAGGAGAGCCCACCACCTCCCAAGGAAGCCTGTTCCACTGAGGAATCGCTCTAACGGTCAGGAAGTTCTTCCTAATGTTGAGCCGGAAACTCTTTTGATTTAATTTGAACCCATTGGTTCTGGTCTTACCTTCCGGGGCCACAGAAAACAACTCCACACAGCCCTTCAAGTACTTGAAGATGGTGATCATATCACCTCTCAGCCGCCTCCTCTCCAGGCTAAACATCCCCAGCTCCTTCAACCTTTCCTCATAGAACTTGGTCTCCAGACCCCTCACCATCTTCGTCGCTCTCTTCTGGACCCATTCCAGCTTGTCTATATCCTTCTTTGTCCCAGGTATAGGCATTATCAGTTATACAGAGGGGTTATCATTCTAGGTCACATAAAACACTTCCTTGGAACTTTATTGGGGAGGGAGAAAGATCATGAGATTTAAAAAAAAAAAAAAACCCTAAACATACTTAAAGCACTGGGATATATTTTTTAAAAAACCCTAGGGCACCAAATCAGCGTATTTCTGTGTTGTTTTGTACCTGAGGCACTTTCTTTGTATACAGAAAGCAAGCTGTAAATGGGTCCTCAACCTGGACAACCATGGCTGCAATCACACATTAAATAATGCCCTTTCAATCCACTTTCCAACTGGATTTTGCCAGTTCACACAGTAAAATCCAGTGGGAAAATGCATTCAAAGTGGATTGAAAGTGCTTTATTTAGTATATGTGATCGTAGTCAATAATGTTTACTAGACAATGGTCTAAGTTGCAGAACCACTTCTCTGTACATTCTGCCAAATTGCCTTAGCTTTTACAGTATCATATAAAATAAAGCCAGCACCATTATCATGAGAAAATGTACATTCTGTTATAGGTAGACTTATAAAATTATACTTGAGAATAAAAAGGGAGAATTGTCCTTCTGGTTTTTGCTTTAAGCACAAAATGTTTCACAGAGTTCTAATTACAGCCAGAAGTTTTTGTGCTTTTTTAGTATTTCTGTCAAATGGTTGTTAAAACACTGTTCATTTTGTATTATTTGTATAATAAAACTGAAACTAATACATCTTCACAGGGGTTTTTTTTAGACTCCTGCTCCCTTTAGATATCCAAACTCTATTTTCAAGTAAATATGTAGTATTTACTTGAGTTGTGGCATAGTTTACCTTTTTGTTTGATTTGTAGTGGAACAGGCAAAGTTGCATTATACCCAATCAGATTGTCAGTCCATCTAGTTTATATTATCTATTCCAACTGGCTGGAGCTCTTCAGAATTTCAGACAGAATCTGTTATTTCTTAACAGATTCTGATTGAGATAATTTAACTAGGGGTGCCATGCTTGAACCTGGCACATGCCTTATTCATATAAAGCACATGCTCTATATTACTGAGCTATATGACTGGTAAAACCTAAGATCAGTTACACTAACCTAGACATTATAAGTGACAACCTGAAACAATTGTTTAAAATGCAAGAAGGAAAACTGACAATATTGATCCAATCAAACAAGTGCCACTAGTCTAACAGGATTTCATAGAATCATAGAATTGGAAGGTACCTCTAGGGTCATCTAGTCCAACCCCCTGCAAAATGCAG
The DNA here is from genome assembly GCF_032191835.1 of Heteronotia binoei. Classification (NCBI taxonomy): domain Eukaryota; kingdom Metazoa; phylum Chordata; class Lepidosauria; order Squamata; family Gekkonidae; genus Heteronotia; species Heteronotia binoei. Next base: position 98,870,485 of record NC_083228.1, on the reverse strand, counting down.
GAAACTCACAAACACCTCCCCCAAAATTCACAGGATCTTCATTGCTTTCAGATGGCCATCTAGCCTCTGTTTAAAAACCTCCAAGGAAGGAGAGCCCACCACCTCCCGAGGAAGCCTGTTCCACTGAGGAATCGCTCTAACAGGCAGGAAGTTCTTCCTCATGTTGAGCTGGAAACTCTTTTGATTTAATTTCAACCCATTGGTTCTGGTCCTACCTTCCGGGGCCACAGAAAACAGTTCCACACCATCCTCTAGACGACAGCCCTTCAGGTACTTGAAGATGGTGATCATATCACCTCTCAGCGCCTCCTCTCCAGGCTAAACATCCCCAGCTCCTTCAACCTTTCCTCATAGGACTTGGTCTCCAGACCCCTCGCCATCTTCGTCGCCCTCCTCTGGACCCGTTCCAGCCTGTCTATATCCTTCTTAAAATGTGGTGCCCAAAACTGAACACAATACTCCAGATGAGGTCTTACCAGAGCAGAGTAAAGCGATAACATCACATCACGTGATCTGGACACTATACTTCCGTTGATGCAGCCCAAAATTGCATTTGCCTTTTTAGCCACCGCATCACACTGTTGACTCACGTTCAGCGTATGATCCACTAAGACCCCTAGATCCTTTTCGCACATACTACTGATAAGACAAGTTTCCCCCATTCTATAACCATTCATTGGATTATTCCTACCTAAATGCAGAACTTTACATTTATTCCTGTTAAAATTCATTTTATTGGTTTTAGCCCAGTTTTCCAGCCTGCCAAGGTCATCCTATATCCTGTTTCTGTCTTCTTCTGTGTTTACAACCCCTCCCAATTTAGTATCATCTGTAAATTTAATAAACATTCCCTCTATTCCTTCATCCAAATAATTGATAAAGATATTGAACAAAACAGGTCCCAGGACAGATCCCTGAAGCACTCCACTTGTCACCCCTCTCCAAGAGGATGAGGAACCATTCACAGGCACTCTTTTTTGTTGTTTTTAGCATCTTTGGCCAGCCTAAGCTCATACTGAGCTTTAGCTTTCCTAACTTTTTCTCTACAAGCACTGGTGATTTGTTTATATTCATCCTTGGTTATAAGGCCCTCCTTCCAATTCCTAAAAGAGTCTTTTTTTATTTCTCAAGACTTTAAAGAGCTGTTTATGGAGCCACTTCTGCTTCTTTAGGCTTTTTCCATTTTTTCTTCCATAGGAATCGTCTGTGATTGTGTTTTCAGTATTTCTCTGTTAAGGAACTCCCACCCCTCCTGAACCCCCTTCCTCCTAAGTATTTCTGACCATGGGATTTTACCCAGCGTAGTTCTAAGTTTATCAAAGTTTGCCTTCCTGAAGTCCAACCTATAAGTCTGACTACATATAGCTTTTCCCTTCCCTAAGACTGTAAATTCCAAAATCACATGGTCACTACTGCCCAGGGTGCCCAGTATTTCCACTTCTTCAACCAATTCTTCCTTGTTGGTGAGAATCAAATCCAAGGTAGTAGATCCCCTTGTTTCCTTCTTCACTTTCTGGAAAAAGAAGTTGTCAGTAAGACAAGTCAGGAATCTATTTGACTTTTCATTTTTAGCAGAGTTGGACTTCCAACAGATGTCTGGGTAATTGAAATCTCCCATGATCACTGTATCCCTTCTCTTGGAGAACTTTGCAATCTGCTGTAGAAGTATCTCATCCAAGTCCTTTGCCTGACTTGGTGGTCTATAGCAGACCCCCACAATAATATCACTGTTGTTTCTTACTCCTTTTATTTTTACTCAGAGATTCTCAACTGAGCTGCCATGCTCCAATTCACATATTTCCTCACAAGTATATACCTTTTTCACCTTTCTCATCTGCCTGTCCCTTTTAAAAAAGTTGTAGCCCTGAATCCTAATATTCCAGTTGTGAGTGTCATCCCACCACGTTTCAGTAAGGCCTATTATGTCACAATCTCTTTCCTTTATTAGGACTTCCAGTTCCTCCTGTTTGTTTCCCATACTCTGTGCATTAGTGTAGAGACATCGGAATCCACATTTTATGCCTCTTGAGGGTTTGGTTATCGTACAAGCCTGCAAGTTAACATTACCTAGCGTACGCACCATTTGACAGTACATGAAGCTGTGACATCGGGAATGGCCTGATCAGTGCATGGTTGGGAGACTTTTTAATGGGAAATCTATCATTTAGATGAAATTAATGAATGAATTACTGAATGCCTTCACTTAGGGTTAAGTTAGACAAGATGGCAGGAAAGCTGTGTATACAATGAAGGTAGTTTCCGAGGGTAGCTGTGTTGGTCTTCAGTAGAACAGCTGGATTCCAGACCAACCAGAAGACAACCAGATTTTCAAGGTAAATGCTTTCGAGAGTCAAAGGTCCCATCATCAGATACCTACCTGACGGGTCTCTAAGGTGCTACTGGACCTGAATTTAGCATATAATTAACATACAAAACTGTCTTATACCATGTCAAAGTATTATCTATCTAGGAAGTGCTCTACTTCTGACCAATGTTCCCTCTCCACACAGGTACAGCCTCGCACTTTGCGGATGCACAGGTTTTTTGCCAGCATTAGGCAGAATGTGTATAGATGGAAACAAAAGGAGAATAGGTTTAGCAGGTGTGGTCCTTTTCTTCTGTATTCATTGGTCATGAATTCAGGGCCTTTGACGAGAACTGCTGAAATGCAACTGATAATGAAGCCCAAGACAATGCATCTGCTTGGACTGAATCTAGACCTAGGTTTCCTGTCTCATTACCATAATTACCTCATTTCAGAGGTCAGTTTCTTTGTGTTACTTTGAAGAAGTTGGAAGTTCAGCAACTTGTGAGTAGTGATGCCAATCCCCAGGTGAGAGCAGGCCCTCCTCCACTTCAGAGTCATCAGAAACGGTGCGGGGGAGAAGGGAAATGTCTGCTGGGCACTTCATTATTCCCTATGGAGATCGATTCCCATAGGGAATAATGGAGAATTGATCTGGGGGTATCTGGGGCTCTGGAGAGGCTGTTGTTTGAAGAAGAAGCACCAAATTTTCAGCATAGCATGTAATGACTCTCCTCAAAAAATCTTTTCTTGATGCATAATCAGTTATGGAACAACTTTTGTGAATTGGTTATAAACAACCTCCCCAGGGAGTTGTGCCTGGCCCCCTCACTGTTGATCTTCAGGAGGCTGTTGAAGACTCTTTTATTTAGGGCAGCTTTTGACTTACTGGCATTTCTGATTGGAGTTATTAAATTGTGACCTTCTATGTGTTTAATAATTGTTGTTTTATTTATAAGGTTTTTTTTTAAAAAAATCAGCATTTTATTTATATTGTAAATGGTCTTGAGTTCCACAAGGAAGAAAGGCGGCTAACTAATATTTAAATAAATAAAATATGTAGTCCTTACACTGAACAGCCCTAATAGGTAGTTTCTGCTAGAATTCTGCCAAACAATTGTACTATATACACAATTCCATGCATACTGTGGACCTACCAACATCAATGATGGTTCAGCAAAACTGCTCCAATGTGAGAAAAAAAGATAGGCTCATTTCCAATTAAACACAATTTCAATTGATGGAGATTCCATCCCACATCTTTATACAATACAAACCCTTCAGGAAAGAAATTTTCAGTATGCTTTTAAATAACCAGAGACTGCTGTCAAAAAGGAAAAGCAATAATGCATCCTGTCAGAGATTACTCTGGGATGCTGTCAGCTGCCTACTTAATAGGTGTGAAAGCTCATATTGGGGTAGACTGTGTCCTTGAGTGTTTCCTTTGGACACAATGTTCGTTGGGGGGGAAATATGAAAGCTGGGCAAGCTTTTTGTCTGTGTAATAGTATCTGAAGCCTCCTCTGCCTCCCACCTGAAATATTACCATCTGTATGAGAGTGGATGTAGCTCCTCTATTATTAGTAACTGCTGGAAGCCAGCAACATAATTTGTCTTCTGATTAATAATAGTGTTTGGAGTGACAGTTGATTTACTAATTTGAAGATTTCCTGCAGAATGTGCACTCCACAATGTATGCATCAGCAGACACCAGAGAGAAAGAGCAAACTGTCTTTAAATTTAAGCTATTAGTGTAAAGAATTAACCCATAACATTTTAAAATATAAATATTTTGTTATCAAGAGATAATGTTCAAATTGTTCAGACACTAATCATGAAAAGCAGTTATGCGTGTTCAGTATTCCATTCATAGAACAACCCTTGACCCCCAAAATAGATTTTGCCTCATCACTTCAAAAGTACACAGAGGATTTTTAAAATCATTATGTGATTAATTCTGGGGAAGGGGTTGACCATTTTTAGTATAAGGGGCCATTTGGAGGGCACAAATATTCCTCAAAACCCTCCCAAAAGTTCATCTTGTTTTGCTGTTCAATTCCTTCTCTATTTCTCATAAGAAAGAACACAAGAAGAGCCCATTTGACTGAGCATCCTGTTTTCCATGGTTTTGATCTACTAACTTAAATATTTCAGAATTCAAGTTTATATTCTCATATCGGAAGTTTCATATAGCTTTATATCTATTTATTGTTATAAAAATTTAAAACTAACTCTATATAATGGCCATGTATGTTCTATGATAGTTAAAGTGATAACTGGCCCCTGTGTAGACAATCCCATTCATTAAATGGAAGGAGATCTGCCCTGAAATACCTGCATGGAACTGCTGCACTGCTGAAAAGAATGGGACACACCTTACATGCCCAAGATCAGATCTACCTAAGGCCAATTGAGGCAGTCACCTCAGTTGATAGATGGGAGGGGAGGGTGGCATCCATCCTGATCTCCCTTGATCAACTTTCTACCCCTTATACCATCATCTCCTCCTCCTTATCAGTCTCTACTCAGATATTGGAGAAGATAAATCCTCTATGACTTTTCTTTTCCATCCCACTAGAGCTTCCCAGACTCTCAGGAGACCTCCTCCTTTCATGGACATTCAGTAACCATTTCAGTTGCCTAAGCAACACTATAATGGGCAAGGTTGCCAGGGCAACCAAATGATAGCCAAGCTCTCAAAAAACAAGGAATCTCACAAGAATTCAGGAAGTTGTAGAGGGCATGAGAGGCTTGCAACAGGGGTTTTAAAGAGAACTGCAGAAAAGAAAGAAAGCAAAGAGGATTAAATGGTGGAGAGTGGCCTTGGGCAGAATCAATGAATGAATAAAATCTTATTTTAGCATTTTTACCTTGTTTTTGTCCCCACTAAGACCTAAAGTGGCTTACAAACTACAAAAAGTTAAATTTTAAGAAGCAAGCTGTAAGAAAAGTAAATGGCATAAGGCACCACATCCTGGGCCCTATATTCCCTCTAAGCTGTGGAGTCTTGTGAGCAAAAATTCTACTTTGTGAGCTACTGCATAAATTAGTTTGCTCTGGGGCTATTTTTCCTGAGCTAAGGCAAAAATGTGTGAGCCAGAGGCTAAAAAACTGTGAGCAACATCACACAAACTCGGCTTAGAGGGAACACTGCATGGGCCAGCCCTGGATCTGGGGCTCATTCAAGGTCACCCACAACAAGGGGTGGGCAGAGAGTCAGGAGCCCTTTGATTGTTGCCCTTAGATTGCCCTGAAAGTTCACATCTCTGACCATGCTCAGGCATAAATGCCTGCAGTAAGAAGGGAAACAGAAGCTCAGACTAGAACATATGCAGCAAGCAGAGATGTTCCCAAGATCCTCCTCTTTCTATACTGAGCCTGTACTGTACGTGCTTATGCTGCTATGCTCACAAGACATTGCTGCATTGGGGTTAGTTTTAAATCTGGATTGTGTCAAAAACATGTAAATATTGGCAGACTGCCACAGTACAAGTGAAGAAATAAAGGAAGTCCTTTTCCTGCACCACGTCTAGGGATGCAATCTGTGCACTTAATTAATCAGAATGGAGTTTAAATGGAATTTAACTGAAAAGCAGATGAATACATGTTGGGCAGCAGTATTACTTTTGGGGGGCAGTACCCTAGATTTTCATAAGAGTCAGTTTCTCACTTATCCTGTAATAGTCAGAACTCTTTTCCTGGAGAAGAGGTAGCAACAGCAGACAACCACAATTCATGTCTATAAAAACCTTGTATTTAAAAACCAAAAGAATTAAAGCACTTTAATTACCTCAGCTGGAACACATTCACAAAACATTTAATGTAAAGAACTGCAGTATCTGAAACACAAACAGTCCAGATTTTAACATGAGCTCAGTTAAACCACATTTCAAAATTGCAGAAAAGGGTTGATGGTTGTTATTTTAAAAATCATTTTTAGCATCTGTTCTCAGCCTGGGATCAGTTTTATGAGCCTTATTTTAAGATGCTCTTTTTATGCTCATGCAAGGATTTTAATGCTGGGTTTTAAATAGTTTATGAATTGTTAATTACTTTGATGGAGTTATTTATTACAAAATATGTACGTCGCCTTTCTGCCCAACCAGGGCCACCAAGGCGGCCAAGAGTTAAAATATTATAAAATCATAAAAACAATAAATCAAAACTAAAATCTATATTAAAAGTCCATAAAGCTGTTGGATGATTTGAATAAATTAGCAGAGCGCTAAAGGCTTACAATGCAATCTGGAGCATGTGTGCTATAGAAACAAAATTACACATGAAGCCTGTTTATAGTTGCAAAAACTAATATGAGTCCTTTTATTTAAGGAACTCCATTCTAGACAGGATAGAGATAGATCCTAATCTAGATAGATCCTAACTAGCTAAAATGGGTGGAGATAACAGGAGCCATGTCCTGCTCTCATGTTGCCAAGATGGAAAAGTCTGGCCAAGTGTGAAGAGAAGGTGTAAGACAAGAAGGAAGTTCCCCTAAGAGTAGCAATCTACACATCAAAGGGATAGCACCACAGAGAGAGAAGGAAATGATGCATTGGCTGATAGCAGACAGCCGGTTCGGGGCAGCTTGAAGCCGCTCCAAAGAGAGCCAGCTGGAAATAGAGCACCCTGGAGCTTCCGGACGGTGCTCAAAAAAGTGGCAGGCTGTGGGCACCCAGGGAGCATCTGGAATGCTCACGTGGCACTCTCCAGGCACTTCCCAGACTTCCACATGGCCAAAGAGGTGCCTCAAAGACCCCAGTGAAAAGGCACCACTTTTGAAGTGGTGCCTTTTCAAGCCGGCCCCTGGCAAGCCAGGGAGCAGGATGGGGATGGGAGGTGCTTATTTGGTTCGCCTGCCCCCTGCCCCTTGGGCGGCTTTAAATGCCCATCTGTTCTCAGCCTTAGTGTCCTAGGCTATTTATCTCTCTGACTTGCTTGTTGTCTTCCTCTGAAGGCTGAGGCTAAGGGACAGCACAAAGTCCTTCACTTCCAACAAAGACAGCAATTAAAACATAAGGCAGGAAGGAGGGACAAAAAAATGTCTTCATATGCTGGCAGAAGATAGTGATACAAGTGATAGATAAATTTAATATTAATTGCTACAGTCAGATATTTGATGGTGTTCCGCAATTCAAGATGTAGTCAAGTTTTGGGGACTTGATGTATTCTCACTGGATTTTTGCAATTCTAAGCAAAACTGTCTTCTGGAGCTGAGCTAGTTTTATTTGCTCAGTGTCCAGAGCGTCCAGGTGTTTCTTGAGACTCCTAGGCACTGCTCCAATGACAACCGGAATGATGGTCACCTTCTTTTTACTTTGCCGATGTAAATTCTTGATATTTCATAATCCTCTCCTGTTTCCCTCCCCACCCTCCACATCTTGCTGTCTCCTTGAATTGCAATGGCAATGATCCAAACCCTAGTTCTCATTTTATTTTTAAAATCATAATATCAGGTGTGTTATGCATCAGGTGCTTATCTGTTTATAATTGGAAGTCTCAAAAGATCTTTATTTCATCATTTTCAATCATCTTGTCTAGTTTATGTTCCCATGAATTTCTGGCAGATGGTAAGCCATTCTTCCTGAAAAGATTCCAGTGCAACATAACTGCGACTCTATTGTGATGTTCTTTTTAGTCAGTTTGGGCAATTTTACTGCAGGCACTGACCATGTGGTTAACTGTTTCATCCTTTGTCTTGCAAAGTCAAAATATACTGTCAGCACTGGTCTTCTGAATCACAGCTTTCATACTATTTGTTTCAAATACTTGCTCTTGTGCAGCTAGAACGAGACCTTCTGTTTTCTTTCTTCAAGTGACCATTGTGGAGCCACTTCAAGGTGTTTTCATTATCAACTTTATTCTCTTTCAAATATTGCCCATGCAAGTGCTTTTCCCTCAAGTTGTCAAAATGATTCTTGATTGCAACCTTTTGAAATTTTCTTTAATTTCTATAACCTTAAATAGCTCTGCCTTGTATACTTCAACTAGAAACTTCGCTTTGCTTTTCTTGGTGTAGTAATTCAGTGCTTGTTCTTCTTCTTTAACAACCACCACTACCACTACTACTACTATTACATTTTTGCATCGCTAACGTAAACTGTTTTTTAGCGGTTTACATTTGCGACGCAAAAGGCTTGGTACTTCGCGGCTCTTTCTGGTTCTGCAGAGCAGTTGGTGCGAAATCCACGCAGACGCTGTGCGGTGAAGAGGGACATCGCTCCGGGGTAAGCTCTGTGCGAAAACGCCCCATGACTCTCGAGCTTACTAAGGAGCCTTTGATGAGGAACTTTATCAAAAGCTTTCTGGAAGTCAAGGTAAACAACATCTATTGGGTCTCCTTTGTCCATGTTTGTTCACCCCCTCAAAGATATGTAACGGGTTAGTGAGGCAAGATCTTCCCTTACAGAACCCATGCTGAGTCTTCCTCAATAACTTGTGTTCATCAATCTGCCTACTCATTCTGTCCTTGATGATGGTTTCTACCAACTTTCCTGGTATTGAAGTCAGACTGACTGGCCTGTAATTTCCCAGATCGCCTCTGGAACCTTTTTTAAAGATGAGGGTGACATTTGCTACCTTCCAGTCCTCAGGAACAGAGGCAGATTTCAATGAAAGATTACATATTTTTGTCAGGAGATCCACAAGTTCACCTTTGAGTTCTTTCAGAACTCTTGGATGTATGCCATCCGGACCTGGTGACTTATTAGTTTTTAATTCATTTATCAGTTGTAGGACCTCCTCTTTTGTCACCTCAATCTGACTCAGGTTGACTCAATCTGACTCAGAGACTATCCATACTCGGCTTCTCTCCTGAGTCCTTGCAGATAATGGCCCTAAATCAAACCAGGGTCCTAGTAAAGCAGAGAATATTAGATGTAGAGAGGCAGAATGACATTGCTAGGGTCTCAAATTATTTAGCCTCACCTCAAACAAAATATATTGTCTCCCCAGCCTCATACTTATCAAATTTAGACATTTCATCTCATAGAAGGGCCTTTTCTATGGCCCGCTATAATATCTTTCCCTCAGAGATGGTAGTGGGCCGCTACAGAAAGACACCGACGGCTGAGTGTGTCTGCCAGCGTAGTACTGGAGAAGTGGATACAATCACACATATTCTATTTAGTTGTAGGTATTACAACCAAATACGTGCTAGCAGGGCTGGCTCGCCCACTAGACAAACTAGGCAGTTGCCTAGGGCGCCAGGAGGCAGGGGGAGGCAAATTTGGCTCCCCCCAGTGCCCAGGCAAGCATTTAGTTTGCCTTTCTCTCCCCCCCCCCACTGTCATGGCCACTGCTAGCCCCCACTGGCCTGCCCCCACTGCTGCTAGCCCCCTCTGCCCCCCCTCCAGCCTGCCCCTGCCACCCCCCATGCCCTCCAGCCCTCCACCACCGAGCTCTGCTTAACAAAATGCACAGGCACAGACTGTGAGGAGCCAGCAGACCTTAATTTTATTTGCGGTGAGTGGGGCGGGAGTGGCAGTGAGCAAGCAGCATCGGCAGGGGCATAGGGGCATCGGCAAGCCAGAGGGGTCTAGTGGCAAGCCAGAGGGGGTGGGGCAGGCCAGAGGGGGCTAGTGGCAGCTGCAGCAGTGGCAGGGGGGAGGGAGGCAAACAGGAAAGGAAGGGGAGGGAAGGGAGGGAGGGAGGAGGCAGATGGGTGCTGCACCTCGGGGGGTGCCTGCCTCGGGCACCAGGCACCCACGGGCCGGCGCTGTGGGCTAGATTAATACAACCTATCCAGGAAAGATTTTCGGGTTTCTGGAATACTGTCATAAGTAACATGCTTCTTTCAGATTCTAATCTAGAGGGCACATTGGTGTGTGTCAAATATCTAGCGGCAGAATACAGAATTTGTAAACAGTGTGTAAAAGTGTGGTATGGGTTCTAAGATATTTTATTTAATTATTTGTAAATGCTTCATTATTGTTCCATTTTTACACTGTCTTCTAAATCTTACATTATTATGGTTATATTTTTATATTGGTTTTTAATATGTGTGGACTGTTTTGTGCTGGTTACATACTGTAATAAAGCAATGATGATGATTGTTTTGATGCACTTAAGGTCTATAGACTTTTGAATGATACTTCATCTAGTGTCACTGAGAAGGTAGCTAAGTTTCTTTACTCTGTTTTAAAGGCATGTCAGAGGATCTCATAGAAACAGTTTATGTTTATGCTTACTCTGATGTATATGTATGCAATCGTTCCATTTTACCACTTTTAACCAATTTACTCTGATTTATATTTATATATATATATTGCCAATAAAGGCTAACTTGACATGACTTGACTTGATCAAAGATAAAAGTAAAAGAGAGACAGATATGTGGTGATTTTGGGGCTAACCAAAAGAATCTGAATCCTGGGCTGGTCTCACCCTTTGGCCATGCTGTCAAAGAAGCTAAGAAGGATCCTTTTAAATTTCCAGCTGTGGTGCCTTAACCTTCATTCTCCAGACTTTTAAAGTAATATTTATTTATTTACTTTATTTATACCTGCCTTTCTCCCATATGGGAACCCAAAGTGGCTTGCATCATTCTCCTCTACTTATCTTCTCAACAGCCCTGAGAAGCAGGTTAGGCTCAGAATATGTGTCTGGCCCATGGTCACCCTGCCAGCTTCCATGGCAAAGTGGGGATTTAACTTGGAACTTCCAGACCCTGATCTAACCCATACGTGCACACTGCCAGTCACTGAAGTGATTGGTCAAAAGCAGGACTGAAGGGAAACTTTGAGCTTGTCAGTTACAATTCTGATTGAGTTAGAAACTCAAGTCCCAAGATGCATGAAAAACTAAGAAACTGTTAGTTTGGACTGGAGTTCTGTTTCAAGACTTTGATATCAAAAGCAGGGCCTGTCAGCCTGTGACAGGATGCTCAATATTGAACCTCTTCCTAAGAAGAGGAATGTTAAGGCAAACAAACAAACAAACACAAGCCTTTATTGGCATATATCAGATTATAAATAAGGCAAAAAAAAAAGAGATACAGAAATAACAAAATAAACCAGTCATATACAGCTATACATTGGACAATCGATCCTTGATTACCATACTCATGAATAAAGCAACATTTTCAGTTATTTCAGATGACAAATCATTCAGAAGCCAGCATACTTTTGCAGCATCTGAGCAACTTGTCATATGGAGCAGAATTGGGTCTAGAAACCTAAGGCATATAGTATCATATTAGGAGCAGTAAAGAAGAATATGGGGCAATTAATAACTTGTTTTAAGTTGCATGTACAAAGTCTTAATGAGAGTGGGATTTTTTTATATCTACCATATGTAGATGATGAGATAGTATTACATCTGGCAAGAGTAAATGCTCTGCACAATTGTGGAACATGGAGATTTGATAGATAAGAAAGCAGATGACTAATAATTGGGGAAATTCCAAAAATCAAAGGGGAGCAAGATGTATTTGCAGCACTGATTAGTTTTGCAATTCTATATCTAAAATTCTACATTTAATTAGATAATATGCATTTATAAAAGAGAGCATGTAGAGAGAATCCATAGATAAACTTAAGGTGGATATTTTCTTCTCTATGCAAGCAATCCATTTGGATGAGGAGGATTCAGACAGCATTTGGAATGTTAAGGCTCTATCATAAGTATAGCATAAGCTAGCAATTTACCTTTGGGTTCTTTTCTAAGTGTTCTGCCTCAGTTATAAGTGTCTGTGCTTCCTAGGATTTATGTTTAGTTATTAAAAATTCTTTTTATTCATGATTTTCAGTGTGAGTGAACTGTATATTAATCCCACCCATCTTCCCCACAGGCTGCTTCGCCTTGCTTTTTAGAAAGGGCCAATGTTGAAGGACAAACTGACAAACAGAGAGAGTGCAGGGCAGGAGAGAGAGAGAGACCACAGACCCCCATCTCTCTCTCACTCTCTCTCACACAGTCCAAAACTTCTGGCATACAAATGAGCCAAGATTAAAGTATCGAAGTGGGGAGGGAAATTATCTTGTAGGTTGCAGCTAATACTGAAGAACAACCCCCAGGAAAAGAGGGGTTGGGAAGGAAAATGTTTTTAAAAACAACCTGTCGTCTTTGCAGAGCAAAACAATGGCAACCCACCTCTGCTTCTCCCTTGAAGCCCCTTGCTGGGGGTCACCATAAGCTGGTTGTGTGATTTTGATAACACTTATGTATGTAATCTCTTTGGAGCTCATCAGATTTCAGAGCAGGGTGGCTGGGGATCCAGGGGGTGATTTGAGAGAATCTATGGCCAGTAAGGTTTATAGAAAAAAACCAAGTTCTATTTTTATGGGAGACTGAGAAAATCTGTCTGCTTTCTCCACATTTTGTTTTGCTGATATTGAACATTACATTTTAATTATGAACATAATTAAACTGTCTACCTGGCTGTGTCCCCTTGCAAACAATAAAACAGCATTTAAAAAAAGATGTCACCAGCAATCTGAAAAATACAGAACAGGTTAATGAAGACCTTCTTGTCACATCTCTTTTTTGCTGTTATTGTTGCAGACAGCCAGGAAAGAATCCCCTAATTGGCATGTCTGGCTCAGCACTACCTCATCAAAATGCTCTCTGGGAGAACAAACCTGTTGCTTTCAGTGCTGTCCATCCAATAAATGTTTTATAGGTAGCATACTCGACTGCTTGCTCACTTTTCATCCCTGCTTATAAATCAAAAGTATAATTCATCCAGATTTTCTATGCAAGTTGCTCTGGAATGATGTACATCTGAGGCAAAAGACTGAGTCACGTGGGGGGCACACAATTCAGCACCCTCCAGAGGCCAGCGCCCTAGGCAATTGCCTCATTTGCCTAGTAGCAGGGCTGGCCCTGCCCCTCCCCTCTCCAAAGGCCACTCTCTCCAAACTCAACCTTCCCTAGACACTGTCCCCAAATATCCCTGATTTTCCCAAGCTGGATTTGGCAACTGGTCAAAATTTAGATCTTATTGCCCCTTGAAGTCATTAATGTCCAGTTCAAACCCATACATTTTCTGCTCTTTGCATTTTGGAATACAGTTTAGAGGCTTAAAAGAAATTTTCCTATGAATTAATACAAATGCTTGTCCACACATGCTGATAAGAATACAGCATATGTATTATTACATATCTTTCCACAAATGTATATTGTTTCTAGTCACATGAAAGTTTGCCTGATGTATGGAAAAGAGATGTATTTGTCAATTTTCACAAGCAGACCTTTTCAGTTTAAAGATTCCTTAGAAATCTGAGCTAATAATCCCTACATTTGAATCTGTGGAACCAGGGCCGGCGTGTCCCAGTAAGCCAGGTAGGTGGCCGCCTTGGGTGCTAACTGGCCTCAGGAGCTGCCAGCAAGTCCCCCCTCCCCCTCACTGCATGTGCCCCATTGCCCCAGTGCCCCTTCCCCACCACCACTGCCCTTGCCACCCGCCTCTCTGCTGCCCTCATCGACCTCACCACCTTCTTGCAGACAGGTGGGCAGTGGCAGGGAAGTGGCGCTAGCGATGGTGCTGTGCCATGGGAGCAGGTGCACTCAGAGGTACTCAGTGCCATGCTGCTTGCTACCACTATGCTTGCCCTCACCTCCACAGGTGCAGGGCTGGGGTGGGGGTGGAGGCCAAGGGCACCAGAAACCCTGATGCAGGCCCTGTGTGGAACCTGGTTTGACTATGGGAATATATTGGCCAGCAGTTCTGATTTGCCAGGCAAAAGCAGCTGCTCCTAGACAAATTGAGGCAATTTCAATTTGGTTTATTTGGGGGGGGGGGTGTTTGTGCATACACCTGGTAGTCAGGTCAACCTCTGTTGACTGACCTCTACTGGGGGCTTGTCTAGGGTGCCAGATAGTCTAGGACTGGACCTGGGGAGGGGTTTAGTGGGGAGGCAATGTTACCACTCTCCAAGGCTTCCATTTCTCCAGAGAGCTAGTGTCTGGAATCAAGAGATCCGTTGTAATCCTGGTAGAACTCCAGGCCCCACTTTGGGTTTGGTACCCTAACTATAAGTCCCATAAGTAAAAGAAACATAATTACATTTCATAACTCTCTCTGCTTAGGCATGTCTTTCTTATATGCAATCTAGGAAAAAACTTACTTTTAACATTACTGTAAAAACTGAAAAGATTTTATAATTCCTGTTAGCTGCAGTGTAATTAAAATGATGTATCTCATTCAGCACAAATCATATAAAGCAGAATATTGCACAAGTACTCAATTTTATTGGCTCAGCCCAAATTAACAGGAGTGTTTTTAACCATATGTTTGGATTCCATGCCCCCCCCCCCACAAGGCTGGTCAATTGGTTTTCCATAAGCTTGAATAGCAACAAGAGAGCCTGTCTCGGGAAGAGGGAAAGGGGGTGAGATTACATTTATAGAATATTTTCCCTGCAAACACCACTGGACTGAATCAAAAAGCTCATAGGAGAAATCAAAAAGCTCATAGGATGGAAATCACATTGCAAAGGCTTTGCTCTTGATGAAAGAACATTAAATGCAAATTTCCACTGTCAAAGATCAGGAAATATCTGGAACCCACCACATTCACATGAAGGATGAATAATAATTTACAGGGTAAGAATATGTTGCAGTCAGCAGATGATTCCTTTCATACACTTTTTTAAAAATTTCAGACTGATTCCTCACTAGCAGTTGCACCATCCCTGGGCTTCTGCTTTCCCCAGCTTTAGCGATTGATCTCTCACGAGTTGCTGCACAGGTGCATTTTGACCCACAGCTCTCTCCAATTTCCCTTGTGGCTTCCTGATCTTGTTTTTTAGAGATCAAGAAGCCACAAAGGGAAATCAGAGGGAACCATGGGTCAAAATGCACCCATGCAGCAACTGGTGGGGAATTGATTGCTTGAGCTGGGAAAGCAGAAGCCTGGGGGTGGAACAACTGCTAGTGAGGAATAGGTCTCACAGTCATCTTATGTACAAAACTGCTGCTCATTTATCTGCAAATTCCAGTCCAACTGTATCTCTGTTCCCACATGGAGCCCTCCTTTTGCTGAATGTGGCCAACCATTTTGTCACTAACAAATGGTTCCTTTTGTCACTAGGAGATAGGATTCACTAAACATTTAGTTGTCTAAATAATTGCTGCACTTGGCACATTGTGCTTCCAACACATTTAGCAAGATAGATGTGCAGTGGCCATTGAGTTCACAGCACTTTAGGACCTTGTAAGACAATTTGTTTCTCTTTTATTCTCATTCACTAGGGTGTGTGACTGGTACAAACAGAGAGAAAATGACTGGGCTTACGCCAAGGCTAAGAAACTAAGGTAATCTTTGTTATAATGTGATAATGCTTAAATGATATATCAATAACCATTTTTTAAAAGCCTGGAGAAACTATCTGGTGGGGGGGCAGCAATAGGGACCGTACAGATGTTTTGTTGCCAGTGAAGATGCCTCTGCATTTGCCATGGTTATGAAAATTACAAGGAGAATAACTGACATGTGAAGTATTCTTAGATGAATTGCTGTAACCAAGACCACTGTAAGCAAGATCAAAAACAAACACCATCACACAAAATTGGCTCTATCCCTTTTATTAAAAGTATATGGTCAAGCACTTAAGCATAATATGTATACCCATGTACCTACCAGTATCTTCTCATTGCACATTCCACAGCAGATCAGATGTGTATGTTTCCACTGTTCAGTCACATGTACAGAAGAATCTTTTGGGGAAGCATATGATCCTCAGTCACATTGTTTTTTATTCATTTATTTGCTTTATTTATAGTCTGCCTTTCTCAATGAGACTAAAGTCATATTACACAATTAAAAACAATGAATTAGGCAATATGGGAAAAAGCTGAAGTAGTTTCAGTTTCGGCTCCCCCCCCCCCCCGGCTATTTTATTTATTTATTTATTTAGAATTTATATCCCGCCCTTCCCACAAGTGGCTCAGGGCGACTTTATGGTTAAATACCCATGGATAAAATGCCACATAGGGCAATAAACAGTGCATAAACCATCAGGATACAATAAAATAGATTTTATGAACATGTTAAAAGAATAAAATATTAAAATTCCACTACTTGAGCTAATAAAGTACATAACTAGTGGGTGTCTTCCACTTCTAGTTCAAAGCATTTAGATTTCTAAAGAATAATTTCTTCCCAGCCTTCCTACAGCTCACTTGCAACAAATGTCATCTAAAGCTGGTTATGATGCATCATCAGTGAAAGAAACGGATGACTTATTGCAAACATGAAGTAGACTTTACAAATATCTCTGATATCTTTTTTCCCTCCTCCTCTCAAATTATTTAATCTTGTAAAACCACATGTAATATTTCTTAGGGCTATCACACTCTCTTTTAGTACCATAACATCTATACAAACTATAACTACAGCTAGATTCTCATCTTCCGAGTTGTGGGAAAAAGCAGAAACAAAATTGTTATCATGTTAAAGTTCCAGTGTAATGTGCCTCATCAGCACAAGGCCCATTCAGTTCAACATGAGTACAATCTGAGGATCAGGCTAACCAGCTACATAATTTGTAATTCACATTCATTGAAATTCCCATGGTGAACGTGGGAGTACATTACTTCCTCCAGATTGCCTTTCGTCTCTCTTCAGTAGAAGTTCTACATACTTTTCTGAACTCCTATCAGTGATTTTGATGAGATGGGATGCTTTCAAAACAACCAAAAGCCTGCAGCACATACACTTCATTTTTCTGATATGCAGTAACGTTTCTTTCATCAGAATTTGACTTTCTATGCCTTTGAAAAAGCAAACTATCTAGGTTTACTGACCATATTGAGAGATGAAATATAGGTCAAATCCTATGCTTCTGTCATTTCCCCAACTTGCCATGATTTAGATGACACCATTTTGGATGCCAAACCATCTTAAGCTCCTCATGTTGTTTCTAGTATGTCACATTAAAAGAAAGGGAACAGTCCTTCCACTATGGCTATAACTGAATAGGACCCAATAGTGCTCTCTTCCTTCCCTCCAGGGCCTAGGTGGTCCTTTCATTAACATAAGTAGCTCACAGACTAGACCCTCAGGCAGAAAAGGATGTCTGAATATATCTCTGCAAGGCACTCATGAGCTTCTTGTTGAAGGTAATGGCCACTACATGTGCATTCATGTATGTATGGCCAAGGACTAACTGAGGGAGGGGGAGAGGACCTCATGCTGATTTCCTTTCTATCCATTCATACAGCTGTCCGTCTGTGGATTGGGGTCTAAATTATGCTCAACATTTCCATTTTTGTTAAGTGTCTGCAGAAACCAAAATCTTACAACAATTGAAAGTTAATATGCCAGAGATACATTGATAGAAATAAGTATCTTTCACGTAATTTGCCATCTGGTCTTTAATTACTGAACATGCTAATTTTTGGAAGCAGCCATCAGTATAAATAGTTCAACCCTTTAATGATCTATTTATATACTTATGATTTCTGGTTTGTTTTATCCCCAGGGAATAATGTAGAAAAGCATATGTTTCTTGCAATTTACCCTTACAACAAATCTGTCTGATATTAACTTCTTAAACATGTTGCATTTTTATTACAGATTAACTAAATCCAATAAAACTATGTATTGTTAAACTGTCTAATTACAGGGACCAAGTGTTTTCATATTGCAAAAAGTTTGAAGAAAATATTGTGTACAGCAACCATAAGAGAAGCCATGCTGAATCAGGCCAACGGCCCATCCAGTACAACACTCTGTGTCACTTGATGGCCAAAACCCAGGTAACATCAGGAGGTCCATCAGTGGGGCCAGACTCCAGAAGCCCTCCCACTGTTGTTCCCCAAGCACCCAGAATACAGAGCATCATTGCCCCAGACATAGCCCTGCCACTGATACCTGATGAACCTCTGCTCCATATATGTATCCAACCCCTCATGAGGCTGTCTATGCTTGTAGCCACCACCACTTTCTGCAACAGTGAATTCTATGTGTTTATTACTCTTTGGGTGAAGAATTACTTCCTTTTATCTATTCCAAGCTTACTGCTCATTAATATAATGAAGTGCTGCCCGTAATGAGTTCTTGTATTGTGAGAAAGGGAGAAAAGTGCTTCTCTATCCCATGTATAATTTTGTAAACCTCTATCATGTCATGCTCAGACATTGTTTCTCCAAGCTAAAAAGCCCTAACCTCTTTAAGCTTTCTTCATAAGGAAGTTGTTCCATCCCCTTAATCATTTTAGTTGCCCTTTTCTGCACCTTTTCCAATGAGATATGGTGACCAGAACTGTACACAGTATTCCAAATGAAGCTGCATCATTATGATAATGGCTGATTTGTCTTCAATTCCTTTCCTAATAATCCCCAGCATAGTATTTACCTTTTTTTTTTTTAACAGTTGCACATAAGTCAAAATCTTCAGTAAGTTACCCACCATGACTCCTGGATTCCTCTCCTGGTCACTTACCATCAGTTTGGACCCCATCAATGTGTATTTACATATAGGAGTTTTTGCTCCAATGTGCATTACATTGCACATGCCTACAATGAACCTCATTTGCCACATTGATGCCCAGTGGCCCCAGCCTCAACAGAACCCTCTGGAGCTCCGTACAGTTCGCTCTGATTTTCACCACCCTGAACAACTTATTTTCATCCACAAACTTAGCCACATGACAACTTACTCCCAACTTCAAATTATTAATGAACAAGTTAAAAAGCACTGGACCTATTACCAAGCTGTGCAATAACCCACTGCTTACTACCTTCCACTTTGAAAACTGCCCATTTATACTAACTGTTTTCCATTATAGGGATGCCAGGGGGATCTCCTAGTTTTGGGGGCTTCTCCCCACCCCAAACAACTACATCCCTGTGTGATACCCTTGAAACACTGACATTTCACATGGAAGTGACATCATTGTGTTGGCAATGTTGCACAATGACATTTTGCTTTGGGGGCAAAACTCTATGATTTGAGCCTAATTTTACCATGGAGTTTGTCAAAAAAATAGAGTGTCACCACGTAACATCGCAGATGCAATGATTTTACTTCCATATGATGTCATCATGTTGGGGACATCCCCACCCACTCTTGGAATACCCTTTTGATCCCCCACTGGCATGATCTACCTGTTAATTAATTTGTCCTCTTATTCCATCACTCCTGAGTTCACTTAGGAGCCTTTGATGAGGAACTTTATCAAAAACTTTCTAGAAGTCTAGGTAAACAGCATCTATTGGGATACCCTTGTCCACATGTTTGTTTACCCCTTCAAAGTTTTCTAAAAGGTTAGTGAGACAAGATCTCCTTTACAGAATCCATGCTGATTCTTCCTCAATAGCTTTTGTTCATCAATGAACCTACTAATTCCATCCTTAATAATGGAGTCCAGTAACTTACCAAGTATTGATGTTAGACTGACCAGCCTGTAATTTCCTGGATCCCCTCAGGAATCTTTTAGTGACAACTTGCATATTTTTGTCCGGAGATCCACAAGTTCACATTTGAGTTCTTTCAGAACTCTTGGATGTATGCCATCTGGGCCTAGTGATTTGTAGTTTTTAAATTGTCCATCAGTCTAGGACCTCCTCTCTCATAACCTAAATCCAACTCAAGTTTCTCAATACTCCTGAAATGAGTGGCTCTGGTATGGACAAGCACCTCCCATCTCCCAAAGTTAATACAGATAGAAGAAAAATGCCTCTGCCATTTCCCTATCATTCTTTAGTAATCCTTTCACTCTTTGGTCATATCAGGACCCCATTGCCTTTCTGGGGCTTTCTGCTTCTATTGCTATTTTTCAGCTTCTATTGCTTTAATGCCAGGAATGGAAAATTTTATGCAGCATGAAGGTCACTAAGGTACAAGAAGCAATGCTATTAAAATGCTAATTATCACCATTATTAGGGCATGAGAAGGAGTGATTAGACATTCAGCTAATATGGTATGAAGGCTTTAAAATAGAATTTTAAAAAAATTAATAACCAATGGGATATAGGAACTTTGATGCTAGGATGTCCTCTTCAACTACCTTTATCCCACAGAGAGAGAGAGAGAGAGAGAGAGAGAGAACTGTTGCTCAAGATTGCAATGGATCCTAAACTCAAGAAAAAGTCTCTAGTGATGTTAACAAAAATCACACTTGCTTGTTTCCCTACGTATTTTTCTTTCTCAGAATATATGGATATGCAAGTTGAACATTATTCTCTTAGTTCTAAATTACCCAGCAATCTAAAATGCATGCCTGCACTTGAGCAGCTAGATTTGAGTTCAGTAGCATTTTATAGACCAATGATATTTTTGGGGTATAAGCTTTCAAGAGGTGCTACTGGGTTTAAGTCTAGCTGCACATGAGCAGAATTTTAGCCTGATATCTGCCACTCAAATCAAGGAAACATCACCAAAGGTTTCTACCAGGGGACAAGTCCAGGGGTGAGGCCAACATTTTAAGTATTAAGATACTATAGGGGAAAAAAAGATACTATGGGATCCCTGAGATGATCTGACTATGTTCTGGTTTCTCAATAACAACTGCATTGATATGGTAATTGCAGTGTTCAAAGCACTTCAAGTATATTATCTTGCAATAACTCTTACAACCAGAGGGAAGGTAGCATGATATAACCCAATCTCATCAGATTATAGAAATTAAGTGGAATCAGTATTTGGAAGGGAGACTACAAAGGAAGACTCTGCCAAGGAAGGCAATGACAAGACATCTCTGCTTCTCAGTTGCCTTGAAAACCCCTTGCCGGAGTTGCTGTAACTTAGCTGTGACTTGACAGCACTTTACACATACCCAGCTTTTACAACAACCTAAAAAGTATACCAGTATTGGTATAAGGCCACCTAGTGAATTTCTGGCAGAATTAAAGTTGAACCAGGTTCTTCCTTTCTCACAGCTCAGTCTCTTAGCTACTATGCTATACCAGTTTATTAAACCGCACAGCAATTATTTAAAGTAGAGTTTCACAAAATGGCAACACACACCCAGCCCCCAATTCTACCCTACTCTGTAGGAATGGCACTGCACAGGACTGCATGAGACCCACCTCACTTGTTCTAGCTTGCAAGCGGGTTGAACGACGGAGGAGAGGGGAGAGATCTTACTGTTCCCAGATCAAGCCAGGACTGTAGTCCAGCCTCTTCCTTCTGCTTTGCTGCCACTCAGCCTGATGTTGGCCTAAAGATTTTACCTTCTTGCCAACATTCCCTATAGTGGGATCTGAACCCATGGCCCCAAATGACACTGGGGTATCTTTCCTCAGTGAGTCATTTGGAGGAGCTGACAGGAATGTCTTTGTGAACATCCTTTGTTGTATATGTACCCTTGTTGCTGCCCCAGTGTCTGCATTCCCTTTGCCTGACTCAAGGCTAGTACTCCTGAATCCCACCTTTACCAAGTCCTGAATCCTTGTGTGGGAGAGGTCTTATATGTTCTTTTCAGGTGGCCTGTGCTGAGTGAGCTGCAGAAGTATGTGAGTGCTATGGCTGGAGTGGCCATATGTTCTTCCTTGTGGGTCCATCTGGCAAAAGGAAACATGACTGTAGGAGGGAATTCAGACTCACAGCTTCAATGCTTCTTGGAGAAAAGGGCTCCTCCTGATCATGCCAAAGTGCTCCTTGCAGTGGAAGGTGCTATGTTGCCTTTGCTTCCTTTATCACTGGGTGAAAGTTGCAGCCTGACACTGGAGAGCATGGCCATGTCAGCATGCGGCTTTTCTCTTTCCATCTGCTTATTGAGAGGGGGAGATGTTATTAGTATGCTGCTGTATGATTGGTGAATTGCGACATAATTGTCATGAACTATGCTCTCTTTACCCTGGAGTAGTGTATTTTCTGCACACGTCTCTCTGCTGAGCAAGTGTAGGATACCAGCTAGAGGCACTGGCACTGCACTGGTTTTGCAGCAGCAGTGTCAGTGTCTAAGGATATGGCTGGGTACCAGCAAAGAGAGGGAATGTGTGCTGCCATATGGAATCTACTTGCCTTCCTAATGCCAAACCATCACTGGTCTGTAACTGGATAGAGCTCTCTGGAGATAATGACATTCCCACATTGTTATCTTCAGTACCCTTAGAACAAGAACAATAGGGAGGTGTGGAGGGTGGATTCTGAAATTCAACAAAATGCAAAATTCTCTAAAGAAATAAGAACAATGAGGAGTAGGGTTGTCAGACCTACTGCAAGAAGATAATTGAATCTGGAAACCATTCTGGTGTAATATAAAATGTTATGCATAGCCATAAGCAGAAAATAAAAACCCAACTGCAGTAAAACTGGTGGCCAAGCAATATCCATGGCAGGATTACTGAAATGGAAAGCCTGAATCTCCAATAACTTAACCAACAAAAAAATATACTGCAAAAAAATCTCAAGCAGAAAATGAAGCCTCTATTGCTGAATTAGAAACATTCCTAGGCTTGCTAGTGGAGCACCCTCATAACCACATAGGTGGACATTTTCCTTTTCTCTACAGATTCAACAAGGTCAGTACCACTGACCCATTGAATGATTCTGTACAGGCCATATGCCCTCCATCCTGTAATTAACAGGAACACATTCAGTACATTTAGAGATTTTGTAAATCTGTACATTCAGAGGGTGATGGACTCTAATCTGGAGAACCAGGTTTGATTCCCCACTCCTCCAAATGCAGCCAGCTGAGTGACCTTGGGTCAGTCATTTCTGTCTCACAGCTCTCTCAGCTTCATCTGTCTCACAGGGTGTCTGCAGTGGGGAGAGGAAGGGAAGGTGATTGTAAGCCAATCCAAGACTCCTTCAGGTAGTGAAGGGTGAGATATAAAACCAACTCTGCTTCTTCTTCTTCTTTATCTAAAACTGGTTTGAACTGAAAAAATATACTTTTTAATGAATGGAGGGTTTGAAGTGCATTGGCAGCCTAATTCACAACCCACTTATGCTGAAATATTTTGATCAACTTGTACATTAAAGCAACTAATTTTAATCAACTTCCACCCAGTAAGTGACAGCAATTGCCTTGGGTTTTAGAAAAACAGGTCACTATGTTTTAAATAAACCAACCAATATGGATGGTTATGAAGCACATTTATCTCTTCTTCAATGAAAATACTTTGGGTTGGATCCAACAAGCTTGCATAATTAAGAAGGAAGTCAAGGGGTGTGGTCACACTCACTGTTAAATCCATCTGCAACGCGCCTCTATTATAATCCGCACAATTTCCCGATCAGACAACAGCCAGGCTCCCGTTCTATCCCATGTGGATCCTGTCACTGGTCGATCAGAGTGCTCTACCAGATGTCGTTCATGAGACATCAATTTGCATTAGCGCAGGCACAGTGATACCTGCTATCTGCACTATTGAGCAGATCCAGCATCTCCTCCCTTCTCCACAAGAGACCTTGCACACCCACCATGACCTCGTTCTTGAGGGCGGGGATGCACGTCGCTTTTAAATGGGTCGAATCACTAACAATTTTTCTAGTTGGTTGGCACTACTTTTCCAGCATGAGCACTATGCGTGCAGAAAAAAACCCAGGAATTCAAATCAGTTCACATCTAGTTTCAAAAGTGAGTCTTGTTTCCGGACATAGGGGCAGGTAAACAATTTATTGAGCC
Organism: Heteronotia binoei; assembly: GCF_032191835.1. Lineage (NCBI taxonomy): Eukaryota > Metazoa > Chordata > Lepidosauria > Squamata > Gekkonidae > Heteronotia > Heteronotia binoei. The sequence goes on along the minus strand of NC_083228.1, from coordinate 98,846,659 downwards.
AACATTCACTTACTCATTCACTGGCGCAGTGATATCACTTGCAGGGGGCTTTGGATGGGAAGCGGTGGTGCGCTTCCAACGAGTCGCCAACGATGGAGCGTTCAAACAGAGAAATTCCACTCAGGAACCGTCAGAAGAATTTTGTTCTGGATTTAAAGCAGTATCAAATTAGTCCGCGCCTCAGTCGTCTCAATGCAGGACTCGAACAAGCTAACCACCATTCGCACATGCTGACGTTTGGACAACCGCTTAAAATCCAACATGCTTCCGGACTCCACTCATGCCCGTAGCGGGATTTTCTGAACGTCTGACCTCACCCAAGGAAGTCCTAAAAGGCAGAAAGATTCCATTCAAAAATACATTTTCTAAGATGAGGTAAACAGAGGTGCACAGGTTCTGCCAAATAAAGCTGGCTGACAATAAAGTATGTTTCTTGTCTTGGATCAGCTAAGAATAAAAACAATGGTAGTCATCTCACTTGTTGTCTCAGAGCAAGAGGATGAAATAGGTTAGCTAATCCCTGTTGTTATCACTGCTGATACAGCCAAGATGTGTGGTCCCCACAGTATTGCCAGAAATGTTCATAGGAGTCCCATATTTGAGTTATAAGGCGGCATAGCTCTATGATTGCAACTTTACATTTTATGTTATGTTTTACCTTCTTTGAATATATGAGGAATAACTGTTTTCAAATGAATTGTCATTTTTAAAGGAGCAATTATGTCCCAGAGGAATAATACGAGAAAACTGAAATCCAAATGGACTGGCCTAATGAGAATGCGATGGAATGGAGAATGTCACATTGTCATTTGTAAATGTAGTTTTTGTCCCTTTCCACAGATACAGTTTGCTTTGCACATTCAGTTGCTTTGCTTCTTGATATTTTGCCAGCATCTTCCTCCACAGAATCCACCTTCATATTTTGGGTAGGTACAAATTCTTTCTGCTAACCACTCTAGCTAGATGCAAGATTACACAGCCCTTGCCCACACATTCTTGAACTCTGTGACATTTTTTTCCAAGCTGAGTTGAGTTTTGTGACAAAAAGATATTTGTCCCTAAAGTGCAAGAATAAAATGTGCAGCAAGAAAACAGTGAGAAAAAACTTGTCATTTGCTTTTTATTAGAATTGTTCTGCATGTTTTAAAAATCTGAAACAAGTTCAAGAAAGTCCTTCAGTAGCTATCAGTTGAAAAAATTTACTTAAAATGTTCACTGAGATCATATCTTTCCAAAGATCTTTATTGTGAAGGATTTCCCCCTCTTTTTTTCTTTTTAAAGGCACCATACTGGTACTGTTATGCATTCCCCACTTCTCCAAACAGTGAGAATTTCCAGGTGTAGCTCCTCATTGGTGGGTTCCCTTTGAAGGACAGAACATGGGAGTCTTACTGTGTTTTTGTAAATGTGCTTTATTTACAAATATGTGGGTAGCAGCACAGGTAAAAGCAAAGATGTGCTCCCTACTGAACTTCAGAAACCCTATTTAAGTAGAAAGGCTGCATCAGAATATTTTAAATAAATAATTAAATTTTAAAAACTCTGACATTTATTTGCTACTGTATTTCAACCATTTATCTATTGACTGTCCAGAACTGCTGAAGGTGCCTGACAGTAAAATCCCATCAAATAAGAGTAATTACACTAAAACAATAGCCAATAATAAAACTGAGTTGATTCATATTAAAACAATTCAAGGACAACTGCAGAGGCATAGCACACAAAATCATAATCAGAACAATCATAGGCAGCTCAGCCTGGAAATATAAAATAACACAAGCTATAACTGCCATAGTGAAAGGCGAAAACAGCCAGCTATAGAACTCCAGAGAGAGATCCATAAGAAGAACATAATGGGATCAGACCAGTAGTCCATTGAGTTCAGTATCCTGACTCATACTGTAGTAAACTAGTTACCCTGGATGGTGAAAAAACAGACCACAGAGGCAAAGGCTGTTGTGAAGCTACTTTATACTGAATCAGACCTTTAGTCCATCAAAGTCAGTATTGTCTGTTCAGATTGGCAGCAGCTCTCTTGGATCTCAGGTAGAGGTCTTTAACATCATCTATTACCTGACCTTTTTAATGGGAGATACTGGGGGACTGAACCTGTGACCTTGTACATGCCAAGCTGATGCTCTACCATTAAGCCATGGTGCTGTTCCCTGATGTTGCCTCCTAGCACTGATACATAACATCATTCTTCAAATACCCTAAGGTGCTTCAGGCCAGCTTAAAGCAGTCTCTGTTTCTGCCTGGCTGTGCCAAACCAGACTCTACTCTTTCTTTACACGCAGACATATCCATCTGGCCCTCCCAACACCTCAAGGGGTCACCTCCTCCATGCTCTCTCTTCCCCCTCCCCCCCTCCATTTTCTTTTTAGGTCAGCTAGGCACTGAAGTGCAAGAATATCAAGTCTGTGTGCACTGTCAATTTCAACTGCATTCACAGCCATTATTTTTATTTCAAGCAAAAAATATATATAGTGTCCTGCATAATCTAAAAGAAAAAATCAGCCACAGGCTGTAAATATATCCTCAAATTTATTCCAGCTAGCTGTTTGCAGTTTCCTTGTATGTTAAAAAAGGAGATGCTTTAGTGCCTTGAGGAATTATGATCAGCTGTAAACAATCTCCTACACATAGTGTATGTCAGTGATTATCTAACTCTGCTCAGCTTCCATTAAAAAAATGAGGGGAAGGGAAAGAAGAAAAAAAGACAGCATGAAAAGCCAAGAGCAAAACAAAACAAACCCCCAAAACCCAGCAACATAAAGATCATATCATCATATCTATATATCCATTTCACGAACATGGTCCAATCTGCAGATATCAGAATCCATGGATTGGGCTCACACTGACCCAAGGAATTTTTTCTCCAAACTTGGTGGTTGCTGCCAGGCCTGGCCCTGATGAGTCCTCCCTCAAAGGCCAAAACTGCTCTGAAAAGGGCCCTGTCCCCTCTTCGTGTCTTTTACTGATAGACCCACACCCAGAGTGTTGTGGTTGCCTACCAAGAGCCATGGAGGGCTTCCGTTTTTTAAAGCTACAGGTGCTCCTTTTGTCATTTTGGGTTCTGTGCCCCTCCCCCAATGTTTTATTTTGTTTTTTATTTAAATGTTAGATTTTGTGTGACCTTAGGGCTTTATTTGTGTTTGTAAAAAGTTTTTACGTGTACATACACAACTCCAAGCACCAGATTTAAGTATTCTCAGATTTAGCCAATTAGGCTATTAGAATATACAAGTATCTCTGTCTTTCTCTCCCTCACCCCCTCTTAATTTCTGTCTTTCCCTCTCTCCATGTCTCCATATCTCCTCTTCATGCCTTTCTCTCTGCCTGCCCCCCCATCACATTGCCTGGGAGAGGAATTTTTACTCAAGAAAATGACATGGGGACAAGTATTAAACTTCCCCTTCTCCAGTGCCATGACTCAGGTGCATAATAGATCCTTGCATCTGCTTTTGGTATCTAAATTGCACAGTGAGAGATTTGATCCCCAGCATCTTGACTTTACCTACGGAGAATTGTTTAGTGTCACATGGTCACCAGCAGTGTTTATGAATTTAGGAGAGCTAAGACTGGTTCTTCACAGATCACAGCTGTGGTGGAGACCAAGTTGTAAGACATTTTCTAACATGGATTTGAGGTGAATCTACTTTCTTATTACCAGTCTTTCCTTAGAATAGTTTACTTTAATTTCCCACGTTTATTTATATGTGTGTGACTAAGTAGCCTACTGATATCTGATCCTCAGATCTCTGTACAAACTTAGTTTCCAGTTTTTCTTAATCTGATAGGAAAAGGTACAACATTAATAACAAACAACTGAAAAATAAATGGGGTTAATTAATAGTCTGGATTTATAAACTCCTGAAATGTCTATTTATGTTGAATAGGGCTTAATTTTTCTTATTAAAACTCTAGCAAAATTTAAGCAAGAATATATTCACAACCAAAGAAAATCCCCACTCTCGTTTATACATACACACACATGCACACGGCTAGGATCCCAGGACCTCTGATGACTGGAACTTGAATGATACATTTAAGTGGAGGGAAGCATTAAACAAGTGATTCCATTTTTCAAAGTCAAAATATTGAAATCTTTATCTTAAGACAAGGAGATGTTTTCATTGTGTGGGAGTTATAAGTAATTGCCTGGAGAGAAAAAGCCAATTGTTTTGTCTTAAATTTCTTTCTTGTTCAGAAAGGCAAGGGTTGCTAATTAAAAATGGCAAAAGCTTTGCGAAATTGTCGATAAGAGACAATGCTGGGGGGTGGGTGGGGAGAGAATCCAATAATTATAAAAAATAGTAAATGAACAGGGCCTTTATAATCCAGAGAAATATCCTGCCCCTTCTCCTCCTTCATTGGCAATTTGCAGTAGCAGTGGAAACAAGGTGTCCATTTCCCTGATTCCTCATCCTCCCAGCAACCCCTTGTGCAGTGATGGTTTTGTTCCTAAGGGTTCCAAATTGGGCCAAACAAAAACCTGTGAGGAGAAGAAAAGAGAAAGATCCCCTTTGCCACCTCTGTCCATGGGCTTGTCCTCTGAAGAATTAAGAGCCTTAAATGGAACATGGTGTTCTTAGGTAGGTCTACTGTCGCAGAGTGATCTTTGGATGCTGTTAATGTTGCCTGAGAGCTGTAAAGTTTTTTTGGTTTGTTTGTTTGACTGACATTTTAGAAATCAGTGGAAAGCTGAACTGAGAGGCATATTCTTCAGAGATCTGTGAAACTAACCTATTTGGTCCAATTCACTGGAAATTGGGGGAGGGGTCTTTAGATTAGAGAGAGGGCATGTTCTGTTCAAATTTAGTGCAATTATCTTTAGAAACAGCTGTCCCAGACCCCCACATACAGACAAACAGTCTTATCTCATAGATGATTGGTTACTTATCCCTCTGTGTGAGCCAGTTTGGTGTATTGGTTAAAGTGTGCAGACTCTTATCTGGGAGAACCAGGTTTGGTTCCCCACTCCTCCACTTGCAGCTGCTGGAATGGCCTTGGGTCAGCCATAGCTCTCCCAGAGCTGTCCTTGAAAGGACAGCTTCTGTGAGAGCTGTCTCAGCCCCACCCACCTCACAGGATGTCTGTTGTGGGGGAAGAAGATAAAGGAGATTGTAAACTGTTCTGAGACTCTGATTCAGAGAGGAGGGCAAGGTATAAATCTACAGTTTTCTTTTTTCTGATCTCAACTGGCTAATCTGGAAGTACGTTCAAAACATGCAGAAATGCAGAAGGTAGGTTCCTCCAAGACTGGGCAATTTTTACTCTTTTCACACAACAAAAGTGAACCTTATCAGGAATAAGAATAAATTGTACTTCCAATTTTAATTTGGACTATAACAGAAAAGAGCTATGAACATTTATTTAAAAAAATGTTTATATGAAACATTTTGCACCACTAAAAAATAGTGGTTTCAGGTGGACCTTAATTTAGTACAGTATTTCACATAAAATGTATCCCCATGGGCAAGATCCTATGTCTACTTGAAAGTAAGTCTCCTGCAGCAAAGAGCTTTAATCTTCTTGCAGTTTTCTTTGGTTCCTTTGTTTTCAGCCAAATTGATTACTTCCTTATTTTTCAAGACCAGTCAGTTCTCTCAGGGCACTCATTAATCAATGGTTAATTATCAGCTCTTATTCCTTTGGGGGAATTGCTTTCTTTCTTTCTTTTTGCCAGTCAGAGTTATTGCTTTTTTAAAATTATTTTTCTTTTAAAATGCAATAGTGTAATATAAACTTATAAAAGTAAAAACAAATAAGCAATCATTTTGGTTGGATACAAACTGAAAAAGAGTTGCTTAACCCCCCTCCACTCCCAATAACTTTTAATGTACATTTGATTCATGAATGCCAAAAAAGAAACAATCGACTACCAGCAAATAGGAATTAATTGTTTATGCTGGAAGAAGACAGAAGAGAGGGGAATGTAAAAGGATATTTGTTCTAAGAAGCCTTAGTGTTGGTTTGATTTCCCACTTGGGACAGTCTGAAGTGACATTTGGGTTTGTTTATTGAGTTTAACAAATAAGGGACAGGGAACAAATACTAATACAGAAAACATTGCAACTGAATGGGATGTTGTCTGGATTGTCTGTTAAAACTGAATGAACAGTAACAGTTCCAGACTACACAGCTATTTACGATTTATTTATTTAGAAAGTGTGTAAATCCACCTTTCTTCCAAATCACCAGAATTGAGATCTTATCAGGGTTCAGTTTCAGTTTATTCACTCTTAGCCCCTTGACCATTGCCATCAGTCCCCAGCCCAAAGCAGAGATGGCAGCCTCTGGTAGCTTATTTAATGTAATATAAAGCTAGGGGTCATCTGCAAACTGCAACCACTCTGAAACTGTGGAAGATCTTTAGATGAGTGGAACTACCCTTACCTTTTCCATGGCCCATTACAACTTAGTTTCAAGAAAGGAACAGGGACAGTAAAGGATCACTAAATGATAATTTCTGTCATATAAGGCAGTTCCCAAGAAGCTTGATAAGGTGGGGTTTGGGAAGCTGGCATTTAAGCAGATGTACCTTTGAGATAATAATTAATTCCTGTGCATATTAAAAATCAAAAACCATCTATGTAAAATGATCCAATCACCAGCAGGATTATTTCTGGAAGGGCCTTTCAAAGCCCTTGAGAAACACCACAGAAAGTACATTGCAACTTTTAATGAATGAGTCATGTAATTGCAGACTTCTGAAAAGTTAGCTTGATCCAAAAAGGTCAGTAAGTATTGACTGTACAACACATGGATCACTGAAACTAGTAAACAATTTAGTCTCAATTCCTTCAGAATGAATTTTCAGACTGAAATAAAAGATATCTCAAAGCTGAACCTAAAGGGTTTATTTCTTCCTTGTACAGAGAAAGTTAAATGGTTTGATATTAGGCTGTTGCATGTCATTATACAAGACCAGTTTCAATGACATTATTAATTTCAACTATAACCTTTGATTTGCTCCTGGCTTCATGTTAAGTTTTGCAAAATACATAAAAGGCTACAGACTGAAGAGCTGATTTAGAGCATTAGAGGCTGGTGCCTCATGGTGGATCAACTGAACATTGGCATTCAGGGGAAGTAGTACACGTCTGAATGCCAGAAGGTGAAGACCAACACTGTCAGCTGAATGTCCTCTTGCGGGCTTCCAAATTCATGCTGTTTTTAAAAAAGAAAAGTTAGATGGAGAACAAAGATGGAGAACAAGAGTCTCTTGGTCCTTCTACCCCTGCCCCATTCCAGGCATACATTTTTGTTTTCCTTCCAAGGATAACAGCACTGCTAGGGATTGAGCAAGGGAAAGTAGTGGCTTTGATAGGCAAAATAATGGAGGTTGTTATACTAGGGAAGTTTGAACGAATGAAAATCCATTTTCTCTAAAAGTCGTTTTCTCTAAAAGTAGGCCTAAGAAAGAGGCAAGTGAAATTTTCTGTTTTGTTTGATGAAAATCACAGGCAAGAAACAATATAGATACTGAATGGTCTCCCAGAATGAGGGAACCCAGGGTAGACCCAAAAGTCCATGGCTTTTGCAAATAAATCACTCCAAGTGATGCAAACAGAATGAATTCACTGGCAAGACAGTAATATATGGGGTGGGGAATTCTGGAACTAAAAAATGAGATAGTGGAGGGTTTTGTGTATGTATTTCTAATACACCTTAAGATTTAAAATTTTAATGAGCACCCTGAGAAGATGGACAGAGGCAAAGAGGGAAGATCTCATGCCAGCCATCAGAATAGCTAAATTACTTAAGTTTTTTCCTGACCTTAAGAATCATAAATTCTTTAGAAGGTAAAAAAAGGTTAATAATTAGCTAGACTTGCAAATATCATCTTACCTGAGCTGCAGGAACCAGGCTTAGTTAGATTTTAAACTTTTAAAAGACTTCCATATGGGAAAAAAACCCCTTTTTCTTTTTTTTAAAAAATGATTTTATTGAACATTTTTACAAAAGGTATTTAAAAAGAAATACAAAGTTGAAGAAAACAAAAAGAAGAAAAAGAGAAAGAAAAGGAGATGGAGAAAGAGAAAAAATATAGAAGTGACTTCAGATTTTTCCCACGACAAATATAAGTAAAGTTACAAACTTAATACTTAACTCTGTAATTCCAAAAAGAGCTCTCTTTTTTCTCTTATCTAATTCTTCCCGCTTAATCATCAGATTCACACATTATCATTTCATTTTTTCCCCCTTTTTATGCAAAAAGTCAGAAGATAGGCCACATCAGCAACACTGGGCCAAAGTAGAACATGGTTTAGGAACAGTTCCAGCATAAGACAACCCGGCCAAGCAATGTTGGATTGTTTTTTGTTAGTGGAAACCCAGACAGGTCATGCATGTTTTTCATGACCATTCAATAATTTTTGCCAAAGTAGTCTGTCATTTAATTGGTGAAGATCCAAGAGCAGTTTTAAGAACTGGATTGGGTTAGAAGAGTGAGCAGATTTGCCAAAGTATAAAAATCAAGTGGTAGGCAACAGGAAGTCAGAGAGAGAGATGATCTGAGCCTCTCTACCTAATTTCCTGTCATTCAGGTATCCATCTGGAAGACCTTTTCCTACCAAGTCATCTTGGGCCACCTTTGAATATGTTTTACTACCATGGTGAAATTGTTACCTGGGTTTTCTTTTGTTTGCTGGCATTGCTCTATACTGCTTCATGTTTTATGTTGTTTAAAGAAAAGCTACGGCTTCAATCTAGAGTAAACTTAGGTTGAGCTAAACTGCATGGTCTCAGTATTTTTCTGTGTTTGGATATGTTCTGGAAATTCTTAATGCAATTAAAAGATAGAAAATCCTTGCTAGAGCTTATGCACTAATAAAATGCCACAGAACTGTATGATCTGGTGTCCACGTTCTTTCTTTTACTGGAATTGTTATTCCCAGAGTAAGATTCAAAAGATCCTTCTTGCAACATAAGTTTAGCCTAGAAATAATGCAGGTTAACAAGGGGTATAAAGGCTAAACCTTCCTCTCCCCTCCTCACATAATTGTGAAATTGCAGTCCAACATGCATTGAAATTTAGCTTTGAAACACTGGGAGATTCACCAAATCATCTCATCTTGTGAATACAATTGGCTTGCCCAGGACTACAAGCTAAACCCAAGGCAAGCACCACACCTCTTCTTTGCTCCCACATCTGTTGTAAGCCAAAATGCCCTCAAAAGAGGTTGGGGAATTGACAGGTGAGCACCTCTAGAATCTATGTATACAGGATTCCACTTCCAGAAATTATTGCTAAATTTACCAAGGACACTAATTAAATAAAACAATGATGATTTTATTATAGAAAAATATAGAATACACACATACAAGATAATAGACTCATATAACATACATACAGACCTAATAAAAATAGAGAGAAATGCATAGAGGTAACATAAGGGTGGACAAACAGGGTGATAATTACCAATCGTAGTCTTCAAGGAAGGCTCCAATGGCGACAAATGAGGACGATGGGAAAGGGGACCCTCAACTGGCCAAGAATCGGGGATGTATCTAAACAGCAGGAATGGGGTACTGCTAGATGCACACCTGTGGGGAGTTGGGACTGTGGTTATAATGACTACCTTGAGCCCTTAGGGGATAGGAGGTTCAGGGGTGGATGACAGGTGGTCAGCTGGTACATGACCTCAGAAAAAGGGGAGGCTCCGCAATGACCATAAGGGCTGGACTTATGTGGTAGCCAATAGCCAGTTTATTGGGGGCACCTGATTGGATGCCCATACCTGGCCAATGAGCAGACCTGGCCCTGGTTATCTGATTGGACTTCCAGGTAACAATGGGCCAAAAGGGGGAGGCTCCAGGATGACCATTAAGGGAAAGAATGGGTGAAATTATTGGGGTGGAGGTGATTAAAAGGCTATCAAAACTTATCTAAAAGGTGACAATAGATGGCCAAATTGCTACCTAAGGTAACACCCGATCTATACAAAGAACTTGGCTCTGGGTGAAGATGTTCTTCCTCTTCTTCATTCCTCTACTGGCACCATCCTTTGTCTTGGGTTCCATTGGACAAAGGCTTTAGGTAGTCTGACAGGATCCACGCCTAAGATAAGCTTGATTGCCTTATGCATAGGTGACATCTGTTGAGTACATGAGCCTCCCGCTTCGCTGTAATGGAGTCTGCCACTGCAGGAAGATAGCTGCTGGTGATATTAGCCTTCCCATATGGATTCTATGGTCAAGGCTGGAATCCACTTGCCAGGACAGTTCCTGGCGGCGCAACTTCTTCCGCTGCAACAGCCGAGATGGTGAGCGCACAGAGCGACTGGAAACCCATCTATCCTCCTGGTTACCACTCTTCCAGAGACAGGGAGTGCTGCTGCAACATTGTGGCTATTAGTACTCACATAAGTCCCTTACAGTCTGGTAGACAAAACCCACGTTTTCCTGGCAGATATGTGTGAGTTGAGTCTCCAGGCACCCTGGCAACCAAACGGGTGACTAAGATGTTCTGAAATTAGGGGTCTTTTCTCACACTGTGACAACATCAAACTCTTTGAATTATTTCCCTTTTCAAAACCTATCACTCCTTTGGCCTAATCATGATTTGGATAGCTCCTTCTGACATCTTCTGTCTCTGCTACAGGTTGATTACCATCTCCCACCACCTACTAGAACAATCAATATGCTATTCTTGGTTTGGAACCTCTGGATTCACAAAAGCTGGATTCTGCTGCAGCAGCATCCCAGCAGAGTATCAGTGGAGAAGAAAGTATCACAAGCAAGAAGGAATTTTGCATAGAGAATGATGAGGAAATGATGAATGTTGAGGACTGACTGCTGATAAGTCATTCCTGAATATTGAGGACCTTGGCCAAGGCATAATCAAGGCCGAACAACTGCAAGTTTGGTAAATGGAACTCTTAATGTGTTTTTATGAGCAGACACAAAGCAGCCAGATTCCAGTTGGGACTGTGGCATGAGGGCAGTGGATGATTAAGGTTTCCCACCCTGTGCTGTTTTCCTTATCTGAAATGGCCCTGATTATCCTCTTGGGGCAAAAATGCAGGTAACTACTTGATCAGAAGACAATAACTAAATTGTGACTCCCCAAAACCATTTTAGGTTAGGAAATGTTATGGCAGAAAAGGCTTAAAGCCCTTCTCCACTTCTAGCATGGCTTTAATTGGAATTAGGTCCTTGCATGCTGTGATAGACTGTGCTGTAAAAGCTCGTAAGTGCTGTGTAAACATGTGAAGGACTGTAAAGGGTTAATGCCTCACAGGATCAGATAGCCTCGAGTGACAGGCTGCTCAAAGGAATTTGATTGGTTAGCATCAGTGGAGCAGAAAGATTTGGGAACTGAGTGCTGAAGAGAACAACAATCTGGCATGATCAGAAATTGTTTATTTATTTGGCTTCTAGCTCCCCACCACCACCGCAAGCAGACTCAGGGCGGGTTACAATAGAACAATGAATAATGTCATTCAGTATATAAAATAACAATTCTTAAAACCCAAGTAACGATTAGATCAATTAATAGTAACAGTGCACAGTAGATGGCACCATTTAACCAATCCATCTCCGTCTGCTCATGCTCAGGTTCCCCAAATACTTACAGGTGGATGGCAACTAGTCCTGGGGAGAACAGACAGATGAAAGAAAACACAAGTTGACAGCAGGGCAGGGGGAGGCCTATATAAATAAGTGGATAAATAAATATCCACTGCCTCACCCATAGGCCTAGTGGAACAGCTCCATCTTGCAGGCCCTGTGGAATTGCATTAAGTTCTACAGGGTCCAGATCCCAATAGGGATAGTGTTCCACCAGGCTGGCACCAGAACCAAGAAGTATTTTACTTTAGTTGAGGCTAAGCAAACATGCTTAGGGTCAGGAGTCACCAGCAGATCTTAATCTATGGAGTGCTTCGAGGGACATACTGGAAGTTTGTTGTTTATCATGTTTATTTATTTTAATCATTTGTATTAGGGATGTGCTTTCAGAGATTTCCTTTCTGGGTTTTTTTGGATACATTGTTATGCAGAGGGATATCTGGAATTTTTGGTTTGTGCAATACCAATAATTGGGTCCTGAGAAATCCCTGAAATATTCAAGAATATTTGGGGGCCAGCATTTTAAAGCTACCGGGTCTATTTTTCTTCAGTTTTATAGGTTTGATTGGGTTAGTTAGCAACAGTGCCCCTTGCTCATGTTGGTTTGGCTTGGATTCTCTGGTTTGACGATGGTTGTCCATTACTTTCATGGACAACTCAGGGAAATTCCATCACTTGCTGTGAAACATGCATGTGTAGTATATATAGGAGCTGAATTTTCCTAAGCCTATTTAAAATTAAGATACAGACTGAGTCCTTACAGTGGGTTGGATCCTAACTCTTCTTTATCCATGTAAACGTCAGGTTCTCACTAGCATATGGGCTGGATTTCTGCCAACTCCCCATCCCATTGCAGATCCTGCTGCTGCACCTTAGTTTGGTGTAGTGGTTAAGTGCATGGGCTCTTATCTGGGAGAGAACTGGGTTTGATTCCCCACTCCTCCACATGCAACTGCTGGAGTGACCTTGGGTCAATCATAACTCTGCCAGAGCTGTTATCTTAAGAGCAGTTCTGGAGAGTTATTTTAGCCCCACCTACCTCACAGGGTATCTGTTGGGGGAAGGGGAAGGGAAAGGAAATTGTAAAGTGCTCTGAGTGAAGGGCAGGGTATAAATCCAATCTCTTCTCTGTGGACACTGAGCACAAGCTACAGTAGGAGAGAAGAAGGAAAGTTCTCCACACGGCTACATTCACAGCTCTTAGGGTACAACTCAATAGGATACAACAAAACAAAGAATAAAAATCTCTCACATTTTAATGAAACATGCCCAGTTGCATTTGGTGCTTGCTTTCAAGCTTGTTTCATAGTGCTGAAGCTGTTAGGGTTAACAAAGTACTCTATAAAAGTTACATAGTTAATTGCAGTCCTAACTGCAATCCAGGCCCAGTGAGACAGTTTTATAGGCACCCAAAGTAGCAATCAAAAGAAAGTAGATCACTAGAGGGGGTGCAAACAGAGGAAGAAGTTAAATAAGGTATTAAAAGTGTGTTTTATTGAAGCTAACTGCAAGCCAAACTCCCATCTTAGATGGTGATTGTTTTTCCAGCCTAAAATTAAGGAACAAACCCAACCATGTTTGGATAGGAAGATACATATTTCAGGACCTCCACAGAATTATGTCAGAATATAAATATACAGCTATCTCTTTCAACATCAATTCCTAATTTCTCAGGACTCTGGGGATCTAAATTTCAGAACAAGATAATCTTTATTTTTCCTGCTAGAAGCTTTTTTCCTCCTCCTCCTCCTGCTCCTCTCCCCCACCATCACCTCTTCTTCTTTTTGAAGAAAATGATTCTAAAATCTACATCTCCATATCTCTTTGGAAGTTCATTTCCTTAGGATTTTGTAGACATGATGCAGAGCTTTGTGTGGGCAATGACGCTCTGTACAAGTAGGTTTCTCCATTTACTTCAGCAAAATGAAGAGTTCCAGACAGACTCCATGCACCTGGGCATACTTAATATTACCCAAATAACCTATGTGTGTGACCTTCAAAGGCTTATTTCATTTGGAACTTACATATCTGATTGACCACCTAATCTATTATGAACCTGCCTGACTAATATGGTCATCTTTGGATGCCTTTCTTCATGTGCCCTCACCTTCTGAGATTAGGTGGGCAGCAACCTAAGAGAGGGCCTTCTCGGTCAAGGCACCAAAGCTCTGGAATTTTCTCTCCAAGGAAATTTTTTGCTGTTTTTTAAAATTGTTTGGCATTCCCTCAATGATCCCTCCTTCCTAACCAATGGTTTGTGTTTTGTTTTTGTTTGATATGCATTTAACTGTTTTAAAATTGTTTTAATGAGATATGTTTGGGAGAGGGGTTTATTTTAATCATTTTGTATTTTTATGAGGAGCCCTGTGGCGCAGAGTGGTAAGCTGCAGTACTGCAGTCCAAGCTCTGCTTACGACCTGAGTTCAATCCCCACCGAAGCTGTGTTCAGGTAGCCAGCTCAAGGTTGACTCAGCCTTCCATCCTTCCAAGGTCAGTAAAATGAGTACCCAGCTTGCTGGGGGGAAAGTGTAGATGACTGGGGAAGGCAATGGCAAACCACCCCGTAAAAAGTCTGCCATGAAAACGTCATGATGCGACATCACCCCAGAGTCAGAAATGACTGGTGCTTGCACATGGGACTATCTTTACCTTTATTTCTATCATGTATGTTTTAAATTGTCAACTGCCTTGATAGCCCTTGTAAGGGCAGAAAGGTAAGATATAAATTTTGTTTAAAAAATTGAATTTTTATGTGCATGTGTGAGTGTGCGCCCGGAAGTCATGGCAACTTCTAGTGACCGATCCCTGCTAGGGGCATGGAAGATATCCAGACAGGTAGCTGAATAAAACCTGCCTCTGCCTCCAGCTCTGGTATTCCAAGGAGGTCTCCCATCCAAGTACTTGCCAGAGTCAACCCTGCTTAGCTTCCAAGATCTGTATCCAAGTCAGGACAATAAATAAAAATGTAAAAACAAATCTTAGCCTAATCAGTTTTGCTAATCTAAAGTGGAATGGAGGGAGTTATGAGGAAGTTAATATATGAACCTGTCCAGTGAGTGGAGACCAGGAAGGATTGTTGGAAGAAAGGAAAAAGCAATGGTGGAAGGAACAAAATGGAAACAAGTCTTTGGGGAGACTGCCTTGGTCACAGGGGCAATGCAGCTTCATATACACATTACCACTACACACTCTCATCAGCAGGCCTTGGATTCAGTGGGAGCTCACAGGAGTGCAGCTCCTGAACCTTTCTGAGAGTTCCTCCTCCTCCTTCTGAGAGTTCCACCTCCTTGTCCATTGAATAGTATGTGCAGCTGCATAACAATCCCTGGTTGAGCTCCACCACCTATTTTTCTACAAAATGACCCCTGCCCATCAGTATTGGGGTTCCCTGGGCTATCTTTACACCCAAAATGTGTTAGAATGGAAAGCAGAATAGGATGTTCCTCACACTGAATTGGACTGGAGCCAAAAGTTTCAAACATCATTGGTAGAATGAATGGTATGTGGGAAAGTATGTCCCAAGGAAGGGGATATTATGGATGCCAATGTCTTCTTTGATGAAGTTTATAGCCCAAACAGAATTACAAACTGAGCCCAAATAGAATAACAAACTGAGCCCAAATAGAATAACAAACTGAACAAACTGTACAGCCACCAAGCAGAAACACCAGTTTTTATAAACTATGTGTCCATGTAATACGCAACCACGTCATTTACATGCTCTCAGTGCACTTGTATGAAAGCCCTGAGACTTGGCTGCATGGGCTAGAGGTATCCCTGTGCTGAGGGTGTCTGCTGAGTCAAGGAGGTGTTCAGGCTTAGGATACAGTATACTGTTTAGATGGTAGACAGACATTTATATATCACTCAACACAGAAGAATCAAAGTTTATGACAAAGACATCTGTACGCCACAAGGGTGGATTGGGAAAACATGGGAAGAACCATGCTGGATCAGGCCAGTGGTCCATGTATTTCAGCACCCTGTTTCACACAATTTCCCGGGGTGGAAAGGAAAGGTCCCCTGTGTAAGCACCAGTCGTTTCCAACTCTGGGGTGATGTTGCTTTCACAACGTTTTCACGGCAGACTTTTTATGGGGTAGTTTGTCATTGCCTTCTTCAGTCATCTGGGCTATAAACATTTAATAGAGTTCAAAGCTTCTCCTAATGTTGCCTTCTAACATTGGTACTCAGAGGTTTACTGGTGTCCCCCTTTGGTCATCATAGTGAGCAGCCACTGATGGACCTACATTCCATGAATATGTCTAGGAATGGGCACACATTAGGAAAATGTGGTTCAATTTGTGGTTTGTGACATGCCCCATTTACAAACCACAAACCATCATGAACTTTTAATTGCTTCACAAACCTGTTCATTTCCTAAGATTCATGAGACAGAAGAAACACACATGGCATGTTAGAGGCACCAAACTCACCAGGGATCTCCAGCTGACTCTTCTCTACCTGCCTTCCAAGTTTGGTGTGGGTTGGATTTACGGGGTCTGAGTTACAGCCTCCCAAAGAAGATGCTCCAGGAAAGTGCTTTTAGGGGCAAATGACTGTCATTCTATACACTCCTGAACCTGCACCTGTCAAAATGACAGGCAGTCATTTTGAGATGTGCAGGTTCAGGAGGTTCAAGAGTATACAGAATGGATCCTGTACAATCTAGACACACTAAACTTAGAGGGCATATAGAGGAGCATCCAGGGGAGTTCCTATGTGAGTTTGGTATCTCTAAGTTGCATTGGAAACGGAAAGTATATCAGAAAAATACTTTGCAGGTTTAACTCTTTCACTGGTCTGTGGGGTCCACAGCAGCTCTTTCTCCTGGGTGGATCCTGTTCATACATGTAGGCAAGCAAGCAACAAGTGGAACAGGAGTCTTCCTCCAAAAATGTGTGGTGTCATTGATCTGAATTATAGCAGCAATCAGGCAGTTATTCTAACACTGGTACTCAGACGTTATTGACTTCCTAGAAACTTTTAGTGTTCTGTTTTTCTTTTTTTTTAAAAAAAGAAAAGAAAAAAAGAAAAACAGTGCATTCAAATCTCCAGCTCTGCTAGTGAGTTGTTGGCTGTTACAAGAGTCTTGGCCACGGCATCATAAACCATTTGTACAGCATCAAATGATCAGGAGGTCAACAATGCAGTTGGCAGCACCACCAGTGGATTCATATTAATCTGTGTTGTTCACTTAAGCCCCAGCAAAGATTTATCATTTTGTAAGAAAGAAACCGACCTGGTTTCAGCATTCTTCAGGCATTATAGCTTCAGCTCTTGATAACCATTGTCCTCCCACATACTGCCCCAAAGCAATCATGTCTCCTCTGAAATGCAGTAAAGGAAGGAAGCCTAGCTGTTCTTAGCATCTCTTTGTTATAAGGGATGCCATGTACATCCCAATGATTACAAAACTGGCATGAATTTTTAGCAAGCCAATGTCTGGTGTTGAAGAAGCACTCAAGAAGGACCCATTTGCCAGTTTTTTCCTTAGGAATGGAAACTGTCTAGTGTCCTGTTTTAAGTGTGCCCAAATGCATGGACAGTCTGTGTTGGATTTTTACTTCTTTCCTTTGAACGGCAGGTTCATCCCCATGACATGACAAATGGCTTTTGAAAATCTCCTAAGCGTCAAAGGGCTCTCCCCCTAAATTCACAGGATCTTCATTGCTGACAGATCTTCATTGCTGATAGATGGCCATCTAGCCTCTGTTTAAAAACCTCCAAGGAAGGAGAGCCTACCACCTCCTGAGGAAGCCTTTTCTACTGAGAAGCTGCTGTAATGGTCAGGAAGTTCTTCCTAATGTTGAGCCGGAAACTCTTTTGATTTAATTTCAACCCAATGGTTCTGGTCCTACCTTCTGGGGCCACAGGAAA